>NC_053393.1:291379331-291711866 GCF_905171765.1 Bufo bufo
TGCTAGTGGCATCTTCAGAATGACATCTTTGCAATGGTCACTGGCACAATCTCTGATCCGCAATTGTTGTCCTTCTTGTTGTGACTGATGATGAAATGGTTGTTTCAACTCACATTCAGAGCTTTCAGACTCTAGTGTATCAAAGTCGTCAAGGTCACTGAGGTCTAGGTCTTTGTCTTCTCTTTCGGTTGCTTCCACTGTTAAGAAAGGTGGAAAGGACAATTAATTATTGTTCCTACATTATTCTCTAGGAAGGATCATAGCAATCAGACCACTTTTGTGATGTATGCGGGAGCAAAATTCAATATGCAATAAGGGCAAAGCTGGAGACTTTCTTGATAATTTGATAACCATGATACTTAGTTTATATTAAAGCTATTTATACCAAATTTTAATTTCATGCATGTTCGAATGTATTTAAAAAACAACGTGAAAGGTGATGAGGTATTGTTAAAGGAACAAACCTTCTATCTTCTTCTCGTTCTTAATGTCTTTTGTTGACTGGTCTTCCTCATCTTCCTCATCTTCATCATAAGGTCTTTTCTCATCAGAACATTTGTTTCTTGGTGGCCAGGTCATCTTGTTCTCTTTCTTAAGCCTCCTCCTGGCATTGGCAAACCATGTGGACACCTGAGTGAGGGTCATTTTGGTAATGATGGCCAGCATGATCTTCTCACCCTTAGTGGGATAAGGGTTTTTTCGGTGCTCCTGCAGCCAGGCTTTTAAGGTGCTGGTGGTTTCACGAGTAGCATTCTTCCTGCGAGTACCTCCATCCATGGTTCCATACCTAATATAACATAGCATTGTTAATATATTACATATGCCTTAAACCTGCTAGCATAGGTACGAAAACAAATTAAAGGGTCGCAGGTAAATTGTAATACAATGTAAACTATTGTAATACACGAAATGATAAGAGTGACTTTTAGAGTGCAATACTATGTGGTTAATATCTCAGAGAGCACAAGTCCTATTTCCGTGGTAGCCTCTTTTGGAGGATACATTTGAATAACCTGGGGATATAACCGTTAATATAAATATTTCCCTCCTGCTCCTTTATTAGCCATGTCTCCAGCTTTTGTTGATGAAATTGTAAAAACGTATAAAGACAGTGGATTGCAGCTGAATATTTAATGCTCATCATACTGAAAGGTCACCGGCACCCATGTGGTCTTCAAAAAAAAGGTTGAAATGGCTTAAGTGGTTTTGGTCTGCTTTAGGGATAATAGAGGCAGCAAGGTAAAACCGTTTTAAATCCCTTCAGGGTAAAGGGATGTAAAGCTTTGGGTAGCACTGAAGGCAAGGCATGTGAGCTTGCTGGCTTCTGATTCTGCTAATACAAAGGCTTTAGATACAAGGTGAGAAAGCTTCAGCTGCTAGGCATACATATTGTATTGCAATTTTCCTCTGCCATGAAGATTGCATTGGTGCAATTAATACACCATTTTTCATCACATGGAGACTCAATACATCAAGAGCTCTCCATATGCACTATATAGTGTATGTTTTTCAGTTTGAAGGAATACGAAGAATGAAAGGAAATTGGAAAATATGCTATCATTTTTAAGCAGAAACAACAGCAAAGCACAATTCCTGTTGTGCATAAATATCTAGAATTTACCACAATTAAAAACAAAGAAGTTGCTTTGATTTCTTTAAGGGATAGATTAGGGATAAGTAGGGATACTTTTCAGGATTTTTCACCAATTACTGAAATACACAATGTTTATTCACAATTGGACCATCATCCCTTTATGCCACACATGATTACACGCTTAGCTAAGGTCAAAATTACTTTTCCATGTATATTGTCCCAATGGCACTGGCCCACTAACTAATTCATTGTTAGTCTTTGTTATCTGCAAAAGAGAATTTTTGTACATGTCTAATACATTTTCAGATCCACAGAGGTTATCAATTAGCCTAAACATTTTGGATTCTCATCACAGAGATGGCTCTGGCTGCAGAATATCAGTTGAATCAACAGGATTATGTGTATATATTATATATATATATATATATATATATATATATATATATATATATATATATATATATATATATATATATATACACACACACACATACACTGCTCAAAGAAATAAAGGGAACACAAAAATAACACATCCTAGATCTGACTTAATTAAATATTCTTCTGAAATACTTTGTTCTTTACATAGTTGAATGTGCTGACAACAAAATCACACAAAAATAAAAAAATGGAAATCAAAATTTTCAACCCATGGAGGTCTGGATTTGGAGTCACACTCAAAATTAAAGTGGAAAAACACACTACAGGCTGATCCAACTTTGATGTAATGTCCTTAAAACAAGTCAAAATGAGGCTCAGTAGTGTGTGTGGCCTCCACGTGCCTGTATGACCTCCCTACAACGCCTGGGCATGCTCCTGATGAGGTAGCGGACGGTCTCCTGAGGGATCTCCTCCCAGACCTGGACTAAAGCATCTGCCAACTCCTGGACAGTCTGTGGTGCAACGTGATGTTGGTGGATAGAGCAAGACATGATGTCCCAGATGTGCTCAATTGGATTCAGGTCTGGGGAACAGGCGGACTAGTCCATAGCATCAATGCCTTCATCTTGCAGGAACTGCTGACACACTCCAGTCACATGAGGTCTAGCATTGTCTTGCATTAGGAGGAACCCAGGGCCAACCGCACCAGCATATGGTCTCACAAGGGGTCTGAGGATCTCATCTCGGTACCTAATGGCAGTCAGGCTACCTCCGGCGAGCACATGGAGGGCTGTGCGGCCCTCCAAAGAAATGCCACCCCACACCATTACTGACCCAATGCCAAACCGGTCATGCTGGAGGATGTTGCAGGCAGCAGAATGTTCTCCACGGCGTCTCCAGACTCTGTCACGTCTGTCACATGTGCTCAGTGTGAACCTGCTTTCATCTGTGAAGAGCACAGGGTGCCAGTGGCGAATTTGCCAATCTTGGTGTTCTCTGGCAAATGCCAAACGTCCTGCACGGTGTTGGGCTGTAAGCACAACCCCCACCTGTGGACGTCGGGCCCTCATATCACCCTCATGGAGTCTGTTTCTGACCATTTGAGCAGATGCACATTTGTGGCCTGCTGGAGGTCATTTTGCAGGGCTCTGGCAGTGCTCCTCCTGTTCCTCCTTGCACAAAGGCGGAGGTAGCGGTCCTGCTGCTGGGTTGTTGCCCTCCTACGGCCTCCTCCACGTCTCCTGATGTACTGGCCTGTCTCCTGGTAGCGCCTCCATGCTCTGGACACTACGCTGACAGACACAGCAAACCTTCTTGCCACAGCTCTCATTGATGTGCCATCCTGGATAAGCTGCACTACCTGAGCCACTTGTGTGGGTTGTAGACTCCGTCTCATGCTACCACTAGAGTGAAAGTACCGCCGGCATTCAAAAGTGACCAAAACATCAGCCAGGAAGCATAGGAACTGAGAAGTGGTTTGTGGTTACCACCTGCAGAACCACTCCTTTATTGGGGGTGTCTTGCTAATTGCCTATAATTTCCACCTGTTGTCTATCCCATTTGCACAACAGCATGTGAAATTGATTGTCACTCAGTGTTGCTTCCTAAGTGGACAGTTTGATTTCACAGAAGTGTGATTGACTTGGAGTTACATTGTGTTGTTTAAGTGTTCCCTTTATTTTTTTGAGCAGTGTATATATATATATATATATATATATTTATTAGGGATGAGCGAACCTGTCGAGATTCCTGTTCCATTGGGTCTGAACCAAAGTGATTCTGACTACAATTTGCCCTGGAAATTGGCATATAACACTCACTAGCTTACTAAAACATGTTATATCTTCTGTCACCCCCCCATTGTGCAATTTTCATTAGCCGACATTAGCTATTTGCTAATGTCAGCTGAGTGCAATCATACATGTCCTACCTTTGTCTGTGGTTTATTTCTTGTAAAAATCATACTTTTATCATATGCAAATTTCTTCACTACCAGCAAGTTGGGCGTGTACTAGCTAGTAGCCGCCGCATCTGCCGCTTCTAGACACGCCACATCTCTTCTTGATAGACCGGGCCAGCGAGCGCTCTCCTCCTCCCGCTGGCCCCGTCTGCTGCTGAATTCCCGTGCCTGCACCGTAACGTTCCTCAATCGGCGCAGGCGTGCTGAGTGAAGGACGCGCGCTTGCCAGCTCCTTCCTCAGTGCGCCTGCGCCGATTACGTCACACTACACCCGGAAGAGAAGACTGCCGGCAGTCTTCTCTTCCAGGTGTAGCGTGACGTAATCGGTGCAGGCGCACTGAGGAAGGAGCTGGCAAGCGCACGTCCTTCACTCAGTACGCCTGTGCCGATTGAGGAACGTTACGGCGCAGGCGCGGGAATTCAGCAGCAGACGGGGCCAGCGGGAGTAGGAGAGCGCTCGCTGGCCCTGTCTATCAAGAGGAGATGGGACATGTCTAGAAGCGGCAGATGCGGCGGATACCAGCAAGTACACGCCCAACTTGCTGGTAGTGAAGAAATTTGCATATGATTAGAGTTCAGCGGACACCTGTATGTTTGGGTTCGACGGGTTCGGCTGAACTTCGGAAAAAAGTTTGAGTTCGGGACCCGAACTTGACCCCGAACCCCATTGAAGTCAATGGGGACCTGAACTTTTGAGCACAAAAATGGCTGTAAAAATGTCATGGAAAGGGCTAGAGGGCTGCAAATGTTGTCAAAATGTCGTTAAGAGCATGGCAAGTGCTCTGCAAACAAATGTGGATAGGGAAATGACTTAAAATAACATAAAATACGTAAAAATAAAAAAATAATAATCTTGATCTAGGAGGACCAGGTCCATATGGAGAAGAAGGTGGAGAAGAAGGTTGATGAGGCGGTGGATGTGGCGGTGTAGGTGGAAGTGGCAGTGGAGGAGGAGGAGGTAGCCTACACTGCTTTTTGGTTTAAAATTTATTTATATATTTTTTAAATTAGGGTACACCCCAAAACATTGGGAAATATAACCCTTCAGTCGTGCTAAACACACGTTCAGACAATACACTGGCTGAAAGGCAGGCCAGCACCTCCAAGGCGTAAAGGGCAAGCTCAGGCCATGTGCCCAATTTGGAGACCCTACTGCCCCACCATGTCGCACGTGCTCGTGATGTTCACGATCCAATTTGATATCTGCTCTATCAACTTTCGATGTTCTTTTATGCGCCTACCATGGTGATCACGGGTGGCGGGGAATCAGGGTTCCAGGCCGGAGAGGTAGCGTGAGAAAAAGAGACCAAATTTAAGGGAGATAAATTTATAAAAAAATTTTGGGATCGAGCAGAAATGTGGGAAAAGCTATTGAGGCGCAAATGTAGGACAAATTACAGAAGCCGAAATGTGGGCCAAAAGAGTCAAGCCGAAATGTGGGAAAAGCTATTGAGGCGCAGATGTTGGCCAAAAAAGTATAGCGGAAATGTGTGACAAATTATTGAAGTGCAAATGTGGTACAACTTGTTTAAGTTTAAGCATTGAATCAAATTAGGTGGCACGCATCAATTAAAGAAGCATTTCAGAAATTTTATTCCCTGTCACCTATGCAGAGCAGGGGTCTATTCACGTCTAAAATTGTATAATGTCAACCCAAGAATGTAACAGAAAAATTACAGAAATGTATTAACCTGTCTACTTGGTAGAGCAGGGGTCTATGACAGAAAACAATTGTTTATTGTCACCCGAAAATTTAAAATAAAAATTATTGAAATTTATTAAGCTGTCAACTAGGTAGAGGAGGGGTATATTACACCCAAAAATTGGTGAATTTGACCCTAAAATGTAACTGACAAATGTTATTATTTTTTTTTAACTGGTCTACTAGGTATATCAGTGGTACATCACACCAAAATATTGCTGAATTTCACCAGAAAATGTAACTGGCATATTTTTTTTTTTTACCGGTCTACTCGGTATAGCAGTGGTACTTCACACCCAACAATTGTTGAATTTCAACTGAAAATGTAACTGACAATTTTTTTTTTTTTTGTTAACCGGCCTACTAGGTATAGCAGTAATACTATACCCCCAAAAAATAGTTAATTTCACCCTAAAATGTAAATGACAATTATTATTTTTTAAACCTGTCTACTTAGTATAGCAGTGGTACTATACACCCAAAAATTGCTGAATTTCACCAGAAAATGTAACTGAAGTGAAATGATATAAAATAAAATATGTACAAATAAAAATAAAAAAAATTTGATTTATGACGTGTAGTTCCATATGGAGTAGGAGTTTGAGGAGGCGGTGGATGTAGCGGTGTAGGTGGAAGCGGCGGTGGAGGAGGACGAGGTAGCCAACACTGGTTTTTGGTTTTAATATATATTTTTTAAAATTAGGGTACACTCTAAAAGAGTGTGAAATTTCCAAAATACAAGAATAAGCAATTGCGCTGCAGTATAACAATGGCTGGTTAGTGCCTGTATACATGTCTATTCTGCACAAGGTACGGACAAGTCCTGAGGGATCCATGCCTGGTTCATTTTAATGAACGTGAGCTTGTCCACATTGGCTGTGGACAGGCGGCTGTGCTTGTCTGTGAGGACGCCCCCTGCCATGCTAAACACACGTTCAGATAATACACTGGCTGCAGGGCAGGCCAGCACCTCCAAGGCGTAAAGGGCAATCTCAGGTCATGTGTCCAATTTGGAGACCCAGAAGTTGAAGGGGGCAGACCGGTCATTCAGTACGTGTAGGCGTGTGCACACATACTGCTCCACCATGTTGGTGAAATGCTGCTTCTGCTAAGACGTTCCATATCAGCTGGTGGTGCTGGTTGTTGTGGCGTGCTGACAAAGCTTTTCCACATTTCGGCCATGCTAACCCTGCCTTCTGAGGGGCTGGCGGTGCCCCAGCTGCGTTGGCAACCTCTTCCTCGTCCCTGCCTTCGCCTTGTGCTTCCACTGTGCCCCCACTGTCAGGTGGGAATGCCACCAGCAGCGCATCTACCAGCGTGCGCTTGTACTCGCGCATCTTACGATCACGCTCCAGTGACGGAATTAAGGACGGTACGTTGTCCTTGTAACAGGGATCCAGCAGCGTGGCCACCCAGTAATCAGCACAAGTTAGAATGTGGGCAACTCGGTGGTCGTTGCGGAGACACTGCAGCATGTAATTGCTCATGTGTGCCAGGCTGCCCAGAGGCAACGAAAAGCTGTCCTCTGTGGGAGGTGTATCGTCTGTGTCCTCTGTATCCCCCCATCCACGCACCAGTGATGGCCATGAGCTGGTCTGGGTGCCACCCTGCTGTGAACATGGTTCGTCCTCCTCCATCTCCTTATCCTCCACCTCGTCATCCTCCAGAACTGTGCCCTGGCTAAACAATTGTGTACCTTGGGTTTGTGGGTGCAGGAACCCACCCTCAGAGCCACTTGGGAATGACTGGCCGGAAACCCTACAAAATGATCCCTCTTCGTCCTCCTCCTCCTCCTGTGCCACATCCTCTTCCATCATCGCCAGCAGCGTTTTTTC
Organism: Bufo bufo; assembly: GCF_905171765.1. Lineage (NCBI taxonomy): Eukaryota > Metazoa > Chordata > Amphibia > Anura > Bufonidae > Bufo > Bufo bufo. Next base: position 291,386,801 of record NC_053393.1, read on the forward strand.
AAGGAGGCATAGAAGTGGGATAGTAATGCTGAGAACGGCGTTATCGGCACTGGCCATGTTGGTGGAGTACTCGAAACAGCGCAACAAGGAACACAGGTCTCGCATGGAGGCCCAGTCATTGGTGGTGAAGTGGTGTTGTTCCGCCGAGCGACTCACCCGTGCGTGCTGCAGCTGAAACTCCACTATCGCCTCCTGCTGCTCGCACAGTCTGGCCAGCATGTGCAAGGTGGAGTTCCACCTTGTGGGCACGTCGCATATGAGGCGGTGAGCGGGAAGGGCGAAGTTACACTGCAGCGCTGACAGGCGAGCAGCAGCAGGGTGAGAACGCCGAAAGCAACACAGACGGCCCGCACTTTATGCAGCAGCTCTGACATATTGGGGTAATTTTTAAGGAATCTCTGCACCACCAAATTCAGCACATGCGCCAGGCAAGCGATGTGCGTCAAACCGGCTAGTCCCATAGCTGCTACAAGATTTCGCCCATTATCGCACACCACCAGGCCGAGCTCGAGGCTGACTGGCACAAACCACTCATCGGTCTGTTGTTCAAGGCCCGTCCACAGCTCCTGCGCTGTGTGGGGTTTGTCCCCCAAACAGATAAGTTTTAAAACTGCCTGCTGTCGTTTACCCCTGGCTGTGCTGCAGTTGGTGGTGAAGGTGTTACGCTGACTGGATGAGGAGCTGGTAGAGGAAGAGGAAGCAGAGTAGGAGGAGGAAGCAACAGGAGGCAAACTGAAGCGCCCTGCAATCCTCGGTGGTGGAAGGACATGCGCCAAACTGCTATCCACCTCAGGCCCAGCCGCCACTGCATTTAACCAGTGTGCTGTTTTGGAGATATAACGTCCCTGACCGTGCTTACTGGTCCACGTATCAGTAGTCAGGTGCACCTTGCCACAGATGGCGTTGCGCAGTGCACACCAGATTTTGTCCCCTACTTGGTTGTGCAGGGAAGGGATGGCTCGCCTGGAAAAGTCGTGGTGGCTGGGCACGACATACTGTGGGACGGCCACCGCCATAAGGCCTTTAAAACTATCCGTCTCCACCAGACAGAATGACAGCATTTCAAAGGCCAGTAATTTAGAAATGCTGGCATTCAGGGCTAGGGATCGTGGGTGGGTAGGGGGGTACTTCCTATTCCCCTCCAGCGTTTGGGAGATGGAGAGCTACGTGGGACATTGTGGAGATGCTTGGTGACCAAGGTATTGGTGTTGCTGGCAGATCCTCTGTTTGTGGGGTGGCAGATGGCACTGTCACTACAGAGGTGGATGAAGAGGCTGAGACTGCAGCAGAAGAGGAAGCAGGAGGAGCCAGAGACCTTTCTTGGTTTTTGAGGTGTCTACTCCACTGCAGCTCGTGCTTTACATTTAAATGCCTGGTCAAGCAGGTTGTGCTCAGGTTGAGAACGTTTATGCCTCGCTTCAGGCTCTGATTGCACAGCGTGCAAACCACTCGTGTCTTGTAGCCAGCACATTGTCTGAAGAACTGCCACGCCAGGGAACTCCTTGGAGCTGGTTTTGTTGTGCTCAGTCTCTTGCTGCGGTTGGCAGTAGCAGGCGTACTGTCTAGAGGACGGCCGCTCCGCTTTTGCACCCTGCTCCCTCTTCTGCTGTGCTGGTGGCTCTGTGCGACCACCGCCTCTTCCTCCGAACTACATAGGTCACTCGCATGACCTTGATTCCATGTGGGGTCGAGGACCTCATAGTCCTCCACATCATCTTCCACCGAGTCTTCACCCCTGCCTTCCTTGTCGGTCTGCACACTTTCGAAAGCCCCAGCAGTTGGCACCTGTGTTTCGTCATCATCCGAGACGTGCTGCAATGGTCCTCAATCTCTTCCACTTCTGGGGCAGGGCTAGGTGGATGGCCCTGGGAAACCCTGCTAACAGAGTCATCAAAAAGCAGAAGAGACTGCTGCATGACTTGGGGCTCAGACTGCTTGGCTGATTTGCAAGGGGGTGAGGTGAAAAACTGATGGACATCGGCTGCAGGTGCCAACTGTGGTCTTTCAGCAGGAGACTGGGTGGGAGACAATGTGAAGGAACTGGATCCACTGTCAGCAACCCAATCTACTATTGCCTGTACTTGTTCAGGCCTCACCATTCGTAGAGCAGCATTAGGCCCGACCAAATACCGCTGCAGGTTCTGTCGCCTACACACACCTGAGGAAAGGTTTTCACTTGTGCGTGTAGCTGGCACAGATCGACCACGTCCTCTCCCTGCAACAGGAGCTCCACCAGCAGCACCACGAACTGGGCCACGTCCCTTATTTGACGCTCTCCTCATATTTCTCGAATTTCGTATCTTGCCCTAAATGGGTGTTTAATTAATAGTAGAATAGAACAACAGTATGTAAAGGGTGTATCTCACACGGCCTGAACCAGACTAGGCCTGAATTAAAGATTTCTTTGCCCAAAATGGCTGTATTTCAAATGCCTGAATCAAACCCCTGTATGTAAAGGGTGTATATCACATGGCCTGAACCACTGTAGGCCTCAATTAAAGATTTATTTGCCAAAAATGGCTGTATTTCAAATGCCTGAATCAAACCCCTGTATGTAAAGGGTGTATCTCACACGGCATGAACCACTGTAGGCCTGAATTAAATATTGGTGCACCAAATGGCGGTATTTCAAATCTCTGAATCTAACCTAAATGTATTAAGGGTGTATCTCACAATGACATATGCAGCAAAGGCTGCCAAATAAACTTTTTTTTGCCCAAACGGGTGTTTGTTTAGTAACTCAATATGGCAGCAGTATATAACCCAGGAGTTTCAAACGTGCTTATGCTGCAAGGCAAGTGTGTTTTATTAATGAAAGAATATAAGCCCTGTATATACAGGGTGTATCTCACACGGCCTGTCCCACAGTAGGCCTCAATTAAAGATTGGTGCACCAAATGGCGGTATTTCAAATCTCTGAATCTAACCCAAATGTATTAAGGGTGTATCTCACAATGACATCTGCATCAAAGGCTGCCAACTAAAATTTTTTGCCCAAACAAGTTTTTAACCCCTTAGGGACACATGACGTACCGGTACGTCATGTGTTGTTCCGATCACCGCCGCCCGGTGGGCCGTGATCGGAACAAGGTGCCTGCTCAAATCATTGAGCAGGCACCTCGGCTAAATGCGCGGGGGGTCACGTGACACCCCCGTGTCGGCAATCGCCGCAAACCACAGGTCAATTCAGACCTGCGGTTTGCGGCTTTTTATGGTGCGGCAGCAGTGCCATCGGGTCCCCATGGGGCTGTGGGGGGGACCCGATGGCATGGAAAGCAGCGCGATGCCTTCCTGAGGCATCTGCGCTGCCTCCCGAGTTCAAGTCCCAAAGTGGGACAAAAAATAAAGTGAAAAAAAAAAAGTTGAATTTTTTTTTTCAAAGTTTCAAGTAAAAATAAACAAAAACATAATTTTCCCCAAATAAAGTTAAAAAAAATTGGTAAACAATAGGGGGAAAAAAAGTATACATATTAGGTATCGCCGCGTCCGTATCGACCGGCTCTATAAAGATATCACATGACCTAACCCCTCAAATGAACACCATAAAAAATAAAAACTGTGCTAAATAAACCTTTTTTTGTCACCTTACATCACAAAAAGTACAACAGCTAAATAGTACCAATTTAACCGTCACCTCATCCCGCAAAAAATGAGCCCCTACCTGAGACAATCGCCCAAAAAATAAAAACTATGGCTCAGAATATGGAGACACTAAAACATCATGTTTTTGGTTTGAAAAAAGCTGTTATTGTGTAAAACTTACATAAATAAATAAAAAAGTATACCTATTTCATATTGCCGCATTCGTATCGACTGGCTCTATAAAAATATCACATGACCTAACCTCTCAGATGAACACCGTAAAAAAAAAACAAAAAAAAAAAACGGTGCTAAATAAACCATTTTCTGTCACCTTACATCACAAAAAGTGTAATAGCAAGCGATCAAAAAGTCATATGCACCCCAAAATAGTGCCAATCAAACCGTCATCTCATCCCACAAAAAATTAGACCCTACCTAAGATAATCGCCCAAAAACTGAAAAAACTATGGCTCTCAGAATATGGAGACACTAAAACATGATTTCTTTTTTGTTTCAAAAATTATATTATTGTGTAAAACTTACATAAAAAAGTATACATATTAGGTATCGCCGTGCCCCGAATTGACCAGCTCTATAACAATATCTAATGACCTAACCCCTCAGATGAACACCGTAAAAAAATTAAAATAAAAACTGTGCTAAATAAACAATTTTTTGTCACCTTACATCACAAAAAGTGTAATAGCAAGCGATCAAAAAGTCACATGCACCCCAAAATATTGCCAATTAAACAGTCATCTGATCCCGCAAAAATCATACCCTACCCAAGGTAATCGCTCAAAAACTGAAAAAATTATGGCTCTCAGACTATGGAAACACTAAAACATGATTTTTTTTGCTTCAAAAATGAAATCATTGTGTAAAAACTTACATAAATAAAAAAAAGTATACATATTAGGTATCGCCGCATCCGTGACAACCTGGTCTATAAAAAGATCACATGATCTAACCTGTCAGATGAATGTTGTAAATAACAAAAAATAAAAACGGTGCCAAAACAGCTATTTCTTGTTATCTTGCCTCACAAAGTGTAATATAGAGCAACCAAAAATCACATGTACCCTAAACTAGTACCAACAATACTGCCACCCTATCCAGTAGTTTCTAAAATGGGGCCACTTTTTTGGAGTTTCTACTCTAGGGGTGCATCAGGGGGGCTTCAAATGGGACATAGTGTAAAAAAAAACAGTCCAGCAAAACCTGCCTTCCAAAAACCGTATTGCATTCCTTTCCTTCTGCGCCCTGCCGTGTGCCCGTACAGCGGTTTACAACCACATATGGGGTGTTTCTGTAAACTACAGAATCAGGGCCATAAATATTGAGTTTGGTTTGGCTGTTAACCTTTGCTTTGTAACCGGAAAAAAATTATTAAAATAGAAAATCTGCCAAAAAAGTGAAATATTAAAAAAAATATATAAAAATGGAAAATCTGCCAAAAAAGTGAAATTTTGAAATTGTATCTCTATTTTCCATTAATTCTTCTGGAACACCTAAAGGGTTAACAATGTTTGTAAAATCAGTTTTGAATACCTTGAGGGGTGTAGTTTGTAGAATGGGGTCATTTTTGGGTGGTTATATAAGCCTCGCAAAGTGACTTCAGACCTGAACTGGTCCCTAAAAATTGGGTTTTTGAAAATTTCTGAATAATTTCAAGATTTGCTTCTAAACTTCTAAGCCTTGTAACATCCCCAAAAAATAAAATATCATTCCCAAAATGATCCAAATATGAAGTATACATATGGGGAATATAAAGTCATAACTATTTTTGGAGGTATTACTATGTATTATAGAAGTAGAGAAATTGAAACTTAGAAATTTGCAATTTTTTACAAATTTTTGGTAAATTTGGTATTTTAAAAAAAATAAAAATGATTTTTTTTTACTTCATTTTACCAGTGTCATGAAGTACAATATGTGATGAAAAAACAATTCCAGAATGGCCTGGATTAGCCAAAGAGTTCTAAAGTTATCAGCACTTAAAGTGACACTGGTCAGATTTGCAAAAAATGACCTGATCCTTAAGGTGAAATAGGGCTGAGTCCTTAAGGGGTTAACAACTGAATTTGACAGCAGTATATAAGCCTGTAATTTCACACGTGCTGATGCTGTAAGGCCTGAAAATAGTGGTTTTTGGCAAAAAAGTGTGTTTTTAAAACCCCAGAAAATGATGGGTGTATGTCTACCTTAAATTGCACACAGACTAATCCAGATGCTGTATATTGCCCAAAAAGTTTTTTTTTTTGTAACAGAATATGAAAGCTGTATATATATATTAAACTGGAATTTAACACTTGCAGATCAGGAAAATACTGTTTTTTGGCAAAAAAGTGTGTTTTTAAAACCCCAGAAAATGATGGCTATACTTCTAGCTTAAATTGCACACTGACTAATCGAGATGTTGTATATTGCCAAAAAAGTGTTTTTTTGGTAACAGAATATGAAAGCTGTATATATTAAACTTGAATTTAACACTTGCAGATCAGGAAAATACATTTTCTGGGCAAAAAAGTGTGTTTTTAAAACCCCAGAAAATGATGGCTGTATTTCTAGCTTAAATTGCACACTGACTAAGCCTGCAAATGCACCAGATGTTGTAAATAGCCCAAAAAATTGCGATTTTCAATGTCCCAAAAGCTCAGATGCAGTGCTGGTGCACTGAGCTTGCATAAAATGGCCGCCGCTGCCGCCCACCTAACTGACTTATTAAAGTTATTTTTTTTCGGTCACTGGGCTCAGGGCAGGATAAAAAAATCGTGCCCTGCACCCACAAAACACAGTGTATGTAGATCGCTGAGTTAGATTCAGATTTTGAGCAAAGAGTCTCTCCTATTTTCTCCCATAAATCACCAGCAGCATCCTCTACACAGCAGAGTGACGTGCAGCGCTACCTGACTCCAGCTTATATAGAGGCTGGGTCACATGCTACACTGGCCAATCACAGCCATGCCATTAATAGGCATGGCTGTGATGACTTCTAAGGTCAGACAAATAACCGCTTGTTGATTGGCTGTTCTGCAGCCTTTCAAAAAGTGCCAAGAAAGAGCCAAACACCAAACCCGAACCTGAACTTTTACAGAAATGTTCTGGTTCGGGTCCGGGGTCCAAAAATCCTAAAGTTCGTTACAAACCCGAACTTTACAGTTTGGGTTTGCTCAACCCTACATATGATAAAAGTATGATTTTTACAAGAAATAAGCCACAGACAAAAAGGTAGGACATGTATAATTGCACTCAGCTGACATTAGCAAATAGCTAATGTCGGCTAATGAAAATTTCACAATGGGGGGTGACAGAAGCCCTTTAACCACCTCAGCCCCCCTAGCTTAAACACCCTTAATGACCAGACCACTTTTTACACTTCTGCACTACACTACTTTCACCGTTTATTGCTCGGTCATGCAACCTACCACCCAAATTAATTTTACCTCCTTTTCTTCTCACTAATAGAGCTTTCATTTGGTGGTATTTCATGGCTCCTGACATTTTTACTTTTTTTGTTATTAAATCGAAAGTTGTAAAATTAAAAAAAAAAAAAAACGACATCTATATATAAATTTTTCTCTAAATTTATTGTTCTACATGTCTTTGATAAAAAAAAGTTTGGGTAAAAAAAATGGTTTGGGTAAAAGTTATAGCGTTTACAAACTATGGTACAAAAATGTGAATTTCCGCTTTTTGAAGCAGCTCTGACTTTCTTGTCAATTTTCTTTTTAATAGGCAAGATAAAATAAAATGATACAAGGTGACATTGCATATATTGTCATAAGACTACAAAAATGAAATACTGGTCAGGAGGATAGGCACAACCTCACATGTCAGTATCCGCAGCATAGACACTAAGTGCAAGGTACATATAAAGGCAAATTTGCAACATTGTAGGGTATATCCAATATACTACAATAATTAACACCAATGTGTTAGCAATACAATTCCCAGTGGTCTAAATGACCTAATGATAAACAGCGAGGCAACCGGCCTCACCAATACAAAACCTAACAATGTAGATCTCTAAATATGACATGTGAAAATATCCTGAATATTGTTGGAGGTAGCACAATATAGAATGGAACGATAGGGTCACGTGACCTTTATTGAGACTCTATTGGAGGTAACATACGAAAATGCAACCAAGGGCTCCACATTTTAACATGTTTCTCGTGTGTTCTGGATTCCCAGCTAGCCAACTCTTCTAGACGTTGTATATGGTCTACTTTATTCACCCATTGGAGAAGGGTTGGGGGATCAACGCTAAGCCATCTCTGGGGGATAATCAATCTCGCTGCTTGGATTAGTTGTGTGGCCAAGCTACTTCTGGAGCGTGAGAGTGCTTTAGTAGGTAGCCACAAGAGGACCAACTCAGGAGATAGTGGTATGACCTTATGCATAACAGAATTAATGGTCTTGGACACTGCTGCCCAGAAGGGTTGTATTTTAGGGCAAAACCAAAGAATATCTGAAAGGGTGCCCTCCCCAGCTTTACATCTCCAGCATTGATCAGTAGAAGTAAGACCTCTGAGAAACAGTTGCTTAGGCGTCATATACCATTGAGTAAGTACCTTAAAAGAATGCTCCTGCACTTTGACGCACCTGGAAAATCCATGTGAGTGTGCATATAAGCGTAAGATATCTGTTTCAGAAAAAGGTCCTATTTAGCTCTGTCTCCCAGGTTTTAAGATAAAGTGGGAGATCATTAGGTCGGGGTACATTTAGGCCTAAGTAAAATAGTGAAATTAACCGTTTATGTGGTGAGGTAGATGATAAAATCTTCTCAAACCATGTCTTTTCTTTTACATGAACCTCTCTATCCATTAGGGTCTTACCAACCAACTTAAGATCTGCTGAACCTAAGAAATTGCATGAATCCAAAATCAGGTGTAAAGGGTGTCCCTCTGTCAATCTGCCCAAGGCCTTGTCTAAGAACGCCTCGGTGGAGAAGTCCCTGAGTTTATTCCATACTGAAGGAATATTTGCTGCCATAGGTCTCACCGAATAAGGGGCTAAATCCGCTGGCATGGCTAAAGAGGGGGTATTCAGTAAACTTTGGTCCTTATTAAGCTGTTTAACAACTAGGCTTGTGCCCTTAAGCAACGTATGATTGTGAAGAGAAACAGAATTTAATCCCCATAATGCGGCTCTCTGCAGTTGTGATAGTTGGAGCATTTCTAAAGCAGTACCTAGTGTTGAGCAGTTAGGGATATGCAGTTGCATCCATCTTCTAAGGTGTACAGCTCGGTAATATATCTGAACATCTGGTAAAGCAAATCCCCCCTGAGTCCTCCGAAGGATTAGTCTATTATGTGAAATTCTGGCTCCCTTACCTCCCCATAAATAGGTAGAGAATAACCTCCCTATCTGTGTAAAAAATGAGGGGAGGAAGATAGGCAGCATTTGCATAACATAAAGTATTTTAGGTAACACGAAGGCCTTTAGTAGGTTCTTTCTTCCCATCCAGGAAGTGTATGGGATGCGGATTGCACTTAGCTGGCGCTGCACATCAGCCAATAGGGGAATATAATTCAACTGGAATATATTCTTCAAATCGGACGGGATCTTAATTCCCAAGTATGAAATATGGGATGCCAGCCACATGAAGGGTGTCGTGGATCTAAGGGAGGACACGCTCTTTAGCGGGGCCGTGATGTTCATAGCCTCTGATTTAGAGTAATTCACTTTGTAGTTAGAAACCCTACCAAAGAGTTCAAATATGGAGAGGAGATGCGGAAAGGCCTCGACCGGGTTGGAAACCATCACTAAGAGATCATCTGCATATGCGACATTAGTATATTCGATCGTATCATTTTTGGCCCTAACCCCTCTTATACCAGGGTGATCTCTAATGGCTTGGAGAAGTGTCTCCATCACTAATATGTAAAGGGCTGGGGACAAGGGACAGCCTTGACGGGTGCCATTATAAATGGGGAAGGATGGTGACAAGGTACCGTTTGCTCTAATTTTAGCGCTCGGGCTAGTATATAGGGTCATAATTGCAGCTTGAAATTGCTCGGGGATACCAAATCTATGCAGTGTCTTCCTCATAAAATTCCAATTCACCCGGTCGAAGGCCTTTTCTGCATCTACACTCAGAAATGTCAAGGGTGTACCCTGTTCTTCGCCCATTGGATGGCCGTGACAACTCTGCAGGAGTTATGGTTCCCCTCCCTACCAGGAACAAAACCAGCTTGGTCAGGATGTATTAGTTTTGGAAGATATGAGCTAAGACGGGATGCTAGGAGTTTGGCCCAAATCTTAACATCAACATTCAAGAGGGATATAGGCCTATAACTCCCGCAGAGTGTGTGATCCTTTCCAGGCTTGGGTAATATGGTCACTGTAGCCTCTAAAGATTGGGTGGGAAGTTGTCCCCCTGTGAGAAGAGAATTGCACCAATTCGTGAGCTGTGGGCTCAAAATGTCAGTAAATTTCTTATAATAACCCACTGGAAGTCAGTCTGGTCCTGGGCATTTCCCCATGGGCATAGATTTTAGGATCTTCCCTACCTCCTCTACAGTTGCCGTTGCAACTAAAGAAGACCCTTCCTCTTTGTTAAGCTGGGGCAATTTTAGATGTGATAGAAAATTGTCAATCACAGAGTCTGCTGACAAATCTGGGTGCCCCGAACCTCTATCCAACCCGTATAAGTCTTGGTAAAATTTCTGGAACTCCTCAGCTATGTCTGCAGTTCTATGTAGTGACTTACCGTCTTTAGATTTTAGAATGGGGATATACATAGCATCCTTCCTTTCTTTGATAAGTGCCGACATCAACTTCGATCCCCTGTCTCCATGAGAGAAAAAGCGAAATTGGGCATACTGATACGCTCTGGCATGACAAATATTAAGGTGGTCCTTCAGTTTTGCTCTCAGGAGAAGGAGATCTTGTTGAGCTTTCAGAGCCTTAGATCTTTTATGAATGGCTTCTATTTCAGAGATCTGTTTGAGTAGAGATTGCAATGTCTGTTGTCTTTCCCTCTTAATTTTACAACCTAAGGCTATGAACTCACCCCTCATCACAGATTTATGTGTTTCCCACACAATTTCCTGAGAAACATCCGGCGTTAAGTTCTCCCTAAAGAACCACGACAGCCTCCGTGACAGTGCATTTACCACCTCCTTCTTATCCAGCAGTGTTTCATTGAGTCTACATTGTTTACTTTGAGAAGGTAAGCTAGAAATGTGTATCACCATCGAGACCGGGGCATGATCCGAGATCGTGATGGGATCAATCACTGCTTGTTCTACCATATCTATGTTAGAACTGGAAATTAGGAGGTAATCCAATCTTTTATAAACATTATGTGACGCAGAGAAAAAAGTATAATCCCTATCATTAGGGTGGACCAGACGCCAAGCATCAACTAATTGTGCATCCGTTATATTGGCATTAATGCGACCTAAGGTCTTCTGAGTTTGTTGAGTGGAACCATCTGAGGTGTCTATAATGGGATTCAGGGCGACATTAAGATCACCACCAACCAAACAGATCCCCTCAGCAAAGGCTCTAAGAGACTGCAATGTCTGTGAGATCCAGGCTTTTTGTCCCCTGTTGGGACTGTATAAACTGGCTAAAGTCACAGGTTGGGTGCCAATTACCCCTTTCACAAAAACAAATCTACCTTCTGCATCCGTCTGGCAGGCTGTCATCTTAAAAGGGACACCTTTGGCTATAGCAACACCCACCCCTCTTTTAGCTTTATCAAATGTGCTGATAAACCAGTTGTTAAAATAACCCTTCTGGAGAGAGGGAACCCTTGTGGACCTAAAGTGCAACTCCTGGAAAAAACATATGTCCGTGTGGGATTTCTTCAGTAGGCGTATAACCTGCAACCTTTTTTGCGGAGTATTAAACCCCCTCACATTAAATGACGTACATTTGATCTGTGATATTTTGTGTATACGTGAAAACGTTCCAACCACAGCATCCTATTACAATGTTTAGTAGAGATTAGAGTTGAGCGAACACCTGGATGTTCGGGTTCGAGAAGTTCGGCCGAACTTCCCGGAAATGTTCGGGTTCGGGATCCGAACCCGATCCGAACTTCGTCCCGAACCCGAACCCCATTGAAGTCAATGGGGACCTGAACTTTTGGGCACTAAAAAGGCTGTAAAACAGCCCAGGAAAGAGCTAGAGGGCTGCCAAATGCAGCAACATGTAGGTAAATCCCCTGCAAACAAATGTGGATAGGGAAATGAAATAAAATTAAAATTAAAAAAATAAAAATGAACCAATATCAATTGGACAGAGGTCCCATAGCAAAGAATCTGGCTTCACGTCAGCAGAGAATCAGTCTCTTCATGCCATAGCAAAGAATCTGGCTTCATGTCAGCAGAGAATCAGTCTCTTCATGCCATAGCAGAGAATCTGGCTTCATGTCAGCGCAGAATCAGTCTTCATGTCATAGCAGAGAATCAGGCTTCACGTCACCCACCACTGGAACAGGCCACTGTCACACATTTAGGCCCCGGCACCCAGGCAGAGGAGAGAGGTCCCGTAACAGAGAATCTGGCCTTATGTCAGCACAGAATCTGTCTTCATGTCATAGCAGAGAATCAGGCTTCACGTCACCCACCACTGGAACAGGCCACTGTCACACATTTAGGCCCCGGCACCCAGGCAGAGGAGAGAGGTCCCGTAACAGAGAATCTGGACTGATGTCAGCACAGAATCTGTCTTCATGTCATAGCAGAGAATCAGGCTTCACGTCACCCACCACTGGAACAGGCCACTGTCACACATTTAGGCCCCGGCACCCAGACAGAGGAGAGCGGTCCCGTAACAGAGAATCTGGCCTTATGTCAGCGCAGAATCTGACTTCATGTCATAGCAGAGAATCAGGCTTCACGTCACCCACCACTGGAACAGGCCACTGTCACACATTTAGGCCCAGGCACCCAGGCAGAGGAGAGAGGTCCCGTAACAGAGAATCTGGCCTTATGTCAGCGCAGAATCTGTCTTCATGTCATAGCAGAGAATCAGGCTTCACGTCACCCACCACTGGAACAGGCCACTGTCACACATTTAGGCCCAGGCACCCAGGCAGAGGAGAGAGGTCCCGTAACAGAGAATCTGGCCTTATGTCAGCGTAGAATCTGTCTTCATGTCATAGCAGAGAATCAGGCTTCACGTCACCCACCACTGGAACAGGCCACTGTCACACATTTAGGCCCCGGCACCCAGACAGAGGAGAGGTTCATTCAACTTTGGGTTGCCCCGCAATATAATGGTAAAATGAAATTAAAAATAGTATTGAATGAGGAAGTGCCCTGGAGTAGAATAATATATTGTTAAGGGGAGGTAGTTAATATCTAATCTGCACAAGGGATGGACAGGTCCTGAGGGATCCATGCCTGGTTCATTTTTATGAACGTCAGCTTGTCCACATTGGCTGTAGACAGGCGGCTGCGTTTGTCTGTAATGACGCCCCCTGACGTGCTGAATACACGTTCAGACAAAACGCTGGCCGCCGGGCAGGCCAGCACCTCCAAGGCATAAAAGGCTAGCTCTGGCCACGTGGACAATTTGGAGACCCAGAAGTTGAATGGGGCCGAACCATCAGTCAGTACGTGGAGGGGTGTGCACAGGTACTGTTCCACCATGTTAGTGAAATGTTGCCTCCTGCTAACACGTTCCGTATCAGGTGGTGGTGCAGTTAGCTGTGGCGTGGTGACCAAACTTTTCCACATCTCTGCCATGCTAACCCTGCCCTCAGAGGAGCTGGCCGTGACACAGCTGCGTTGGCGACCTCTTGCTCCTCCTCTGCCTTCGCCTTGGGCTTCCACTGGTTCCCCTGTGACATTTGGGAATGCTCTCAGTAGCGCGTCTACCAACGTGCGCTTGTACTCGCGCATCTTCCTATCACGCTCCAGTGTAGGAAGTAAGGTGGGCACATTGTCTTTGTACCGGGGATCCAGCAGGGTGGCAACCCAGTATTCCGCACACGTTAAAATGTGGGCAACTCTGCTGTCGTTGCGCAGGCACTGCAGCATGTAGTCGCTCATGTGTGCCAGGCTGCCCAGAGGTAAGGACAAGCTGTCCTCTGTGGGAGGCGTATCGTGCACCAGTGATGGGCCCGAGCTGCTTTGGGTGCCACCCCGCTGTGAACATGCTTCATCCTCATCCTCCTCCACCTCCTCCTCATCCTTGTCCTCCTCGTCCTCCAGTAGTGGGCCCTGTCTGGCCACATTTGTACCTGGCCTCTGGTGTTGCAAAAAACCTCCCTCTGAGTCACTTTGAAGAGACTGGCCTGAAAGTGCTAAAAATGACCCCTCTTCCTCCTGGGCCACCTCCTCTTCCATCATCGCCCTAAGTGTTTTCTCAAGGAGACATAGAAGTGGTATTGTAACGCTGATAACGGCGTCATCGCCACTGGCCATGTTGGTGGAGTACTCGAAACAGCGCAACAGGGCACACAGGTCTCGCATGGAGGCCCAGTCATTGGTGGTGAAGTGTGTCTGATCCGCAGTGCGACTGACCCGTGCGTGCTGCAGCTGAAACTCCACTATGGCCTGCTGCTGCTCGCACAGTCTGTCCAGCATATGCAAGGTGGAGTTCCACCTGGTGGGTACGTCGCATATGAGGCGGTGAGCGGGAAGGCCGAAGTTACGCTGTAGCGCAGACAGGCGAGCAGCGGCAGGGTGTGAACGCCGGAAGCGCGAACAGACGGCCCGCACTTTATGCAGCAGCTCTGACATGTCGGGGTAGTTGCGAATGAACTTCTGCACCACCAAATTCAGCACATGCGCCAGGCAAGGGATGTGCGTCAAACCGGCTAGTCCCAGAGCTGCAACGAGATTTCGCCCATTATCGCACACCACCAGGCCGGGCTTGAGGCTCACCGCCAGTAACCACTCATCGGTCTGTTGTTCTATACCCCGCCACAACTCCTGTGCGGTGTGGGGCCTGTCCCCCAAACATATGAGTTTCAGAATGGCCTGCTGACGTTTACCCCGTGCTGTGCTGAAGTTGGTGGTGAAGGTGTGTGGCTGACTGGATGAGCAGGTGGAAGAAGAGGAGGAGGAAGCTGAGTAGGAGGAGGAGGAGACAGGAGGCAAAGAATGTTGCCCTGCGATCCTTGGCGGCGGAAGGACGTTTGCCAAACAGCTCTCCGCCTGGGGCCCAGCCGCCACTACATTTACCCAGTGTGCAGTTAGGGAGATATAGCGTCCCTGGCCGTGCTTACTGGTCCACGTATCTGTGGTTAGGTGGACCTTGCCACAGATGGCGTTGCGCAGTGCACACTTGATTTTATCGGACACTTGTTTGTGCAGGGAAGTCACGGCTCTCTTGGAGAAGTAGTGGCGGCTGGGAACAACATACTGTGGGACAGCAAGCGACATGAGCTGTTTGAAGCTGTGTGTGTCCACCAGCCTAAATGACAGCATTTCATAGGCCAGTAGTTTAGAAATGCTGGCATTCAGGGCCAGGGATCGAGGGTGGCTAGGTGGGAATTTAGGCTTTCTCTCAAATGTTTGTGAGATGGAGAGCTGAACGCTGCCGTGTGACATGGTTGAGATGCTTGGTGACGCAGGTGGTGGTGTTGGTGGTACATCCCATGTTTGCTGGGCGGCAGGTGCCAACGTTCCTCCAGAGGCGGAGGAAGAGGCCGAGGCGGCGGCAGCAGCAGAAGAGGCCGAGGCAGCAGTAGCAGAAGAGGTAGCAGGGGGAGCCTGAGTAACTTCTTTGTTTTTAAGGTGTTTACTCCACTGCAGTTCATGCTTTGCATGCAGGTGCCTGGTCATGCAGGTTGTGCTAAGGTTCAGAGCGTTAATGTCTCGCTTCAGGCTCTGATGGCACAGCGTGCAAACCACTCGGGTCTTGTCGTCAGCACATTGTTTGAAGAAGTGCCATGCCAGGGAACTCCTTGAAGCTGCCTTTGGGGTGCTCGGTCCCAGATGGCGGCGGTCAGTAGCAGGCGGAGTCTCTTGGCGGCGGGTGTTCTGATTTTGCCCACTGCTCCCTCTTTTGCTACGCTGTGGGCTCGGTCTCACCACTGCCTCTTCCTCCGAACTGTGAAAGTCAGTGGCACGACCTTCATTCCATGTGGGGTCTAGGACCTCATCGTCCCCTGCATCGTCTTCCACCCAGTCTTGATCCCTGACCTCCTGTTCAGTCTGCACACTGCAGAAAGACGCAGCAGTTGGCACCTGTGTTTCGTCATCATCAGAGACGTGCTGAGGTGGTATTCCCATGTCCTCATCATCAGGAAAAATAAGTGGTTGTGCGTTAGTGCATTCTATCTCTTCCACCCCTGGGGAAGGGCTAGGTGGATGCCCTTGGGAAACCCTGGCAGCAGAGTCTTCAAACAGCATAAGAGACTGCTGCATAACTTGAGGCTCAGACAGTTTCCCTGATATGCATGGGGGTGATGTGACCGACCGATGGGCTTGGTTTTCATGCGCCATCTGTGCGCTTTCTGCAGAAGACTGGGTGGGAGATAATGTGAACGTGCTGGATCCACTGTCGGCCACCCAATTGACTAATGCCTGCACCTGCTCAGGCCTTACCATCCTTAGAACGGCATTGGGCCGCACCAAATATCGCTGTAAATTCTGCTGGCTACTGGGACCTGAGGTAGTTGGTTCACTAGGACGTGTGGCTGTGGCAGAACGGCCACGTCCTCTCCCAGCACCAGAGCATCCACTAACACCACCACGACCATGTCCACGTCCGCGTCCCTTATTAGATGTTTTCCTCATTGTTTCCGTTCACCACAATTTTGAGAATGGCAAATTTGGGAATGGTTTTTCAACCCAGAAAAAAAAGTGTGCTTTTACGGTCACTACAAATAACTTGACCAGCTAAAACAGTACAGATTTGGTTAAATAGAGATGTGAGGCCTGTTTTTTTTTGCGCTGTGTGACAGGTATAGGTTTAATCACAGAATCAGATTTCTATCAGCACGCTAGCGTGTGTCTTAGGTTTTTCTGAATGACACTATCACTAGCTTCAATGTAAGATATTCTTTTTGGGATAGATTTCAAGTAGGCCTCAAATACCAGAAACTAGTTATTTTGAGAATGGCAAATTTGGGAATGGTTTTTCAACCCAGAAAAAAAAGTGTGCTTTTACGGTCACTACAAATAACTTGACCAGCTAAAACAGTACAGATTTGGTTGAATAGAAATGTCAGGTTTATTTTTTAGGCGCTGGGTGACAGGCTCAACTTGCCCCTGATGTAATATATGGCCAAAAAATAACCACACTGTTGATGGTTAAATGCACTTGGGTGACACAGGCTCAGCCTGCAGCTGATGTAGTATATGGCCAAAAAATAACCAGACTGTTGATGGTTAAATGCACTTCGGTGACACAGGCTCAGCCTGCAGCTGATAGAAACATAGAATGTGTCGGCAGATAAGAACCATTTGGCCCATCTAGTCTGCCCAATATACTGAATACTATGGATAGCCCCCGGCCCTATCTTATATGAAGGATGGCCTTATGCCTATCCCATGCATGCTTAAACCCCTTCACTGTATTTGCAGCTACCACTTCTGCAGGAAGGCTATTCCATGCATCCACTACTCTCTCAGTAAAGTAATACTTCCTTATATTACTTTTAAACCTTTGCCCCTCTAATTTAAAACTGTGTCCTCTTGTGGTAGTTTTTCTTCTTTTATATATGCTCTCTTCCTTTACCGAGTTGATTCCCTTTATGTATTTAAAAGTTTCTATCATATCCCCTCTGTCTCTTCTTTCTTCCAAGCTATACATATTAAGGTCCTTTAACCTTTCCTGGTAAGTTTTATCCTGCAATCCATGTACTAGTTTAGTAGCTCTTCTCTGAACTCTCTCTAGAGTATCTATATCCTTCTGGAGATATGGCCTCCAGTACTGCGCACAATACTCCAAGTGAGGTCTCACCAGTGTTCTGTACAGCGGCATAAGCACTTCACTCTTTCTACTGCTTATACCTCTCCCTATACATCCAAGCATTCTGCTGGCATTTTGTGCTGCTCTATTACATTGTCTTCCCACCTTTAAGTCTTCTGAAATAATTACTCCTAAATCCCTTTCCTCAGATACTGAGGTCAGGACTGTGTCAAATATTCTATATTCTGCCCTTGGGTTTTTACGCCCCAGGTGCATTATCTTGCACTTATCCACATTAAATTTCAGTTTCCAGAGTTCTGACCATTCTTCTAGTTTTCCTAAATCCTTTTCCATTTGGCGTTTCCCTCCAGGAACATCAACCCTGTTACATATCTTTGTGTCATCAGCAAAAAGACAAACCTTACCAGCGAGGCCTTTTGCAATATCACTTATGAAGATATTAAACAAAATCGGTCCCAGTACAGATCCCTGTGGAACCCCACTGGTAACATTACCTTGTTTTGAATGTTCTCCATTGACTACAACCCTCTGTTGTCTGTCACTCAGCCACTGCCTAATCCACTCAACAATATGGGAGTCCATGCTCAATGACTGCAGTTTATTGATAAGTCTTCTATGTGGGACAGTGTCAAAAGCCTTACTAAAATCTAGATATGCGATGTCTACTGCACCTCCACCGTCTATTATTTTATTCACCCAGTCAAAAAAATCTATAAGATTTGTTTGACATGATCTCCCTGAAGTAAACCCATGTTGTTTTTCATCTTGCAATCCATGGGATTTTAGATGTTCCACAATCCTATCCTTTAATAGGGTTTCCATTAATTTGCCTACTATTGATGTCAGACTCACTGGTCTATAGTTGCTCGATTCTTCCCTACTACCTTTCTTGTGAATGGGCACGACATTTGCCAATTTCCAATCTTCCGGGACGACTCCTGTTACTAATGATTGCTTAAATAAATCTGTTAACGGTTTTGCCAGCTCACCACTAAGCTCTTTTAATAATTTTGGGTGTATCTCATCAGGCCCCTGTGACTTATCTGTCTTCACCTTAGACAGCAAACTTAGAACATCTTCCTCTGTAAAGATACATGCATCAAACGATTTAATAGTCAGTCATTCTTTCTAGTGGAGGTCCTTCTCCTTTTTCTTTTGTAAAAACTGAACAGAAGTATTCATTAAGGCAGTCGGCTAGCCCTTTATTCTCTTCTACATACCTTCCGTCCTTTGTTTTTAATTTAGTTATTCCTTGTTTTAATTTCCTTTTTTCATTTATATATCTGAAGAATGTCTTATCCCCTTTTTTCATAGACTGAGCTAGTTTTTCTTCTGCCTGCGCTTTAGAAGTTCTTATAACTTGCTTGGCCTCTCTCTGCCTAATCTTGTAGATTTCCTTATCTTCATTGCTCTGGGTTTTTTTATAATTACAAAATGCTAGCTTTTTATTTTTAATGATTTGGGCCACTTCTGCTGAGTACCACATTGGTCTCCTCCTTTTTTTGCTTTTACTGACAAGTCTAATGCAATTTTCTGTTGCCTTCAATAATGCACCTTTTAAGTAGTCCCATTTCTCCTGGACTCCATGTAATCCGTTCCAGTCTGATAAGGACTCATTTATGACTAATTTCATTTTTGAAAAGTCTGTTTTTCTAAAATCTAAAACTTTTGTTTTTGTGTGGTGGGACTCTTTCACAGTTCTTATATTAAACCACACTGACTGGTGATCACTAGATCCCAAGGTTTCGCCTACAATGACATCATATACCGAATCCCCGTTTGTGAATACCAAATCCAAAATGGCCTCCCTCCGGGTTGGCTCCTCAACCACTTGTTGTAGAGATAACCCCAGTAGGGAATTTAGAATATCTGTACTCCTGGTAGAACTTGCTATTTTGGTTTTCCAGTTTATATCTGGAAGATTGAAATCTCCCATAATGATAACTTCTCCTTTCATTGTCATTTTAGCTATTTCTTCAACTAGTAGATCATTTAGTTCTTTAACTTGACCAGGTGGTCTATATATCACACCTACACGAGTTACTGCATGGTTAGCAAACTGCAACGTAACCCAAACTGACTCTATGTTGGCCTCACCATCTTGTATTAGGTTAGATTTAATGCTATCTTTCACATACAGGGCCACTCCTCCTCCTTTCTTGCCTTCTCTGTCTCTTCTGTATAAAGAGTACCCTGGTATGGTTATGTCCCAGTCATTTCTTTCATTAAACCATGTCTCCGTAACAGCCACTAAATCTACATTCTCAGATGCCATTATTGACCCAAGTTCATTGATTTTTTTACCTAAACTGTGAGCATTTGTAGACAGGACTCTGAGCTTATCATTTCTTAACCTCTGTGCTTCTGACCTGTTCTGGCATTGTTTCGGGGGGCAATTGGACTCTTTTATTTTCACTCTTTTGCCCCCCCTTCCTAGTTTAAATACTCTTTCGCAAATTCTTGGAGTTGTTCACTAAGTACATTTGTTCCTTTGAGAGAAAGATGCAAACCATCTTTTTTGTACAGTTCCTTTCTATTCCAAGTAGAGCTATCATGAGAAACAAAGCCAAATCCTTGATCTTGACACCATTTACCAAGCCATATGTTGAACTCCTTTATGCGCCTCTGCCTATCATTCTGAACATTATGCACAGGCAGAACTTCAGAAAATGAAATGGTGGATGCAAAATCCTGTACGTCATTACCAAGTGTGATAAAAGATTTTTTCACCTCTGACACTTCATTGCAAGCCAGGTCATTTGTCCCTAGATGGACAAGAACATCCACGTCCCCTTCCTGCTTTGCTTGCTTAACAATATTAATAATACGTCTTCTATCTCTTCTAGCAGTAGCCCCAGGGAGACATCTCACAAAACCATTTTCTTTAAGCTCCACACTTCTTATGATTGAATCACCCAGCAACAGCTGCATCCTTTGAGACTTCACTTTATCTTTTTTGTTGCATACATTAGACATAGGAGTCGATGGTTTCTCACCCTCTGTGCTTGAGTCCATATCCATGTTGTCCTTACATTCTGAGAGTGCTGCAAATGAATTATGGAGAACCACCGACTGTGGGACATGTCTTCTATCCACCACTCTAAGACTTCCAGAACCTACATTAACCCATCTGCCATTTCTGGGGGTCCTCTGTGGCAGTGGCATTGCAGCAGTCCTAGCTGGAGTTTGTTTAACAGATAATTTAAATATTTCAGCTTTCAAAAATGCAATTTCCTGCTGCAGTAAGGAGAACTGTCTACAGATCTGACAGCATCCTAATCTCCAAAGAGTGGAACATGAAATAAATGCACAACAATTCCTGCACTGAACCAAGTCTGCCATTTTAAAGAGGAGAAAAAAAAAAAATTTGTAACTTTAAATCAAACAAATCAAACAAATCTTACCTTTTTATTTGTATTGTTTCCACCTTCCAGCCTACCTCCTGACTATCTCCTGCAATATCTCTTTACTAGTACTTAATGTAGTACTTGAAGCTAGTACTTGCAGCTAATGAATTAGGCCAGCTAATGAGTCTGTCTCTATATATACACACGCTGCTTCCCAAACTCATCCCCCAGCAACAAATGTAGGATGTAGGATATAGCACAAAATAACCACACTATCGATGGTTAAATACACTTGGTGATAGCTTGTGCTGGCGCACCACAAGTCACAAAATGGCCCAGAAAAAAAGTGATCTAAAAACGCTCTGGGCAGCCTCAAAAAAGTGAGCAAGTCAATAATTAGAGATGGCCCGAACTATCCGACGGCGAACAGTTCCCGGCGAACATAGCTTGTTCGCGTTCGCCTCTGCCGGGCGAACACATGCGATGTTCGGTCCGCCCCCTATACATCATCATTGAGCAAACTTTGACCCTGTACCTCACAGTCAGCAGACACATTCCAGCCAATCAGCAGCATACCCTCCCTCCCAGACCCTCCCACCTCCTGCACAGCATCCATTTTAGATTCATTCTGAAGCTGCAGTCTTAGTGAGAGGAGGGAGACTGTAACTGCTGCTGATTTAATTGGGAAATCGATAGCTAGGCTAGTGAATTCAGTGTCCACTCCAGTCCTGAAAGACTCATCTGATCTCTGCTGTAAGGACAGCGTCCTGACAGCACCCCAAAAAGCCCTTTTTAGGGCTGCAACATTAGTCTGCTTTTTTTTTTTCCTTTATATACATATTGCAGTTGCCTGGCCTGCCTGTGTGTGAGGAGCTGCAGGCCCACAGACTGTAGTGTGCCCACTGCCAGTGCTCACCCCTGTCATTCCGTGTGGCACAGGACTTTGCTTAAAAAAAGGCACTTAATTTTTACACTTTAATCTAAGGTTAGTTGCCTGCCAGTGTGTGTCAGGCTGACTTCCACTGACTGTAGTGTGCCCACTGCCAGTGCCCACCACTCATACCGGCTGGCACAGGACTTTGCATAAAAAAGGCATTTAATTTTTACACTTTAGTGTAATTTCAGCTGCTTGCCTGCTGCTAGTGTGTGTCAGGCCGACTTCAACTGACTGTAGTGTGCCCACTGCCAGTGCCAACCACTGATACCGGGTGGCACAGTAGCTTGCCGATAAATAAGGCATTTAATTTTTAGACAGTAGTCTAAATTCAGTTGCTTGCCTGCTGCCAGTGTGTGTCAGGCCCGCTTCCACTGACTGTAGTGTGCCCACTGCCAGTGCCAACCACTGATACCGGGTGGCACAGTAGCTTGCCGATAAATAAGGCATTTAATTTTTAGACAGTAGTCTAAATTCAGTTGCTTGCCTGCTGCCAGTGTGTGTCAGGCCCTCTTCCACTGACTGTAGTGTGCCCACTGCCAGTGCCAACCACTCATACCGGGTGGCACAGTAGCTTGCCGATAAATAAGGCATTTAATTTTTACACTTTAGTGTAATTTCAGTTGCTTGCCTGCTGCCAGTGTGTGTCAGGCCCGCTTCTACTGACTGTAGTGTGCCCACTGCCAGTGCCAACCACTGATACCATCTCCCCGTTCGAAAAATCTATTCAATAAATGGCACCCAGATTGGGGACGTTAGAGGGATTAAACTGATGAGAATAGTACTACAGAAAATACCACTCATATCGGGTGTGACAGTAAATTGCACGGCGCAGACGCAGTCACCGTGGATAAAAACAAAGGGGAGGGAGCCAGCGTTTTTTTAACCATCTCCCCGTTCGAAAAATCAA
This sequence comes from Bufo bufo, assembly GCF_905171765.1. Lineage (NCBI taxonomy): Eukaryota > Metazoa > Chordata > Amphibia > Anura > Bufonidae > Bufo > Bufo bufo. The sequence goes on from NC_053393.1 coordinate 291,409,425, forward strand.
TTCAATTGACCTTTCGGGGACCCTTGGTGTTGTACGTGGCTGGGTGGAGGAAGAAACCTTCAATGACATCACCGGGACGTGGCTAGCTTGGTATCCAACCTTGTGCAAATGGGGAGTTTGCGGTTGTGCAAATGAACTGTTTGCGGTGCATTAAAAGGGGAGTTTGGTCTGTCAATGTCTGTGATGCGGGCGTAACCCTTACACTACCTGATCGATACAACATCATACCTGATCGTATACACACACTGGATGTTTTAAAGCACGTTATTCCAAACAATTTAGGAATGTTAGTTGATTTATGCCCTTTATGGATTAAAACCCGACTCTGCGTCCACTACGTAATTTTCCATGGGAGTTTTGCCATAGATCCCCCTCCGGCATGCCACAGTCCAGGTGTTAGACCCCTTGAAACAACTTTCTCATCACTATTGTGGCCAGAAAGAGTCCCTGTGGGTTTTAAAATTCGCCTGTCTATTGAAGTCTATGGCGGTTCGCCCGGTTCGCCAGTTCGCGAACATTTGCGGAAGTTCTCGTTCGCTGTTCGCGAACTGAAAATTTTATGTTCGCGACATCACTATCAATAATAGCACTTCAATGATCCACAGCTGCAGATCGATCACAGAATGAAGTCTTTTGGAGGAGTTAATCTGCCTAATCTCGCCCTAACGTCGCAGCTGCAACCTCTCCCTATACTGATCATAGCAGAGTGACGTGCGGCTCTACGTGACTCCAGCTTAAATAGAGGCTGGGTCACATGCTGCACTGGCCAATCACAGCCATGCCAATAGTAGGCATGGCTGTGATGGCCTCTTGGGGCAAGTAGTATGACGCTTGTTGATTGGCTGCTTTGCAGCCTTTCAAAAAGCGCCAAGAAAGAGCCGAACACGGAACACGGACTTTTGCGAAAATGTTCGGGTTCGGGTCCGTGTCACGGACACCCCAAAATTCGGTACGAACCCGAACTATACAGTTCGGGTTCGCTCATCCCTAGTAGAGATCTAGAAAAACATATAACCAAAACACAGCCAATATTGCTCATGGAACTTAGAAACATGGCCAGATAGTATTACTTAAAGGAGACACATCTGACAGCCTCAAACAAGGAGTATACTGACAGCATGTGAGCCTCCACAGTATTGCGCTGACACCAATACAGCGCAGGTGTGACCCTGATGTAAGGCATGGGGGTGATCTATAGGTCGTAAAACAGATCTCAAACCACCCACAGTGCCCGCAAACCTGGTGCAGCATAATGTAATGCAACAAGTAATATAACCCGTGGCAAGAATTATAAGATAACACAGATAACTTGCTATGGGGCCTAGCAAAAAGGTGAACGTGCTAGAGACATATTAAGACAGATCAGGTGGATCCGCCTATTAAGCATATTAATGGCAAAACACATTATACTTTCAGAGCCTAAAAGGCAAATGTGTGAAAACTTCAGTCCACATATGTTACTCACAGGACCGGACTAGCGAACAACAGGGATGGATCCCAGGCCGCAGAGTCAGGTGTCCCGGAGTCTGGAGGCATTCTTCTTTTTCGGTAAGGCTTTGGACCACCTCTGGACCCCAGGCAATTCTGGCAATGGTATACCGGTCTCAGCAGAGGGAAGCCAGGACGGAATGTCCAACGGAGTGGTCTGGAGTAGCTCCCAAGCTGCAGCTAAATCCCCTGGAACTCGGATGGTGCACCTTCTGCCTCCCACCGCAAACGACAGGCCAAAAGGGAATGGCTCTCCTCTTATTCAATGTTGATGGCGCCAAATCCTGGAACAACATGATCGAGGCCCCTTCATAGGTGAGATCTTTTTGATCCCTGGCCGCTCTCAACAGGGCCGCCGTATCGGTATATTTCAGCAGGCCGCAGATGACATCGCTAGGATTCTCATTATCTTTTGGTTTCGGCCTGAGCGACCGATGTATGCGCTCGATTTCAATGTTAGGCGCGTTCTCTGATTTCATGAGGTTAGCGAAGATGGCGGCCGCCGCCTCTGGTAAATCCTCGTGCTGAATCTGTTCAGGGAGGCCGCGCAGCAGAATGTTTTTCCGCCTGCTGCAGTTCTCCTGATCCTTGATGAGGGAGAAAGCTATATCCAGGGAGTCCATGCAAGCTGCCGAGTTTTCACCCAGAGTGCGGGCAAAGGTGAGTATGGCCGCTTGGTTCGCTTCCAGCGTCTCCACTCGGTGCCCTATCTGCCTGATATCAGACTTAATTTCCTGAAGGTCATTAAGAACTGGAGCAATAGCCGACGAGAGGGCTTGTTGGAGAAATTTCCTTGATATAGGGGCTATACCTGTTTGCGGCCCGTCATCTAGGTCTCCATTAGTACCTTCGGCCTCCTGTGACCATTCGTCTGGTTCATGTGGCGCCATCTTGGCCGCCCCGCACACGTTGCCAGAGGGCTTCTTATTCAGGTACTTCTCCATGTCTGAGACCCCTCGATCCGGTTTCGGAGAGTCGGTTTTGTCTCTAGGGATGTATTTGCCAACTTTCCCCATACTTTGTTGGGCTATAGTGCGATATAAACCAGGTTGCAGGATATCATGGAGAGGAGCTTCTCCTACATGCGTCTGCTCAGGTCAGCAGTCAGACTCCGCCCTCTAGCTCTGACCTTCTGAGCACCTGTCATGTTTCCTGAGGTTCTACAATGCCCAGACAGTAGAAAAACCCCACAAATGACCCCATTTCGGAAAGTAGACACCCTAAGGTATTCGCTGATGGGCATAGTGAGTTCATAGAACTTTTTATTTTTTGTCACAAGTTAGCAGAAAATGATGATTTTTTATTTATTTTTTCCTTACAAAGTCTCATATTCCACTAACTTGTGACAAAAAATAAAAACTTCCATGAACTTACTATGCCCATCAGCGAAATACCTTTGGGTGTCTTCTTTCCAAAATGGGGTCACTTGTGGGGTAGTTATACTGCCCTGGCATTTTAGGGGCCCTAATGTGTGAGAAGTAGTTTGAAATCAAAATGTGTAAAAAATGCCCTGTGAAATCCTAAAAGGTGCTCTTTGGAATGTGGGCCCCTTTGCCCACTTAGGCTGCAAAAAAGTGTCACACATGTGGTATCGCCGTACTCAGGAGAAGTTGGGCAATGTGTTTTGGGGTGTCATTTTACATATACCCATGCTGGGTGAGATAAATATCTCGGTCAAATGCCAACTTTGTATAAAAAAATGGGAAAAGTTGTCTTTTGCCGAGATATTTCTCTCACCCAGCATGGGTATATGTAAAATGACACCCCAAAACACATTGCCCAACTTCTCCTGAGTACGGCAATACCACATGTGTGACACTTTTTTGCAGTCTAGGTGGGCAAAGGGGCCCACATTCCAAAGAGCACCTTTACGATTTCACAGGACATTTTTTACACATTTTGATATCAAACTACTTCTCACGCATTAGGGCCCCTAAAATGCCAGGGCAGTATAACTACCCAACAAGTGACCCCATTTTGGAAAGAAGACACCCCAAGGTATTTCATGATGGGCATAGTGAGTTCATGGAAGTTTTTATTTTTTTGTCACAAGTTAGTGATATATGAGACTTTGTAAGAAAAAAAATAAAAATAATCATCACTTTCCGCTAACTTGTGACAAAAAAAAAAAATTCTAGGAACTTGCCATGCCCCTCACGGAATACCTTGGGGTGTCTTATTTCCAAAATGGGGTCACTTGTGGGGTATTTATACTGCTCTGTCATTTTAGGGGCCCTAAAGACACCTTTTCCGATTTTTTTATACAAAGTTGGCATTTGACCGAGAGATTTATCTCACCCAGCATGGATATATGTAAAATGACACCCCAAAACACATTGCCTAGATGCGCAAAGGGGCCCAAATTCCTTTTAGGAGGGCATTTTTAGACATTTGGATCCCAGACTTCTTCTCACGCTTTAGGGCCCCTAAAATGCCAGGGCAGTATAAATACCCCACATGTGACCCCATTTTGGAAAGAAGACACCCCAAGGTATTCAATGACGGGCATGGCGAGTTCATAGAAGATTTTTTTTTTTTGGCACAAGTTAGCGGAAATTGATATATATTTTTTTTTCACAAAGTCTCCCTTTCCGCTAACTTGGGACAAAAAGTTCAATCTTTCATGGACTCAATATGCCCCTCAGCGAATACCTTGGGGTGTCTTCTTTCCGAAATGGGGTCACATGTGGGGTATTTATACTGCCCTGGCATTTTAGGGGCCCTAAAGCGTGAGAAGAAGTCTGGAATATAAATGTCTAAAAAATTTTACGCATTTGGATTCCGTGAGGGGTATGGTGAGTTCATGTGAGATTTTATTTTTTGTCACAAGTTAGTGGAATATGAGACTTTGTAAGAAAAAAACAAAAAAACAAAAATCTATTTCCACTAACTTGTGCCAAAAAAATGTCTGAATGGAGCCTTACAGGGGGGTGATCAATGACAGGGGGGTGATCAGGGAGTCTATATGGGGTGATCACTACCCTGTCATTGATCACCCCCCTGTAAGGCTCCATTCAGACGTCCGTATGTGTTTTGCAGATCCGCGGTGTCCGTGTTTTGCGGATCCACAGATCCGCAAAACACATACGGACGTCTGATCGGAGCCTTACAGGGGGGTGATCAATGACAGGGGGGTGATCAGGGAGCCTATATGGGGTGATCACCCCCCTGTAAGGCTCCATTCAGAGGTCCGTATGTGTTTTACGGATCCACGGATCGGATCCGCAAAGCACATACGGACGTCTGAATGGAGCCTTACAGGGGGGTGATCAATCACAGGGGGGTGATCAGGGAGTCTATATGGGGTGATCACCCCCCCTGTAAGGCTCCATTCAGAGGTCCGTATGTGTTTTACGGATCCACGGATCCATGGATCGGATCCGCAAAACACATACGGACCTCTGAATGGAGCCTTACAGGGGGGTGATCAATGACAGGGGGGTGATCAATGACAGGGGGGTGATCAGGGAGTCTATATGGGGTGATCACCCCCCTGTCATTGATCACCCCCCTTGTAAGGCTCCATTCAGACGTCCGTATGTGTTTTGCGGATCCGATCCGTGGATCCGTAAAACACATATGGACATCTGAATGGAGCCTTATAGGGGGTGATCAATGACAGGGGGGTGATCAGGGAGTCTATATGGGGTGATCAGGGGTTAATAAGTGACGGGGGGGTGTAGTGTGGTGCTTGGTGCTACATATTACAGAGCTGCCTGTGTCCTCTGGTGGTTGATCCAAGCAAAAGGGACCACCAGAGGACCAGGTAGCAGGTATATTAGACGCTGTTATCAAAACAGTGTCTAATATACCTGTTAGGGGTTAAAAAAATCGCATCTACAGCCTGCCAGCGAACGATCGCCACTGGCAGGCTGGAGATCCACTCGCTTACCTGCAGGCTAGTTTCACACTAGCGGCAGAGAAGTCTGGCAGGCTGTTCCGGCGGGTGAACAGCCTGTGGGATCTGTCCTGCCGCTAGTTCACGTGTGCCCCCGGACTGCCGCTCCATCCTCATTGACTATAATGGGGGCGGGGACGGAGTTCCGGCGGCAGCACAGCAGCGCACGCTGAGAGGCAGCCGGACTAAAAGTACTGCATGCAGTACTTTTAGTCCTGCTGCCTCTCGCCGTGTGCTGCTGTGCTGCCGCCGGAACTCCGGCGCCGCCCCCATTATAGTCAATGAGGATGGAGCGGCGGCAGTCCAGGGGCAAACGTGAAATAGTGGCAGGATGGATCCGACAGCCTGTCAGACTTCCCTGCCGCTAATGTGAAAGTACCCTTATGCTTTTTAATATTCCAAAGCTTCCAATTATTGTCCCTTATCGTGGGTAGATGGTGATTAAACATACAATGTTATGGCATAATTTTTTTATTTTTAAACTATGGATTGTTGGGGGACCAAGAGTTCAAAAATTATGTCTTCTTAGGGTTAGAATGCGTGCCCATACAAAACGCACAAGTGTTAATAGTCAGAAGTAAAAGTGGTTCGTTGTGAACGAGCCTAGAAAAATTCTTACTTTTAATTGGGAGCAGCAGCACTACAGTGTGGATGTGAAAAGGGTAGCGTAATAGGTATGCGGCCGCAGTAGTAGCGGCAGCTGAAGCAGCACAGCATGGAACATACAAGTCTGTAGATTGGCAGTCTATGGGTAGTAGTAGTAATAGCAGTGGCAGAGACTTAGTGATAATAGTGGTGGCAATAGGGGATTTACAGTGAGGAGTAGCAGCTGCAGCGGTGGTGGCCACAGCATCTAGATGGTACATGTTGGAAGGCAGGCAGCAGCAGTGGCATGATGGAGGCAGCAGCCATATGGAATATGATAGTAGGCATGCATGATGGCAGGCAGGCAGGCAGCAATAATGGCAAGATGGGGCACGGTCAGAAATCTATTCATCGGCCTCAGCTGGAGGAGTGTGAAAATTCTCCCGAATTTAGGCACAGTTTATATTGACAAAAGTAATGTTTTGGACACAAGTGGAGGAAAACTTGGTCAGTTTGGGTGTCACCACTCCCCCTGTGGCTCTGAAAATCCCCTATGAGATGAGACTGGAGGCTGGGCAAAAATGAGGACATGTCAGAGACCATATCGGGCCAGTTCTGGCCAGTGTTGTAGTTGGCCTACACAGAAGTCCATAGGGTCAGGGAGCAGGGTATGCGCAGAAGACAGGCCAGAGTATAGGTAGGCCTGAACCTGGGCATTCAGTTTCCATTTGCTGATTTGCCTCAGCCTAGTGTATCATGTGAAAAAACGGATCCATCATGTTGAGTAGACTGAAATGGCTGCTGCTGTTTCTGCTACTTGTGGCGGCGGAAGGTGGGTGACTCTGTGTGGGACAGAAAGGGTCCTCCCTTTCAGACATACTGATGGCAGGAGTCTGCTCACTGAAAGCTGGTGCAAACTGCGTACACGGTATTTCCTGGTAATAACATAATTTTGCCTCTCTTTTAGAGGGAGAAAAACATTCCCCCATTTTGCTTTAAAAGCAAGAGTCTAAAATCATGGCTATCCAGTAATAATCAGATTGCTTGATGTCAATGATATGCAGAGCAGTATTTTGTCTGGCCGCTTCCCAGCATATTTGCCCGGTTATGGCTAGATTTCGCCAGTCCACATTATAGGGAATGGGGACAGACAGAATTCTGACAGTCCAAGGCAGTGCCTGGCAGTAACAGATCTGGCAGGCTGTTCCCAGACAAAGCAGCCTTCCAGATCTGCTTACACAGATGTGAAATAGGCCTAAGCAAGCAAGTATACAGCTTGCCATTCTGGCCAGCCTTTCCAAGGAGCCAGTTCTGTCTAACTCCACCCTCCATTGGGCATCATGGCCATTGTTATTGTCATCACCAGCATCCTCCAGCTACAACCCTTCCAGTGGCAGCTCCTCATCCTCCTCCTCAATGGGAGTTTCTCCTTGTGGGTCCCCAACAGCTACCGGGTGGACAGCAAAATACATTAGCTGTCCTTCTGTCCTGCTGCCCCCTGCTACATGAGCATCATCAACTGTTTTAAGATAAATATGAGGGGGATGAAATTATTTAACCCCCTGGACACACCAACACTTGAGCTGTCTGTAGATGCCCTGACACAGATTTTGGACTACTATTTCACATGTTGTCAACCAGAGAATTGAAATGCTACCCTCATTATTGTAAAATGCATGTTACACACTTTTAATGCTATTGTTTTTGCAAAAAACAAAACCTTGAACTGTCTGGAGATACCCTGACACTGATTTCGGAGTAATATTTAATGTGCTTTTACTCAGAGATTTCAAACACTACCCTCTGTATTGTAAAACATATATTGCTATTTTCCCAAACTAAAAATTTGAACTGTCCCAGATTTTGGACTGTTATTTCAGGTGTTTTCCCTGAGATGTAAAACAGTAGCTATCCTCTGGATGGTAAAACAAATGTTGTACAGTTGTATTGAGCTTATTCCCCCCTAACCAACACTTTTGTTCAAATGGGAAAAATGTTCTTGCAGGAAGCTGCTATTGAGGTTCTGCTGCAGCTGCAGCTGTGCTAAGAGGCACACCCAGCCTCAGCTCCTCACTTCTCACTCTCAGGCTGACAGCTTTCCCTGTCGTCCCCTATTCTACACAATTCTTCTTTCTAGTATTTCCCTTCACTGTCCCTCACACTAGAATAGAAGCTTGATTGTGACTCTACACTGTCCCTAAGATTGTTTTCTGTCAGACACTGCATAGACCTATCCACCATCATTCACAGCCCAACCCAGTGCAGCAGGACTGATTGGGTCACAGATAGCATGGATGAGCCAATCAGGATAAGCTCCCCTCCACTTCCTCACAGGGTAATGTGAGTATCCTTCCTCCCTTGTGCTTTTTCTTACTGAAATGTGTGATAAGCAAACTTAAAAATCTTCAGGTATATATATATTCCAAACCTTCCCAAATTTTGTCTGGTAGACAAACCCGAAGATTTTTAAGTTTGCTTATCGTATATATATATATATATATATATATATGTATATATATACACACATATACACACACACACATACATATACAGTCAGGTCCATAAATATTGGGACATCGACACTATTCTAAAATTTTTGGCTCTATACACCATGACAATGGATTTGAAATGAAACAAACAAGATGTACTTTAACTGCAGACTGTCAGCTTTAATTTGAGGGTATTTACATCCAAACATCAGGTGAACGGTGTAGGAATTACAACAGTTTGCATATGTGCCTCCCACTTGTTAAGGACCAAATGTAATGGGACATAATAATCATAAATCAAACTTTCACATTTTAATACTTGGTTGCAAATCCTTTGCAGTCAATTACAGCCCGAAGTCTGGAAGGCATATACATCACCAGATGCTGGGTTTCATCCTTGGTGATGCTCTGCCAGGCTCTACTGCAACTGTCTTCAGTTCCTGCTTGTTCTTGGGGCATATTCCCTTCAATTTTGTCTTCAGCAAGTGAAATGCATGCTCAATCGGATTCAGGTCAGGTGATTGACTTGGCCATTGTATAACATTCCACTTCTTTCCCTTAAAAAAAACTCTTTGGTTGCTTATGCAGTATGCTTTGGGTCATTGTCAATCTGCACTGTAAAGCGCCGTCCAATAAGTTCTGAAGCATTTGGCTGAATATGAGCAGATAATATTGCCCGAAACACTTCAGAATTCATCCTGCTGCTTTTGTCAGCAGTTACATCATCAATAAATACAAGAGAACCAGTTCCATTGGCAGCCATCCATGCCCACGCCATGACACTACCACCATATGCTTCACTGATGAGGTGGTATGCTTAGGATCATGAGCAGTTCCTTTACTTCTCCATACTCTTCTCTTCCCATCACTCTGGTACAAGTTGATCTTGGTCTCATCTGTCCATAGGATGTTGTTCCAGAACTGTGAAGGCTTTTTTAGATGTCGTTTGGCTCACCAATGGTTTACATCTTGTGGTGAACCCTCTGTATTCACTCTGGTGAAGTCTTCTCTTGATTGTTGACTTTGACACGGAGAGTGTTTTTGATCTGGCCAACTGTTGTGAAGGGTGTTTTCTTCACCAGGGAAAGAATTCTTCGGTCATCCACCACAGATTTTTTCCGTGGTCTTCCGGGTCTTTTAGTGTGGCTGAGCTCACTGGAACATTCATAAAAAGAAGGAACGCACCAAACAGTTGTTTTAGCCACGCCTAATGTTTTTGCTATCTCTCTGATGGGTTTGTTTTGTTTTTTTCAGCCTAATGATGGCTTGCTTCACTGATAGTGACAGCTCTTTGGATCTCATCTTGAGAGTTGACAGCAACAGATTCCAAATGCAAATAGCACACTTGAAATGAACTCTGGACCTTTTATCTGCTTATTGTAATTGGGATAATGAGGGAATAACACACACCTGGCCATCGAACAGCTGAGAAGCCAATTGTCCCATTACTTTTGGTTCCTTAACAAATGTTTAGCACATATGCAAACTGTTGTAATTCCTACACTTTACACCTCATTTGGATGTGAATACCCTCAAATTAATGCTGACAGTCTGCAGTTAAAGCACATCTTGTTCGCTTTATTTCAAATACATTGTGGTGGTGTATAGAGCCAAAAATTTTACAATTGTGTCGATGTCCCAATATTTATGGAACTGACATATATATATATACACATATATATATATATATATATATATATATACACACACACTCACCTAAAGAATTATTAGGAACACCTGTTCTATTTCTCATTAATGCAATTATCTAGTCAACCAATCACATGGCAGTTGCTTCAATGCATTTCGGGGTGTGGTCCTGGTCAAGACAATCTCCTGAACGCCAAACTGAATGTCAGAATGGGAAAGAAAGGTGATTTAAGCAATTTTGAGCGTGGCATGGTTGTTGGTGCCAGACGGGCCGGTCTGAGTATTTCACAATCTGCTCAGTTACTGGGATTTTCACGCACAACCATTTCTAGGGTTTACAAAGAATGGTGTGAAAAGGGAAAAACATCCAGTATGCGGCAGTCCTGTGGGCAAAAATGCCTTGTGGATGCTAGAGGTCAGAGGAGAATGGGCCGACTGATTCAAGCTGATAGAAGAGCAACGTTGACTGAAATAACCACTCGTTACAACCGAGGTATGCAGCAAAGCATTTGTGAAGCCACAACACGCACAACCTTGAGGCAATGGGCTACAACAGCAGAAGACCCCACCGGGTACCACTCATCTCCACTACAAAAGAGGCTACAATTTGCACGAGCTCACCAAAATTGGACTGTTGAAGACTGGAAAAATGTTGCCTGGTCTGATGAGTCTCGATTTCTGTTGAGACATTCAAATGGTAGAGTCCGAATTTGGCGTAAACAGAATGAGAACATGTATCCATCCTCTGATGGCTACTTCCAGCAGGATAATGCACCATGTCACAAAGCTCGAATCATTTCAAATTGGTTTCTTGAACATGACAATGAGTTCACTGTACTAAAATAGCCCCCACAGTCACCAGATCTCAACCCAATAGAGCATCTTTGGGATGTGGTGGAACGGGATCTTCGTGCCCTGGATGTGCATCCCTCAAATCTCCAACTGCAAGATGCTATCCTATCAATATGGGCCAACATTTCTAAAGAATGCTATCAGCACCTTGTTGAATCAATGCCACGTAGAATTAAGGCAGTTCTGAAGGCAAAAGGGGGTCCAACACCGTATTAGTATGGTGTTCCTAATAATTCTTTAGGTGAGTGTATATACACAATGTTAAATGACCCAGATTCACACTGTTCTATCTTGTATGGTGTGTGTGCGCGCGTGTGGTTTAAAACTTTATTTACTATTGATTTGAGGCCAACATTAAAGTAAACCTTTTACTACAAAATAGAAAAAAAAAATGAATTCTTAAAGATTATGGGGGAGATTTATCAAACTGGTGTAAAGTAGGACTGGCTTACTTGCCCATAGCAACCAATCAGATTCCACCTTTCATTTTTCACTGCTCCTTTGGTAAATAAAAGTGGGAATCTGATTTGTTGCTATGGGTAACTAAGCCAGTTCTACTTTACACCAGTTTGATAAATCTCCCCCTATGTATTTATATAATTATACATGAATCAAACAGTTCAAAAATGTTGATAATTATGTAACATTAGAAAAGAAAAGGCAGAAAAACATTCTAATTTAGTAGAAATCTAAAGGAACACTCTTGGATGGACTACATTTGCTGTCTTTTTCTCTGCTGCAAGTATGTAAAGGTTTCTGCCTGAGCCAACTCTAGAGCAGGCAACATATAGTTGTCCATTAGAGAAGCATGGTTGTTCCGAGTTGACATCAGTAATTTTTAGGGACTGGCCTTAAAATGCAATGTTGAATACTTGTAATTGGAAATTAGAGGGATCAGAGGAATTAAGACATCTTCATTCTGAGAACAACCAGTCAGTATTGTAGTCAGTATAGTAGCCTCAATCACATGAAGCATGCATTGTTTGACAGAGGATCGAGTTGCATTGCAAAGTCGCAGTGTATCTACATTTTTAAAAAGTATTATCACAGCTCCAACAATGTGGTGACATTATATTTGGTTGTAAGGAATTTAAAATCTCAACAGGTTACTCTATGCTATCCTCAAGATTTATAGTGGTGTCAACAGCAGTGTATTTGAAAATTTGTCCTGGTATGTCTCTTAAAATGTGAGCATTTATCACATTTGCTGTGTAGTTACTGGTAGTCAAAATTGCCAGTTCATAAAGCCAAGAATTAGTGTTGAGCAAAATGAAGCATTCAAAGTGGAATTCAGTCCGAAATTTAGGAAAACTTAAATTCTAACTAAATCCAAATCTCCTCACGATTCATGGTAAAGAATTAGGTTTTCCTAAAATGGTGGCTACACATGTTACAAAGAGAAACTAAGTGTAGAGCAGACAAGCCCAGGAATGCAAGATCACCTATAATGCCCTGCAGCCAGCCAATCCGCAGAAAGACATCCCCTATGATGTCACAGCCCTATAAAACCCTCATCCCATGCAGTCATTGCCCCGTGAGCTGAGGAGAGACATGACAATTGCTTATGTGCTAGGGACAGTGTTGCTGAAAATGATTAATAGAAGAATATTGGAGAGGGAGAGTACAGGGAGACTTATTCTGCGTCAGTTCTATTTATTTATTCCTATATTTACTTATTCCTACATAAGCCTTAAACTCAGATATTTAATTCAATACTGTGATGGTATCATCCGTGTCACCGTCTAGTATTCCCTTCTCCCCTTGAAATAGCAGCGCCAAGTAATCCACAGAGCAATAAATCGATATTATCGCTAGTATCGCCGGTATCGCCAAATAAGTCTATACATTAGCCCAAGCTGAATGCTAGAAATACTTTACTGGAAGGCCTCACATTGAAAAAATACAATTGATTTTATCCCCTGCTCCCATGCAAGGGAGACACCCACAACAAACATACATTAACCCATAACACAAAAGTTACAACCCACATAGACACCATGGTTAACATAATCAACACAGGCAGGAGAATACACATTGCCCTCTGTCCTGAGAGACAATCAAATTACAACTCGGTTGTCTCCAGGACAGAGGACAATCCCCTTTGGGGTTAAGACTAAACAGGTATCTGACCTCCTGTCGGTCAGTACCTAGATTAGTCGGGAAGCCCACCCACAAAGAAACATTAGCAGAGTTGCCCACCCACGGTAAATAGTTAACAGGGTAGCTCACCCACCAGGGACAGTACTGGTCTGTAGGTCCCAGGTTGTGGTGAAACAGTTCCGCATCCTCAGTCTCCCTGGTGCAGCTAGGCAAAACGTTGGGGCTACTTGGGGAACAGCGGCCAGCGGCTTTGTGCACTGATGCCAGCACTTCTGCTGGGGCGAGGGGGGTGCAAGCCAGTCCTGTAATAAGGGGGTCGGTGGGGCAGAGGCTAGCGGCGCTCTGCCCTGATGCCAGCTCTTCTGCTGGGGCGAGGGGGGTGCAATCCAGTTCTGTAACAAGGGGGTTGGTGGAGCAGAGGCTAGCGGCGCTCTGCCCGGATGCCAGATCTTCCACTGGGAAGGGATCAGTGGGTATCGCAGGCTCATCCCCTGCCAACAGAACTCGGCTGGAGGGATCAGTGGGCATCGCAGGCTCATCCCCTGCCCCCAGAACTCGGTTGGGAAGTAGCTGGGAAGGGGAGGGCTCGCTTACCTCCTCCTCCTGGTATCCCTGTGGAGATGGCTGGGGATCTGGACCGACCGTCCAGCATCCCTGTAGGACTGGCACAGAGCCCGCGGTCTCATCTGCGCCCGTGCAGAGGGGCTTGTGTTCCCCTTTTCCCGGTATCTCTGGCTGCTGTTGGAAGGTGAGGCCGGTTGCCTCTCCTCCCCAGGACTCTGGTTGCTGTAGCTGGGGAGAGAGACCGGTTGTCTCCTCTCCCTGTGATATTCACTGCCGCTGGAGATCTGGGCAGGTGGCCCAGCATCCCTGTAGGGCCGGTAGAGAGACCTCGGTCCCATCTCCACCTGCCATCTGTGAGTCCTCCCAGGACAAGTCTATGAGGTTGCTCACCTCTGAGGTTGGTTGGGCAAAAGAGGGTATAATTTCCAGGCAATCCTCTGGGCTGAGGGATGGTGGTTGAGCTAGGTTGAACAGTTGACGGTAGCTCTGCTCCAGCTCCCACTCCATGGTGACTAGATGAATCAGGTCTGGCCCAAGGTCGTCCGCTCGGGGAAGGTCCAGCTCGGTTTCCCTGATGTTGTGGATGTCCCAGAACTGACATTCTGTGGGGCATCCAAAGTCATCGCCCTCATCAAAGGCTTCCCACAGTAAGCCAGGACCATTATAATCCTCTCCCTCTGGCAGATAGTGGTTAGTCATCCATGGGTTGCGCTGGGTGGCATACCACTTTAGTGCCCGGTACGCTTTGTCCAGCCACAACTCCCTCCAACTCAGGGTCCACAGTTCTGTCACCCACTCAGCCAAGGGTTGCTTTCCTAGGAAGGGTGACAGCAGGGCCACGAGTACCTGGTGCCTCTGTTCCTCACTGGAAAGACTCTCTCTCCGCTGCCGCTGTACCTCCTCTAAGGCGTCATACCACAGCCCCTTTCGAGTGGCATCTCTGTAGTCCAGTATGCCCTCCTCTGATACAGGCCCATCCTGTTGGGCCAAGTACTGCTGCAACCTCCAGTGAAACTCCTCTTCATGTTGCTGTGGATAGGAATGCTGCCCGGTAGCTAGCTCTGTCCCTTGAGCTCCTTCAAAGCCAGGGTCACTGCACGAGTGCCAGCGTTGCCCTCCATGCACCATACACTAGTGCCTTCCTTGAATCCTCTGTGCAGGGAAAAAGAAGGGAAAATCCCACTGCTGCCACCAGTTGTGACGGTATCATCCGTGTCACCGTCTAGTATTCCCTTCTCCCCTTGAAATAGCAGCGCCAAGTAATCCACAGAGCAATAAATCGATATTATCGCTAGTATCGCCAAATAAGTCTATACATTAGCCCAAGCTGAATGCTAGAAATACTTTACTGGAAGGCTTCACATTGAAAAAATACAATTGCTTTTATCCCCTGCTCCCATGCAAGGGAGACACCCACAACAAACATACATTAACACATAACACAAAGGTTACAACCCACATAGACACCATGGTTAACATAATCAACACAGGCAGGAGAATACACATTGTCCTCTGTCCTGAGAGACAATCGAATTACAACTCGGTTGTCTCCAGGACAGAGGACAATCGCCAATACACACAGAGAGACAATGGAACAGACATCACTTACTCAAACATACAATGTCCCACCCTTTACAATACACATAGACATTTAACACATCCCAAAATGGCATGAATTAGACCAGGAATTCAAAAGTTAGTACAAGTCTCTTTGGCCTGGCTGTACTCATGGCTTTTCTGCACAAAACCGTTTCATTCAACATGGGACCATAATCGCATGGTAAGAGGCTGGCAAGTAGTCCTCTCCAAGCACTCGTGGCCACCTCAAAAGAGGGGAGTTTGTCACAAATACCAATAAGATTGAATTCTTTATTATTCCACTGCCAACATGCCAAACAATACCATCTAGTTTGCACCTTTAAGGGGGGTCAGGTCTTAAGAAAAGTCAACAAGTGCCCTGTCTGACCCAGGAAGAAGTACAGCGGCGTCTTAAAAAAGTTAAAATGTACAAATTGCCAGGACCAGATGGCATACAGCCCCGTATCCTAAGAGAATTATGTAATGTCATAGCCAGACCCTTATTTCTGATATTTAAGGGCTCTATATTGACAGAGAGTTAATGGCAAATGTGGTGTCAATATTCAAAAAGGGTCCAAAAACAAAGCCCTGGAAACTATAGGCTGGTAAGTTTAACATCTGGTGTGGGTAAACTGTTTGAAGGTTTTCTAAGGGATGCTATCTTGGAGTATCTCAATGAAAATAACCAAATAACATCATGTCAGCATGGCTTCATGAGGGATCGGTCATGTCAAACTATTTTAATCAGTTTCTATGAGAAGGTAAGTTCTAGACTTGACCGTGGCAAATCAATGGATGTCGTATATCTTGACTTCTCCAAAGCATTTAATACTGTACCACATAAAAGGTTAGTATATAAAATGAGAATGTTTGGACTGGGAGAAAATGTCTGTATGTAGCTGGCTCAGTGACAGAAAACAATACACACTCAGATTGGGTCACTGTCACTAGTGGGGTACCACAGGGGTTAGTATTGGGCCCTATTCTAATATTTTTATTAATGACCTTGTAGAAGTGTGAAGGTGGCGAGTGTGAAGGTGGCAGAAGCAGCATCAGGAGGAGGCCACAGGGTGGCAAGATGACATAGTGTGGAGGTGGCAGCAGCATCAGGAGACCACAGAGTGGCAAGATGTCATAGTGTGGAGGTGACAGCAGCATGAGGAGACCACAGAGTGACCCAGTGACAGAGTAGGGAGGTGGGTGGCAATACCATTACCAGCTGAAGATGGTGGGTGAAAGAAGGAGCATTTGGCATCAGATGTGTGGCATCAGGCGGGTGGCAGCATCAGAATAATAGCTGAGGCAGGTAGCAGAAGAAACCAAACTCTTTTGTCAAAGAGAGCAAAATTAAATTGCCAAAGAAAGCAAAACTAACACTAAAATGTTCTACAATTATATAAATGGTAAAAAGTATAAATCTGAAGGGTGTCAGCCCTCTACAGAGTAATGAGGGGGGAGTTGCCGAAAGCTATGAGGAGAAAGCAAAGCTATTAAATATTTTTTCTCCACTGTATTCACTGAGGAAAATTAACTGTCAAATGAAATGCAGAATGTGAAAGTAAATTCCCCATTAAAAGTGCCCTGTCTGACCCAGGAAGAAGTATAGCGGCGTCTTAAAAAGATTAAAATACACAAATCACCAGGACCAGATGGCATACACCCCTGTATCCTAAGAGAATTAAGTAATGTCATAGCCAGACCCTTATGTCTGATATTTAAGGAGTTTATACTGACAGGGAGTGTTCCACAGGATTGGCAAATTGCAAATGTGGTGCCAATATTCACAAAGGGTCCAAAAACAGAGTCCGGAAGCTATAGGCCATCTGTCATGGGTAAATTGTTTGAAGGTTTTCCAAGAGATGCTATTTAGGAGTTCCTCAATGAAAATAAGCGAATAACGCCAGATCAGCATGGCTTCATGAGGGATGGGTCATGTCAAGCTAATTTCATCAGTTTCTATGAGGAGGTAAGTTCTAGACTTGACAGCGGAAAATCAATGGATGTCGTATATCTGGACTTCTCCAAAGCATTTGACACTGTACCACATGAAAGGTTAATATATAATATGAGAATGCTTGGACTCTGAGAAAATGTCGGAATGTGGGTAAGTAACTGTCTCAGTAATAGAAAACAGAGGGTGGTTATTAATGGTACACACTCAGATTGGGTTATTGTCACTAGTGGAGTACCTCAGAGGACAGTATTGGGCCTATTCTCTTCAATATATTTATTAATGATCTTGTAGAAAGCTTGCACAATAAAAAGTCTATTTTTGTAGGCACTAAACTGTGTTAAGTAATTAACATGGAAGAGGACAGTATACTGCTACAGATGGATCTGGATAGATTGGAGGCTTGGGCAGATAAGTGACAAATGAGGTTTAACACTGACAAATGTAAGGTTATGCACATGGGAAGGAATAATGTCACCCGTACATACTAAATGGTAAAAACTTTGTAACACTAACATGGAAAAGGACCTAGGAATTTTAGTGAACAGCAAACTAAGCTGTAGAAACCAGTGTCAGGCAGCTGGTGCCAAGGCCAATAAGATAATGGGTTGCATCAAAAGGGGCATAGATGCCCATGATGAGAACATAGTCCTGCAACTTTACAAATCACTAGTCAGACCACACATGGAGTACTGTGTACAATTCTGGGCTCCTGTGAACAAGGCAGACATAGCAGAGCTGGAGAGGGTTCAGAGGAGGGCAACTAAAGTAATAACTGGAATGGGGGACTACAGTACCCTGAAAAATTGTCAAAATTAGGGTTATTCACTTTAGAAAAAAGACGACTGAGGGGAGATCTAATAACTATGTATAAATATATCAGGGGTCAGTCCAGAGATCTCTCCCATCATCTATTTATCCCCAGGACTGTGACAAGGGGACATCCTCTGCGTCTGGAGGAAAGAAGGTTCGTACACAAACACAGAAGAGGATTCTTTACGGTAAGAGCAGTGAGACTATGGAACTCTCTGCCTGAGGAGGTGGTGATGGTGAGTTCACTAAAAGAGTTCAAGAGGGGTTTGGATGTATTTCTGGAGTGTAATAATATTATAGGTTATAGCTACTAGAGATGGGTCGTTGATCCAGGGAGTTATTCTGACTGGCTTCTACCTCACAGGGTTGTTTTTGTTGCCTTCCTCTAGAACAACTTGCAGGATAACAGGCCAAACTGGATGGACAGATGTCTTTTTTCGGCCTTATAAACCATGTTACTATGTTTTGTCAAAGTGTTGGTGTGGCACCATGGATGATCTAGTCTGATGCATCAGGCATTGGTGGGTGGAAATCCTGGCTGATCCATGTCTGATTCATCTTGACAAAGGTCAGTCTCTCCACATTTTGGGTGGACACGCAAATTCTTCTTGGGGTAACTATAGCCCCCACCACACTAAACACCCGCTCTGATGCCACACTACTGTCCGGGAAGGCCAGCTTTTCCAGGGCAAACTCTGCCAGTTGCGGCCACAAATCCAGTCTGGCTGCCCAGTAGTCCAGCAAATCTTCAATGTGGGGTGGCAGGGTGCTGTCCAAGTATGCCTCCACCTGCTGGTTCAGGTCCTGCTCCAGATCTAACTGCTGCTGCTGGTGAGTAGTTTCTTCACTAGGCGGGTAAAGAAAGCTGCTCATCAGCGACTTTAGACTCAGAAGCTAATGCAGAGGAATGTGAGTGCAGACCTGCTAGAGGATGGACGCTGGTGCAGATAGGTACCGGCCAACTGACTACATAGGATGTCTCTATAGTAGTTCAGTTTGTCCTCCCTCTCAGCAAGAGTCCAAAAGGCCCCCATTGTGGACCAGTAGCAAGATTCCAACAAGGTGGAGAGTCAGAAGTCATCCCTCTGCCGAAAGGTGATGATTCGACTGTCACTATGCAAGCAAGTGAGCATGCATCAGGCCATTTGTGCAAGTGACTCGGAGGGACTCCCTGCCTTCATCTCCACTGCATACTGCCATGGTGTGTCTGGGTCCTCTGCCTCATCTTCCTCATCGCCCTGTAGCTCTTCTGGCTGCTAAGGCTCCTCCTCTCCTGTCACCTGTGTGTAAAATTTATTGTATTCCAACGTCCTCCTCCTCCAGTTCAGCCCCCACAGGGCTCATGTGGCCTTGAGAGCTAGGTGCCACGTCTCCAGTCCCCTGACCAGCCAGATTTACCAGCATCAGTTCCAGGACATGAAGCAGTGGAATGACGTTGTTCATCCCGTAGTCCTGGTGACTGACAAATAACGTGGTCTCCTCAAAGGGCCTGAGCAAACGGCAGGTGTCACGCATGAGCTGCCACTGGCTGACATTGTAGTTACACAGGGTCGTACACCTGTCCGCTTGGATCATCAAGAAATCTATTATGCCCTTTCTTGGTTTGTATAGTCGGTCCAACATATGGAGGGTGGAATTCCAATGGATGGAAACATCGCAAATCAGCTTATGTTGGGGGATACTGTTTTGACGCTCCAGCTCAAGGTGGGTGTACTTTGCGGTGTACGAGTGGCTGAAGTGCATGCAAAGTTTCATTGCCATTTTTAGGATGTCTCTCAGATGGGTGGAAGACTTCAGGAACCGCTTGAAAACCATATTGAACACGTGTGCCATGCAGGGTGCATGGCTCAGTCCTCCTTAACACAGTGCCGACACCATGTTCTTCCCATTGTCAGTCACCATGGTTCCGATTTTGAGTTGTCACGGAGAAAGCCAGGATTCGATTTCTTGATGAAGGACACTGAGCAGTGCCTCCCCTGTGTGACTCAGTTTGCCCCAGCAAACGAGGTGCAGAACAGCGTGTGCCCTGCACATGTGGTATGCTGAAGGGGCACTGTGAATTGTCCATGCAGTGGAGGCTGAGAACACGGTGGAGGATGAGGAGGCAGAGGCAGACATTGTCGCAGGACCCACGGTATGAGAATGCGGAGGCGGAAGCAGCGTCACCTGGCCAAGTTGCTGGTGTGGCTGTGCAGGAACCACATTCACCCAGTGGGCCATAAAGGACATGTATTGTCCCTGACCGTAGTTACAGCTCCACACGTCGGCGCTGCGATGCACTTTGGCAGACACCGACAGGCTCAAGGACCGGCCCACCTTGTGTTCTACATGTGTGCAGTACTGCCTTTTTGGGAACTAAATGACGGCTTAGGACTGTCCATCCTGGCTTGGCACAAGCCATCAGTTCTCTGAAAGGTGCAGAGTCCACCACTTGGAAAGGGAGTGACTGCAGCACAAAAAACTTGGCCAGGAGCACATTCAGCTTCTGCGCCATTGGATCAGTGCATGCATACTGTTGTCTCTTGGCAATCACTTCGGTGATCGATTGCTGACAAAATGACTGACGAGGAGTAGGAGGAGCAGGAGCATCAGGACCAGCAGATGATGGGAAGAACAGACAGCTCCCTTCGTCTGAGGTGGTGGAGCCTTGACTGCCTGAAAACGGGTACGTACCACTGGGTGATACAGAGGTTGCTGCGGCAGGCTAGACCACCACATCGGAGCCGCGGTTCTCCCAGGCCACTTTATGGTGATGCTGCATATGTTGACGTAGGGCCGTGGTGCCAACATTGGCACTCTGGCCACGCTTCACCTTCTGTCCACAGATTCTACAAATGGCCATGTTCACCTCTTCCAGCGACTTAACAAAAAACTGCCACACCACTGAATAGGTGATTTTACATCTAACACTCCGCACTGACTGACTGCTACCGCCCCTGCTTCCGTGAACCCCTGGATTACTACTTTCCGGGCAGGTAGGCTCCTGCGAAGCTTGTTTGGCTCTTGGTCTCCCACTGCTTACTCCCGGCCACACTAGCGACTTGCTGGCTCCACCACTGCCTCATGGACAAACTGCAACCCTCTTCTCACAATGATGATGAAGCCCCTAATTCACGCGGCTCACAAGTGCGATCAGCTATATCATCATTGAGTACTGTCTGCACGTCATTGATGTCCTCCTCATCGGTCTCTTGGTCAGGAGCCTGACTGTTCACAAAAATGGCTCTCACGCTACTCTCCTCATTACTACTTGCCCGCCTACTGGAGGAAGCGGCGCATGTCTCCTCCACATGTTGGCTGGCCAGTAGCTGCTGACTGTCCTCTAGTAGCTCGTCCTTGCTGTATAGTGAAGCTGAGCCCATAGCATATAATACTTCTCTGGCTGAGGGAACAGAAAAGGACAGAGGCTGGTAGATGACCAATGAGGGCACAGGGCCTGCTCCCGGGCCATTCCAACTAAGGGTTTTGTCTGACAAATGCACCGAGTCTTGGCTGGGGGTGTCTGATGTCACTTGGGAAGAAGTGGATGACCAAGTCAACCATTCAAGAACCGCTGGGTTGATGGTCAAGACACGACCGCTAGATGACACCAGGAGCTCAGGCCTCTCATCGCGACTCCTGCTGCCATGCAGAACATATAAGTGCACCGCTAAACGTCAAATAATATATATAATTTTTTTGCCTCTAATATACGCCAGAAAGGGCTATAATTTTCTCACTTCACCACACAACGGCAAATACTTATTTTTAGTGCCACTAATACACGCAAAAAATAGCTTTAGAACTGGACCACTGAACGGTAAATATATCGTTTTTTTCCATTAATACATGCCAAAAAAGGCCGTCACTTTCTCACTTGACCACACAACACGAAATACATTTCTTGTGCCACTAATACACGCAAAAAAGGGCTTTAGAACATATAACTGCACCGCTGAAGGCAAATTGGCCCTTATTTATTTCCACCTATACACGCCACAAAAGCCTTTAGAACATATAACTGCACTGCTGATCGGCAAATAATATATATATTTTTGCCACTAATACACGCAAAAAGGGCTTTAGAACATATAACTGCAACGCTGAACGGCAAATATATTTTTTTTTGCCACTAATACACGCCAAAAAGGCCTGTAATTTTCTCACTTCACCACAATGGTAAATACTTTTTTTGTGCCACTAATACACGCCAAAAAGCGCTTTAGAAGATATAACTGCACCGCTGAACGGCAAATAGGCCCTTATTTTTTTCCACTTATACACTCCATAAAAGCCTTTAGAACATATAACTGCACTGCAGAACGGCAAATAATATATATTTTTTTGCCACTAATACATGCAAAAAAAGGATTTAGAACATATAACTGTACCGCTGAACGGCAAATAATATATATGTTTTGGCCACTAATACACGCTGTGGGAATCAGCTTTGGTAGAGGCAGGATTGGCCGGCTTGCGAACACTCAGAGACAGTGACACTTGGGATGATGTCCAAGGAAAGTCCCACTTTATTGTTGTTTCAAATAGCAAACACAAAAGGCCTTTACGTTTTAGGCAAAAACACAAAACCTGCTCATCTGAGCACTATCTAAAACAGTGTTTCACTAACTGTCCTAAACATGATACTGTCAGCCTTGCAGTTCATCACAGCGAGCTACTCACACGCACCAGTATATTAGATCCAGGTCTCTCTCAGCTCAGTCTCTGACCCAGAGTCTTTATGAAAGTGCTACAGGTGTAGCTAATCAGGCAGCAAGCTAGATCTCTTGTCAGAAGTGGACTTAGGATTGGGGAACCCGCCCAACTCTTCCCCAATCCAAAACTCCAGGCCCTATGTTTGCTTTTTACAAAGCCACCTCAGGAAAGCTTGGGCTTTCCACTACATACTGGGCATTCCCTGGAGTTTAAAGTATAACTGTCATATATATTTTTTTGGAGTATTGGATTGTGGTGATTAATATCACCTTGGTGGCCCTATTTCAACTTTTCACTGTGTATTCAATTACCCCTTAATTCCACCGTTTTGTTCCCTGTACTGCCTACTTTTACATGTGCTTAAAATAAGGTTGCTAGGCATGGTCCGTCCTCTGTTGAAGGACGGAGGACGCAGAAGCAGGCTGCGTGCAAGGTCAGATTACTGACAGCCAGGGACTGTAAGTAAATGATTAAAGCCAGGTCCTCCCCAGCAGCTGATAACAGTGCCTGGGCTGTGTGCACTTCTCCCTGTCCCTGTGCTTGGTAGACGCTCCCTCACTCAGCAGAGCTGGAGAAGGCAGAGTCGAATTAGCGCAGACCAGGGAAGGGAGATCTGCCGTCTGCTCAGTGTATAAATGAAAGCAACATGTGGTAAGAGGACCCCTTTGTGCTGCAGGAGATTAACCCTTTAGGGGGGAGGGCTCTGGTTACTGACACTTTTGGGGGGCTATTGTTACTGGCTAGTGAGGGCAGGCGGGATTAGCCTCAGGGTGAGGGCAGTGGCGGCCATCTTAACTGAATAGTGAAATTGCAGTTTTATGCAGACTGGTTGCTAAGGGCTGAATCTTATTAAATATGGGGTAAGTCAGTCTAATAGTAACTGATTCTGGAATATCATGTTATTAGTAACTACATATATGAAAATTGAAATTAGGGTCTAAGTGTGACAGTTATCCTTTAAGCTGCATATGACAGAATTCGGGGGGAAAAATACCTGCCATCAATCACTCTACCTGTCATTTTCTCACATACCCTCCCCCTCTGTTCAAACCTCTGGGGCCAGACACTTTTAGCTATCAGACAATGCGTCCTAGACAGAGCATCTGCATTTCCTTGTAGCTTTCCTGCTTTGTGCTCAACGGAAAAGTAAAAATTTTGTAAAGTGAGAAACTACCTCGTGAGTCACTCGTGCATTTCTCTCTATTTGCTGGCACATCCACGTAAGTCGAGAGCAGTCAGTGACCAACCTAAAGTGGTGTCCCAACAGGTAGTACCTAAGTGATTCCAGGGCCCACTTAATTGCTAAGCACTCCAGTTCAACAATGCTATAATGTTTCTCAGCGGGAGTAAGCTTCCTGCTCAGATATGTCACAGGATGTTCCACCCCGTCAATCTGAACGACAAATGGCTTTCTGAAGTCTGGTGTGACTAGGACCGGTTGTTTATATAGAGCCACTTTCAATTCTGGAGCCCCATGTAACCCAAAGGGTAAGCAGACAAATTGGAAGAGCCCATCTGGGGTAACCAACGCCATTTTTTATTTTGCGCTGTCAGTGAGAGGAACCGGCCAGTAGCCTTTGGTTAGGTCCAGAGTGGAGAAATATCTAGCCTTACCGAATCTCTCAATGAGCTAGTGGCAAAGGATATGTGTCAAACTTTGATGCCTCATTCAACTTACGGAAGTCATTACAGAAGCGTAACGTGCCATCGGGTTTAGGAATTAACACTATAGGACTGGACCACTCACTTTTTGATTCTTCAATCACACCAAGGGCTAACATTTTCTTGACTTCTTCAGATATGGCCTGTCAGCGGAATTCTGGGACCCTGTAAGGTTTTAAATGGAACCGTACCTATGGTTAAGTGACAATGTCATGCTTAATGACGTTCGTCCGCCCTGGCAGCTCTAAAAACACATCAGTGTTCCTCCACACAAACTCCTTGGCCTCCTGTCTCTGTGACTTTGACAGGGAATCAGATACACTCACTTCAGGAGTTCCACTGCAGGGGACACTCAGAGCTGACAGAGTCTCTCTGTCTTTCCAGGCCTTAATGAAGTTCACATGGTACAACTGTTTTGTCTTCCTCTTACCAGGCTGGTACACCCTATAGCAGTGGTGCCGAACCTATGGCACGGGTGCCAGAGGTGGCACTCAAAGCCCTCCCTGTGGGCACTCACATCCTGGAATAAGTCTGTGGTGTACCAATATGCCATAGACTTTTTCTGCCATTCATCAGCGCAGGGCGCACTATGAACAGCGCAGGCAGCACACTGAATGTAGGCAGGGTATTATAGCTAAATGATAAAGTACATGGAAGATACACTATACTGGACTGTAGTATTTAGGGTGAATTACTGTGTCGGCACTTTGTGATAAATAAGTGGGTTTTGGGTTGCAGTTTGGGCACTCGGTCTCTAAAAGGTTCGCCATCACTGCCCTATAGTTTACCTCACCCACTCGGTCAATTATCTCATAAGGCCCCTGCCATGTACCGAGAAATTTACTGTCTACTGTGGGCACTAAAACCAAAAATCGGTCCCCTGGGTTAAAGGTTCTTATTCTAGCGGACCTGTTATATACCCGACTTTGGGCCTCTTGAGCCTGTTCTAAATGTTCCTTAACAATCGGCAAATCTGTCTTGCATCAGGGAGATATGTTCTATTACAATCCTGTAAGGGGTGGGCTCTTGTTCCCAGGTTTCCTTTGCTATATATAAATAGATCATGTGGATGTCTGCCATATACAAGTTCAAAGGGCGAAAAACCTGTGGATGATTGAGGAACTTCACGAATGGCAAACATAAGTTATGGCAAAAGACAGTCCCAATCCTTCCCATCCTTGCAGACCACCTTCCTTAACATACTCTTTAGGCCTCTTGCACACGAGTGTGCCCCATGGTCGTACTGTGGCCCGCAAATTATGGGCCGCAATGCACGAACACCAACCGTAGGGCAGCCGCAGCACATCGCGGACCCATTCACTTTAATGGTTCCGCGAACCGCCCGTTCCGCAAAAAGATAGGACATGTTCTATCTTTTTGTGGAACGGAAATATGGTACAAAACCCCACGGAAGCACTCCATAGTGCTTTCGTAGGGTTCCGTTCCATGCTTCCGTTCCGCACAATTCCGCATCTCCGGATTTGCGGACCCATTCAAGTGAATGGTTACACATCTGTGATGCGGAATGCCCAAGGAATGGCTCCCGTGTATTCTGGATCTGCAAATGCGGTCTGCAATATAGCCACGGAGCGCACACTTTTGTGTGAAAGAGGTCTTAATGTTTTATTGAACCGTTCTACAAGACCGTCAGTTTGCGGGTGATACACCGAGGTATGTAGGGGTTTAATTTTTAACAGTAAACATAACTCCTTCATGATTCTGGACATGAAGGGGGTGCCCAGGGACAGGACTCATCTCAGGTTTATTTGCATATGTATCAAATAGTTTTTTTTTTACACAATATAAGAACACAGAGCTATGGGGACTGGATATTGCGGATGTGCTAGCGGCCATCTAGCAACCCATGTCCTCAGCTCTATACACAAAATCCTGGTGACAGGTTCCCTTTAAAGCTGGGGGCACGATAAAAAAATGATTTACACCTTGGAAGACATTATTTTAGCTGGGGCCAAATTAGGAGGAATTATTAAAGCTGGGGGCAGTAAAAAATAAATAAATCTTACACTATGGGGGAAATTATTTTAGCTGGGAGCCTACATAGGGGCATTATTAAAGCTGGGGGCAGCAAAAAAAAAAAATCCTACACTATGGGGGACATTAATCTGGGGGCCTACCATCCTGTGGGTGTTCTCAGAAGGGTGGGTCTAGAAATAACTGCCAATCAAATTCATCCATTTTTCATGTCCGTTTTTAACGGACATGAAAAACTGATGCAAAACGGACATGAAAAACGGACACACGGCCAGAAAATGGATGCACACACTGATTCAAAATAGCCATGAAAAAACTGACAGTGTGTATGTTTTTAATGGACGTTTTTTCGTGCATGTAGCCTTATACACCAAAAAATGGATTAAGTACACATAACTGCAATGCTGAACGGCAAATATATATTTTTGCCACTAATACAAGCCAAAAAGGAAATGCAAATGTGATCGCACACTGCATCCAGCACTCTGCCCTCCATGCTGGATGAGACATTGGTTTATATTTTGGCCAAAGCATAGTAAGCCACTCACCGCGTCAAGGTCGTCTCATGAGTGGTCCCTAACTCTTGTTCCTACCTGTTCATGGGCCATGACAGCCACATAAAATCCAGGGAATGCAGGTCAGCATGCAAGCCAAGTACACTTTGCTTGTAACCCCGTCCGGTGCCATTACAGCTTTCATCGGATCCAGGGATGCAAGTACCAACATGCATGCTGAACCCACCATATACTTCTCCTGGAGCCAGATGGCTAATGGTAGGTTCTATACAAGCAGACTCAGTTTTATACTGACTTTAAAACCAGCCTCAAGGACAGATTAACTGGTCAGGTGTGCAATGACTCCAAGGAGATCGCCACGCCTCCAATATATACTACAAAGAAAAAAATAAGGGGTTGGGTCAGCACAAGCCAAAAAGGGCTGTAGTTTTCTCACTTGACCACACAACGGCAAATACTTTTTTTTGTGCCACTAATACATGCCAAAAAAGGCTTTAGAACATATAACTGCACCGCTGAACGGCAAATACGCCCTTACTTTATTCCACTTATACACTCCACAAAAGGCTTTTGAACATATAACTGCACCGCTGAAAGGCAAATAATATATATTTTTTTACCCCTACTACACCCCAAAAAGGGCTTTTGAACATATAACTGCACCACTGAAGGGCAAATAGGCCCTTATTTTTTTCCACTTATACATATTACAAAAGGCTTTAGAACAGTGTTTCCCAACCAGTGTGCCTCCAGCTGTTGCAAAACTACAACTCCCAGCATGCCCGGACAGACTTTGGCTGTGCGGGCATGCTGGGAGTTGTAGTTTTGCAACAGCTGGAGGCACACTGGTTGGGAAACACTGCTTTAGAATATATAACTGCACCGCTGAACGGCAAATAATATATCATTTTTTGCCATTAATACACGCCAAAAAGGGCTTTAGAACATATAACTGCACCGCTGAACGGCAAATATGCCCTTATTTTTTTTCACTTATACACGCCATTTAATTGCTTTGCCGAGCGGCAAATATAATATATTTTTTTGCCACTAATACATGCTAAAAAGGAAAAAAACACAAATGCAATAGCACTCTGCAACCAGCACTCCGCCCTGCCGGAGCAACACTGGAAAATGTCGCGCTCATCCACAGGAAGCCAGGAGCCCGGACCTCGCCCTGAACCTTAGGCGCACAGCAGATTCAAATAGAAAGAAAGACGGTTCAGCTTCACTGAAAAATACTTGAGGCTTTATTTAATCCCGTGCAGATAAAAACCAACATACAGCAATGCAGAAAATCGACCGGTTTCGGATCACTATAGATGTGGATCCTTAGTCATGATGTGCATCAGTGGGAGGTGAAGTCGAGACTAAATAGTGAACCACTGAGAACAGGTGATCACAATCAGGTACAGGACACACCTCCTGATGACATCCTCCACAAATAAAGTGCATAACAATTACAACATGCCAAAAGACATAGAAAGTAAGATAAAATTTACAAATTACAATAATAAAAAAAGGAAGTAAAAATATTAGTAATGTAGAATAGTATCATGACGCCTGTTCAATCCTGACGGTATCCGTGAGCCTAATTTGAAAATCCAAAACACTCACGATTGAGCAGCTTTTTCTTGTGATCACCGCCTCTGCTTGGTCTGTTAACCCTCTCCACTCCTTGTACTGACATGCTATCTGTATTACCATTATGAACCACAGCAAAATGCATACTTGTGGCAGAAACATTTTTTATTTTAGCATGGGGTACATCAGAGATATGACGGCAAATTCGGACTTTTAAGCAGTTTGATGTGCACCCGACGTACTGTAGATTACACAGAGAACATGTTATGCAATATACCACATATGTGGTGTTGCAATTAATGTATTACTGAATAGTGTGAGTATTGTGGTTACTTGTAGACAGAATATGTGGGCCCATCCTCATATGTGAGCAACATGTACATTTTTTATGTCCACATTTAAAATTACCTATATGTCTCAGCCAAGTGGGCTGGGACCCAGGTTTATCCTGGTAAAGAGAGGGGCTCACCATATTGGCTAAAGTAACAGCACGTCGGGCAACACATTTAACACCGCTTTTACAACATCACCCCAGACTTGGTCATATTTGAGAAGATGAAAATGTCTTTTGACAATGTTACATATTTGTGAGTATTCACAGCTATAGCTCGTAGAAAAAATGACTTGCTTCTCTTTATGCCCAAGTTTGGGCTTTTTGTTTTGAAAGATTAGATTATCCCGAGACATAGTGGAAACCATATTCTTAGATCGGTTTAAAAGTCTACTGGGATAGTTCCTGGCTAGGAGACGGGTGGTGACAGTATTAATTTCTTCAGTACAGGTTTCACTGGATGAGCAATTGCGCAAAGCGCGAATATATTCACCCCTAGGGATGTTGTGGACAGTATGTGCAGGATGACAGGATCCCGCATGTAGGATGGTATTTCCTGCGGTTTCTTTTCTATACATGCGACTCTGCACACGGCCATCCCCCACGTCTCCCACCAAACACAAATCCAAAAAGGATATTAGGGTTTTATGCGAATTTAAAGAAAAACGTAGATTGCAGTTATTAGCATTGAGGAAGGATCCGAATGATGGTACGGCCGCCACATCGCCTGACCAAACAAAGAGCAGGTCATCGATGTAGCGACCATACCACCGGATGGATCCACTCCATGGGTTGGAATCAGAGAATAGAAAATGATGTTCCCACCATGCCATATAAATGTTTGCAAGCGATGGTGAGAAACGGGCCCCCATAGAGACTCCTCTGCATTGGAGAAAAAACCTCCCATTAAACATAAAATAATTGTGCTGCATAAGAAATAATACAACTTTGCAGAGGAAATCTCTGAAGGGTAATGAGAAATTGGAATAAAGACTCAAAAACCAACCTAAGGAGATAATGGCAAGATCCTGGGGGATGGCCGTGTACAGAGAAGCGGTATCAGCAGAGATCCAAGAAAGATCAGAGGACCACTGGAAGGAATGGAAGGAATGGAAGGCCTGTAAGACCGAGGCAGTGTCCTTCAGAAAACCAGGAATACACTGTACCAGTGGCTGCAGCATACTGTCCACCCAGGATGACACATTCTCTGAGAAAGACCCAATACCTGAAACTATAGGGCACATGGGGGGGGGGGAATCCCTCTTTGTGTATCTTGGGGAGGGAATGGAAGATGGGGACCACTGGATGAGAGACAAAAATATAGTCAAATTGTTTTTGGTCCAAGTATCCACTATCCAGTCCCTCCTCCAAGATACTCCTCAAAAGGGTTTGGAAAGGAGCGGTGGGATCCTGTTTCAACTCGGTATAGGTGCCGGAATCAGAGAGCATAAGCTCATTTTGTGCGGCATACACGAGTCTATCCAAGATAACCACCGCTCCCCCCTTATCAGCCTTTCTCACAATTATGTCAGACATACTCTTCAGTTCTTTTAACGCTCTGCGTTCACTGGCCATGAGATTATTTTTGCTGTCATTTGTATCCCTATTCTGAGACACCCTATCAAGTTCAACCAAATCACGTTCTACATTATCCTGGAATTGATCAAGAGCAGGGGTGCGTGACTGAATGGGATAAAAGTCTCTGTTATAGGCGCGAAAATTATTCGCAAAGTCACTGTGCACCTGCCGCTCTGGATCAATCCCAGAGAGAAAACGCATAGTCTGCATAGAGGCAATGTGTGATAATTCCTGGAAGGAAAAGGAAGACATCTGATCAGCAAAAGAATTTGACTGAGTTATATCAGCCTCTGCAGAACCTATGCCAACATCATCTATATCAGAAAAGTGTTTTTTAATGGTAAGATTCTGTGCAAAACGGTTGACATCAAGTAAGGTGCGATATACATCAAAGTGCACTGTGGGAGAAAAAGATAAACCTTTGGCAAGTACATTGATTTGCAATTGTGAGAAGACCTTAGCTTTCTGCATTGCTGTATGTTGGTTTTTATCTGCACGGGATTAAATAAAGCCTCAAGTATTTTTCAGTGAAGCTGGACCGTCTTTGTTTCTATTTGAGCACTCCGCCCTGCCTCCATGCTGGATGTTGAATGAGGCATTGGTGCCAAAAAAGGCTGTAGTTTTCTCACTTGACCACACAACGGCAAATACTTTTTTTTGTGCCACTAATACATGCCAAAAAGGGCTTTTGAACATAACTGCACCGCGGAACTGCATATAGGCAGTTATTTTTTCCACTTATACACGCCACAAAAGGCTTTAGAACATATAACTGCACCGATGAAAGGCAAATAATATCTATTTTTTTGCCACTAATACACGCCAAAAAGTGCTTTAGAACATATAACTGCACCACTGAAGGGCAAATAGGCCCTTATTTTTTTCCACTTATAAACATTACAAAAGGCTTTAGAACATATAACTGCACCGCTGAACGGCAAATAATATATCATTTTTTGCCATTAATACACGCCAAAAAGGGCTTTAGAACATATAACTGCACCGCTGAACGGCAAATATGCCCTTTTTTTTTTTCACTTATACACGCCATTTAATTGCTTTGCTGAGCGGCAAATATAATATATTTTTTTGCCACTAATACATGCTAAAAAGGGCTTTAAAACATGTAACTGCTTCGCTGATTGACAAATAGGCCCTTATTTTTTTCTACTTATACACTCCACAAAAGGCTTTAGAACATATAACTGCACCGCTGAATGGCAAATACTATATATTTTTTTGCAACTAATACACGCCAAAAAGGGCTTTAGAACATATAACTGCACCACTGAACGGCAAATAGGCCCTTATTTTATTCAACTTATACATGCCACAAAAAGCATTAGAACATATAACTGCACCGCTGAACGGCAAATAATATATATATATTTTGCCTCTAATACACGCCAAAAAGGGCTATAGAATATATAACTGCTCTGCTGAATGGCAAATAATATATATATTTTTGCCACTAATACACGCCAAAAAGGGCTTTGGAACATATAGCTGCACCACTGAATGGCAAATAGGCCCTTATTTTTTCCACTTAAACACGCCACAAAAGCCTTTAGAACCTATAACTGCACTGCTGAAGGCAAATAATATATATTTTTTGCCACTAATACACGCCAAAAATGGCTTTAGAACATATAACTGCACCGCTGAACAGCAAATATATATTTTTTTGACACTAATACACACCAAAAAGGGCTGTAATTTTTTTATTTCACCACACAACGGCAAATACTTTGTTTTGTGCCACTATTACATGCAAAAAAGGGCTTTAGAACATATAACTGCACCGCTGAATGGCAAATATATATTTTTTTGCCATTAATACATGCCAAAAAGAGCTGTAATTTTCTCACTTCACCACACAACGGCAAATACTTTTTTTGTGCCACTAATACACACCAGAAAGGGCTTTAGAACATATAACTGCACCACTTAATGGCAAATAGGCCCTTACTTTTTTCCACTTATACACGCCACAAAAAGCTTTAGAACTTATAACTACACCGCTGAAAGGCAAGTAATATATTTTTTGCCACTAATACAAGCCAAAAAATGCTTTAGAACATATAACTGCACCGCACAAGGGCAAATAGGACGTAGAAATATTTCCTTGTAATAAACCTTGTTAATGGCTGTATTAAACAGCACTTGCACCCCAATAAAAATAACAATTTGCTGAAATTACAGAGCTGTATAATGGCAATTTGGATCCGCAGTCATTGCAGTAAGGTGTAATAGGATTGTACCTATTGAACCCTCTTCTGCTTCATACTGTGAAATGATTCCTCCCTATCCTTTCCCTGGACTTCTATACAGCAAAATGAAAGTTTTAAAGTCTTTTCTACCACTGTCCCTAGCGCCTGCTGACGTCTCTCCCTGCACTAAGTACACAGGAAAATGGCTGAATCAAAGATGGCTGAGGCTATTTATTGGGCTGTGACATCACAGGGCTGACTGGCTGCTGATTGGTTGCATGCATGGCATTGTGGGTGATCCCTCTTTTCCAGAGTTCCTTGCTCCATGTCCTAACACATGCAGCAGCCATTTTAGGAAAAAATGTGATTCGTTACCACGAAGCATGAGGAAATTCAGATTCGGTGCAAATCAAATTCTTTCCTGAAATTTGGATCAAATTCTACTTTGTCAACTTCGATTCGCTCATCTATAATGATAATAGCTACTGAAAAGTTACCTGTATTGAACAAGAAATCATGACCTTTTATTAGACCTACTGGCCAGTGTGAAAATTGCAGAATTATATACAAAATATCAATAGTGACATGGAAAATTTAAAAAAAGAAATTCACCAAAAATTCAAAAAAATATGTTTAACATAAAAATGTGATTTAAACAATAGGTCTTTTTCTGATGACATATTCCATTTAAAGGTGCTCACTTGGCGTCCAAATTTTTCAGATCTCAATCCAGCTGAGCATCTGTGGGATGCCCTGGAGTGATTTCCACCTCAACCTGCAGGACTTAGGGCTGTTTCACACGAGCGGATGCCGTGCGTGACATCCGCTTCGTGAATGACAGCCAAGACCCAATGCAGACTGCAGAAGCACGGAGCATTAACATGATTGATAATGCTCCGTGCCTCTCTGTGATCTCTTTACTACGAAATCACAGTGAGAAAGTTGTCACTGTGATTTCGTAGTAAAGAGATCACAGAGAGGCACGGAGCATTATCAATCATGTTAATGCTCCGTGCTTCTGCAGTCTGCATCGGGTCTTGGCTGTCATTCACGGAGCGGATGTCACGCACTGCATCCGCTTGTGTGAAACAGCTCTTAAAGGGAATCTGTCTGTTCCTGGCGTCTTGTAGGTGACATACACAATAGGGCACATTTACTAAGACCGTCTTTTTTATGCTTGTCTTAGTTTTCCCCTTGCGCTGCTGTCTAATTTATAAGGAGGTGTGTGCATTGTCACAAATTAGGCACATCTGTGTCAGCCCTTGCACCTGGCGTAAAAACTATGTCAGGGGTTGGCATAGTCCTCACTAACATTTACGCCTGTTTCCAGTAAATGTTAGTAACTTTGCTGGGGCTGGAGTCCTGGCCCCAACACACCCCATACCATTCACGCCCAACTGGCGGACAGGGCATAAAAATGGACGATTCTCTGTATATTTGCCAGAATGTGCTCACTGCTGGTCCCCATTATACTGAATGGATGAAGCTACTGTGTAACTAGTTTAAGTCATCTGTCTAAATGTACTGCTAATGTAATTGGAGCAATTTAATGGCTCCCCTATGTTTTGGAGTTAAAAAAAAAACAGGCACATTTTCAAAGTCTGTCTTCAATTTGTGCCTCATTTATTATTCCCTATTATAAATATATATATATATATATATTTTTAAAAGCCTATTGCACACGACCGTAGGTGTCCCGTTGCCATATTGCGGACCGCATATGCAGATCCGCAATACACGGGCACCGTTCGTGTGCATTCCGCATTACGAATGCAGACCCATGGACTTGAATGGGTCCGCAAATTCGGAGATGCGGAATGGTGTGGAACGCAAGCACAAAACGGAACCCTACGGAAGCACTATACAGTGCTTCCGTGGGGTTTCGTCCCGTACTTCCGTTCCGCAAAAAGATAGAACATGTCCTATCTTTTTGCGGAACGGGCGGATCGCGAACCCACTAAAGTGAATGGGTCCGTGATTCGCTGCAGCTGCCCCATGGTCGGTGTTCATGCATTGCGGCCCGCAATTTGTGGGCCGCAGCACTGCCACGGGGCACACAGGAGACCTAAGTCTGATCTCTAGTGGTTGTTTTCTTGTAAGCCAGATTTAAATTCACTAAATTGGTCTAAATAGTATGCACATGAAAATGTGACATAAGTGAGCACATCTCCATGAAAGTAGGCAAATTGTGGCACAACTCACCACTCAAAACAGAGACAGAAAAGTATGCCAGCCCTGGGGTGGGGTAGAAATTAGACTATTTTTACGACAAAATCTGGCACAAAATAAGGTGCACCTACATAAATATGGCTACTTCTGAATTTGTCTTAAAACTAAAAATAGGTGCAAAAGGTGCAATTGCCTCCAAAACAGGCACAAAAACAGTTGTTAAATGAGACTTACAAAATAAACAGGCTTTTTACTCATGAAAACAGGCAAAGACACTTTAGTAAATGTGCCCCATAGTCTCTGACGCTAGTGTGCAACTAGCTTTAGGGGTTATCCCATGAATAATGTAAAAAATTAAAATCAGACATCATACAGTACATGCCACCATCTTTCAAACTAAGCTAGAACCAACCATGTACCTCACATGGATCCAGAGGTCTCCCTATTCATTGCTCTGCTAGATTTATATCAAGGGGCCATTCAGAGAACCCCGAAACGCGTATGGCTAAACACCTTGTACCGGCATGCTGGAACAGTAGCTCCCCTGGACTTTTGAAACTGAATAGCTGTGATTGAGAGCGATGAACACCGGAGGAATCCCTGCAAACAAAGCCACAAACATAGTGTTCGTGAGCGGATATCCAGGTGACATCGTGCCCACAGCGTATCTCTTCAGGTCCGGACGTAGGATAAGGATATACCGGCCAGGTAAAACAAAGCAACATAGTTGCTCAATTAGGTGGGACGCCACCGTTGTGCACAATTGCACTTTGTTATTACCGACTCAAGACCGACGAGTGTTCATAAGACTTTGTTACAAAGCACGGAATTGCGTTTTCTCCTAGACTGGAACAATGACTGCAGTATTTAAAATTTAAACCGCATTTGCCATTTTAGAATATATGCCTACCATTGCTGCTATTTGATCAGTGTCTGAGTGAATTTAAGTGATTTTATTGTATTTTATATTTTAATGGTATATTTTATTGTTATATTCTATTATTATTGTGGGAATATCCCTTAAATAAATAGTTTGATCAATTTACTCCATATTTGAGAGCCTGGTTTAACCTTTATATTTTTGCAACTTCTTTCTGTGACTGGGTGGGTCACATAAACCAAGAGCACCTTGAATCCATTACCCAGCTGTAGTGATCCACAGATACCGTACTTAGATTTATATCAAGGTGGCAGCTCAAGGGGAGGGTCTTTTTTGCTACAACTCAGGAGGTGTGTCCATGTTTTCCCTATCACAGCTCAGAATGCAGTTGAAGGATCAAACTGAGCATATGCGGCCATCTCAGTGAGCAGGAAAAGGAAATAAGAAAAAGAACAAAAAGTAGGCAGCGCTATACAGATACATTATATTGAATAAGTGGCTATACAAAATTATTAATTGCATGCAATTACAAAAGTATTCAGATACTGGTGCTAGTTTGAAAACTGTGGAATATTTTTTGTGGGACAACCCCTTTAAGCCTTATTCAGACAGCCAATGTTCGGTCAGTGATTTCCATCAGTGATTTTGAGCCAAAACAAGCTGCGGCTCTAAACACAGAACAGGTGCAGATCTTTCCCTTAGGGCTCATGCACACCACCGTTGTTGTTTTGCGGTCCTTTTTCACGGATCCGTTGTTCCGTATCTGAGGTTTTTTTTCCCTCTGATTTAAATCCTCCTCCGTTCCGTTATCCCACAAAACATATTTGTATGGTTTCCGTATGTGATCCATTTTTTGCAGATCGGAAACGGAAACAGTAACTTATTAATCACCAAACACATGAGCAATATGGGCTGAGCATAGCATTTCTACAGTATGGATCCGCAAAATACAGATGAAATACGGATGACATACGGATGTGTTCCGTGTGCGTTCCGTATTTTTTGCGGACCCATTGACTTGAATGGTGCCTCGGACCGCGATTTGCGGACAATAATAGGAAATGCACTATTTTTTGTGGAAAGGAAATATGGAAATACGGAAATGAATACACAGTACCTTCAGTTGTTTTTGCGGACCCATTGAAGTGAATGGTTCCGCAAAGGGTCCGCAAAAAAAACGGAATGGAAGCGGGAAGAAAATACGTTTGTGTTTTGGCTCACAATCACTGATGGAAATCACTGAACAAAACTCTGACTTGTGAATGAGGTTTAAAGGGAATGTGTCATCAAAAAATGACCTATTATTTAAATCATGTTTTTATGTTTAACATATTTTTAAAGAATTTCTGATGATATTTTTTAATTTGTATTAATTGTAATTTTTCATGTTAATATCTACATTATAGTAAAACAAAAACCATAAAATCCTGCAGTTTTCACACTGGTCACTAAGGGCTCTTTCACACTTGCGTTGTTCTGTTCCGGCATAGAGTTCCGTCATCGGGGCTCTATGCTGGAAGAATCCTGATCAGGATTATCCCCATGCGTTCTGAATGGAGAGAAATCCGTTCAGGATGCATCAGGATGCATCAGGATGTCTTCAGTTCCGGAACGGAACGTTTTTTGGCCGGAGAAAATACCGCAGCATGCTCCGGTCAAAAATCCTGAACACTTGCCGCAAGGCCGGATCCGGAATTAATGCCCATTGAAAAGCATTAATCCGGATCCGGCCTTAAGCTAAACGTCATTTTGGCGCATTACCGGATTCGACGTTTAGCTTTTTCTGAATGGTTACCATGGCTGCCAGGACACTAAAGTCCTGTTTGCCATGGTAAAGTGTAGTGGGGAGCGGGGGAGAAGTATACGTACCGTCCGTGCGGCTCCCGGGGCGCTTCAGAGTGACGTCAGGGCGCCCCACGCGCATGGATGACGTGATCGCATGGATCATGTCATCCATTCGCATGGGGCGCTCTGACGTCATTCTGGAGCGCCCCGGGAGCCGCACGGACTGTAAGTATACTGCTCCCCCACTCCCCACTACTACTATGGCAACCAGGACTTTAATAGCGTCCTGGGTGCCATAGTAACGCTGAACGCATTTTGAAGACGGATCAGTCTTCAAATGCTTTCAGTTCACTTGCGGTGTTACGGATCCGGCGGGCACTTCCGGCAAATGGAGTACACGACGGATCCGGACAACGCAAGTGTGAAAGAGGCCTAAGCCTAATAATAGGTGCCTCATCTTGGTCTGTACAAATTACTTTACTACAGTTATATATTATTCTAAACCTGCCTGTAATGATAAGGAGATATCACCTCTGTGTACAGATAAGACAAGTTCCATCACTAGCAATAGGTGATTGTCATAAGGGATTGTCATAGCTTATCTATTCTGTGCAATGACCTCTGCACAGGTCACAGAGCATGCCTACTTGCCTAGAGAACTTTCCCTTCTAAGGCTGGGTTCACACGAGCGTGTCCGGATTAGGTCCGGATGCGTCCCGGTGTGTTGCGGCAAAACCGCGCGAGTAGGAATGCAGTTGCAGTCAGTTTTGACTGCAATTGCGTTCCGATGTTCAGTTTTTATCGCGCGGGTGCAATGTTTTTTGCACGCGCGTGATAAAAAAACCGACACTGGTACCCAGACCCGAACTTCTTCACAGAAGTTCAGGTTTGGGTTAGTTGTAGTGTAGATTGTATTACTTTCCCTTATAACATGGTTATAAGGGAAAATAATAGCATTCTGAATACAGAATGCATAGTACAATAGGGCTGGAGGGGTTTAAAAAAATAAACTCATTAACTCACCTTCTCCTCTTGATCTCGAAGTTCCCGGTCTCTTCTTTACTTGAGTTGTGGGCTAAAGGACCTTTGAGTTGAGTTTACTGATGAGTTGTGGGCTAAAGGACCTTTGGTGACGTCAGATCTCATGCTCCAATCACATGGTCCATCACCGTGGTGATGTACCATGTGATTGGAGCATGAGATCTGACGTCACCAAAGGTCCTTTAGCCCACAACTCATCAGTAAACTCAACTCAAAGGTCCTTTAGCCCACAACTCAAGTAAAGAAGAGACCGGGAACTTCGAGATCAGAGGAGAAGGTGAGTTAATGAGTTTATTTTTTTAAACCCCTCCAGCCCTATTGTACTATGCATTCTGCATTCAGAATGCTATTATTTTCCCTTATAACCATGTTATAAGGGAAAGTAATACAGTTTATAGACTGTCACCTAGCAACCATGCGTGAAAATCGCACCGCATCCGCACTTGCTTGCGGATGCTTGCGATTTTCACGCAACCCCATTCACTTCTATGGGGCCTGCGTTGCGTGAAAAACGCAGAATATAGAGCCTGCTGCGATTTTCACGCAACGCATAAGTGATGCGTGAAAATCATCGCTCATCTGAACAGCCCCATAGAAATGAATGGGTCCAGATTCAGTGCGGGTGCAATGCGTTCACCTACCGCATTGCACCCGCGCGGAAATCTCGCCCGTGTGAACGCAGCCTAAGGCCTCCTGCACACGAACATTTTTTTTTCCCGTTAACGTTCTGTTTTTTGCGTTCCGTATACGGAACCGTTCATTTCAATGGATCCCCAAAAAAATGGAAGGTACTCCATATTCCTTCCGTTTCCGTATTTCCGTTCCGTTCAAACATAGAACATGTCCTATTATTGTCCGCAAATAAGGATCTGTGGCTCCATTCAAGTCAATGGTTCCGCAAAAAAAACGGAATGCATACGGAATGCATACTGAACCATCTATTGCAAAATGTTTTACTCAGCCCAATTTTTTTATGTACTTACTGTTTAAACATTATTGTATGCTTCCGTTTGCGATCTTAAAAAAACTGATCACAAACGGAAACCAAAAGGAAACTAAATGGAAAAACGGAACGGAAGCGGGACGGAAATGAAAACACTACTGAAACAAAAAAACTGAAAAACGGATCAGTTTAAAACAGACCGCAAAACCATACAATCGTGTGCAGGAGGCCTAAGTTAATAAGGTCCCATCCTGACCATTGTGTCTATGGCCCATTGGGCTGCGTAAAGCAATTTTCTTAATGCTTTGTAAATGCTGTTAAGAACAGCTCAGACAAGATGTCAGCCGCCACAATCATGTTCAGGGAACAGAATAAAAAAATCTGTAATCAGAAAATAAAATCGGATTAGAAGAAAAGGATATGTTCCGATATATGGTTTTAACTGGCAAATAAAAATTTTGGTGACACATTGCCTCTAAATTAGGATTAGCATTAGGCCTCATGCACACGACCGTTGTTGTGTTCCGTGTCCGTTGCTCCTTTTTCCGTGATTTTCTGCGGACCCATTGACTTTCAATGGGTCCGTTGAAAACTCGGATAATGCACCGTTTGTCATCCGCGTCCGTGTTTCCAGTCCGTCAAAAAAAGATGACCTGTCCTATTTTTTTCACGGACAACGGTTCGCGGACCCATTCAAGTCAATGGGTCCGTGAAAAACACGGAGGCACACAATATTGTCATCCGCGTCCGCGTACGTTTTTTTCCTATCATTTGCAAGGCAAACTTGACTTAGATTTTTTTTTCACTTTTCATGTCTGGTGATCCTCCAAAAATCAAGGAAGACACACGGAAACAAAAACGGAAACGGATCACGGAACAACGGAACAGCTTTTTGCGGACCGCAAAAAAATACTGTCGTGTGCATGAGGCCTTAGGGAACACAGAAAAGAGTGTTCATCCACACCCTTTCCATATTCCAGTCCAGATTTGCCATCCAACATTTCTAAGGTATGAAGCACAACAAAATTCCAGCACTCACGATTTTGGTAGCTAAAATCTTCGTCTTTTATTCAGGCAGTAGACAGTTTAGACAGGACATCCACCCACAAGTGTAGCAACTTTGACGCGTTTCGAACAATAGTTCTTAGTCGTAACAATGAGCTGTGTTATCTCTGGTGGTTTTATGTTGGTTTGTAGAGTAATTACTCACTGCCCCCCACCTGCAGGGCGGGGGAGCAGAGGAGGCAAAGCACACTTTAACCTCTTATTTTCCAGATGTAGCAGTGCTCATGTGTTTTACAATATGCATTGATAATTTATGCATCCACATATAGTCATCAGTTTGTCAATTAAATCAAACGTGAAATATAACATCAATAAAAACAGTATACATAATAAAATTAAGGTAGAGTATCAGATGTCATGGTAGCAGTAGAACACCATACCAGCTATATACAAACGCATCCATGCATGGATCCATATGTGACAGTGTTCCACTGCTATATCTGACGTAGGCTCTTTCCCTCTCCCCACTCCCGCTAGTACTCTCAATTGCAGTGTAAAAGGTAATATGATGCAAAAAGAGACCATTGGTCAATAGAAATACAAGAGCTCTTTTTTCATATTCAGGCCATTAGGATGCCTGGTATTCAATTTGAAAATCCAGAAGGCTTCTCTCAATCTCACTAGACGTTTAAAATCTCCTCCTCTGCTAGGTAGTCTCACTTGTTCTATTGCAAAAGCTTTGAAATTGCGCACTTGGCTTTCATGTTTGCATTAAAGTGAATGGGTCCACGATCCGCTGCGGCTGCCCCATGGACGGTGTTCGTGCATTGCGGCCCACAATTTGCGGGCCGCAGCACGACCACGTAGCGCACACGAACGTATGCAGGAGGCCTTACATGACTAAGAAAGGGGGGATCTACTTCAATGGTAACAAGAAGCATTTGCATCCTTTGATTTATTGAAAAAATGTTTTATGGAAGCCCCTGTTTTGATCCAGCCAGACCAGTCTAAGTCAT
The DNA here is from genome assembly GCF_905171765.1 of Bufo bufo. NCBI lineage: Eukaryota > Metazoa > Chordata > Amphibia > Anura > Bufonidae > Bufo > Bufo bufo. Next base: position 291,450,796 of record NC_053393.1, read on the forward strand.
TTGTGATTGAGGTTGATGCCTCTGAGGTAGGTGTGGGAGCTGTGTTGTCCCAGGGAACACTTTCACTTACTTAGGGCTCATGCACACAACCCTATATATTTTGCGGTCCACAAAAAATACGGATGACATCTGTGTGCATTCCGTATTTTGCGGAACGGAACAGCTGGCCCCTAATAGAACAGTCCTATCCTTGTCTGTAATGCAGACAATAATAGGACATGTTCTATTTTCTTGCGTAACGGAAATGGAATGCACACGGACTAACTTCCGATTTTTTGCGAACCCATTGAAATGAATGGTTCTGCATACAGTCCGCAAAAAAAAAAAAACGGACACGGAAAGAAAATATCTTTGTGTGCATGTTTTTTTTCTCATGTATTTTCACTGACTAACATAAATTATGACATTGGTAACAGAGGGCTCTTTGCCATTAAGAGAGCATTTGAAGAATGGCTTCACTTTTTAGAAAGAGCTCAACATCTAGTAATGGTCCTTGATCACGAGAATTTGCCGTTTTTAGAATCAGCAAAGCGTTTGATTCCTAGACAGGCTCGGTGCCCACTATTTTTCAATCGATTTAATTTTGTCATTACATTTAGGTCTGGTTCAAAGAATATTAAAGCTGAAGCTCTGTCTAGGAGTTTCTATGCCAGTAGTTCCCCGGATTCCAATCCAGAACCTATCTTGCCTGAAGGTATTTCCGCTATCTCTTCTGATTTGGCATCTGAAATCCGAGCCGATCAGATCACTGAGAACCTTCCTGAAGGTAAATTATTTTTCCTTAACCAGTTCTGTCTACACCATGGCCAGCCTTAGGGCTACTATCCTGAGGATAGATCATTAATATCTAAGTACTGGAAAACCACTTAAAGGTATCTGTACATGGGTGCAGGTTTACAATCATAAAATCCACACAGATTTCTGTGCAGAAGTTTGTGTGTTTCCACACCAAATACAACATGTGTTACCTGCACACACCTTGGGTATGTGCGGTTTTTCCACATGGATTCTTGCGTAGAAAATCCACAGCATATTACAATACCAGCAAAGTGAATGTAATTCAACAAGTTTCATATAATCTTTGCTTTTATCTTCTATGCGGAAACTGACCTGCATATAGATTAATCAGCAGCATGTCAATTGTTTGTGTGATTTTTATTAATTTTTTTGCGAATTTCACCCTTTGCAATGCAAGGGTAAGAACTGTGGCAAATCTGCATCTAAATTGTCACCCCCGGACGAAGGCACGCCGAAACGCGCATTGAAGTAGCGCCATCCTGGTTTTGGGCACAGCACTCTGGGTAAGTTACATGCAACAGGTCCCAGGTTTTTACATGCAAAGGGTAGCATGTCATTTCTCTCCCTGATATTATATTATTGTTATTTTGCATTTTGACTGGTGTTAACTATTATGGGTGCCTGATATTTATTACTGCTACATTATTTATGTATGGGACATACCTGCATAAAATCTCTTACATAAGGCTGGTTTCACACGGGCGTTGCAGGAAAAGATGCGGGTGCGTTGCGGGAACATGCGTAGGATTTTTCCGTGCGAGTGCAAAACATTGTAATGCGTTTTGCACTCGCGTGAGTAAAATTGCGCATGTTTGGTACCCAAACCCGAACTTCTTCACAGAAGTTCGGGCTTGGGATCGGTGTTCTGTAGATTGTATTATTTTCCCTTATAACATAGTAAGACAGCGCTGGAGGGGTTAAAAAAAAAAGAAAAAATATTTTAACTCACCTTAATCCACTTGTTCGCGCAGCCGGCATCTCTTCTGTCTAACTGTGAGCAATAGGACCTTTGATGATGTCACTGCGTTCATCACATGGTCCATCACATGATCCATCACCATGGTGATGGATCATGTGATGATCGTAGTGACGTCATCAAAGGTCCTATTGCTCACAGTTAAAGACAGAAGAAATGCTGGCTGCGCGAACAAGTGGATTAAGGTGAGTTAATTTTTATTTTAATTTTTTTTAACCCCTCCAGCCCTATTTTACTATGCATTCTGTATTCAGAATGCTATTATTTTCCCTTATAACCATGTTATAAGGGGAAATAATAATGATCGGGTCCCCATCCCGATCATCATCTAGCAACCGTGCATGAAAATCGCACCGCATCCGCACTTGCTTGCTGATGCTTGCGATTTTCACGCACCCCTATTCACTTCTATGGGGACTGCATTTCGTGAAAAACACAGAATATAGAACATGCTGCGATTTTCACGCAACGCACAAGTGATGCGTGAAAATCACAGCTCGTGTGCACAGCCCCATAGAAATTAATGGGTCATGATTCAGTGCGGGTGCAATGCGTTCAACTCAATACTCGCCTGTGTGTAAGGGGCCTAAGAGTTTATAACATATTAATATATCTAGCCTGTGCTCTGCCAGGATGGTGTGTTTATCTCTGCTACTTTTCCTTTTAAAATTAGGCTACTTTCACACTTGCGTTCAGAGCGGATCCGTCTGGGGTCTGCCCAGACGGATCCGCTCATATAATGCAGACTTGGCATCCGTTCAGAACGGATCCGTCTGCATTATATTGTAGAAAAAATTCTAAGTGTGAAAGTAGCTTCAGACGGATCCGTCCAGACTTTACATTGAAAGTCAATGGGGGACGGATCCGTTTGAAAATTGAGCCATATAGTGTCAAATTCAAAAAACATTGTAAGTCTGGACGGATCCGTTTGCCTCCGCACGGCCCGGCGGACACCCGAACGCTGCAAGCAGCGTTCAAGTGTCCGCTTGCTGACGGAGCGGAGGCTGAACGCTGCCAGACTGATGCATTCTGAGCGGATCCGCATCCACTCAGAATGCATTGGTAGCTGGACGGATCTGTTCGGGGCCGCTTGTGAGACTCTTCAAACGGAGCTCACAAGCGGAACCCCGATGCTAGTGTGAAAGTAGCCTTACATTGGGCCAGATTTATCATTAGCTCAGGTCAGAATAATGGAGTGAAAAAGTCCCCAAAAAAGTCCCAAACGCTAAAACTGCGCACAAATTTGCGACTTTTTTCTGCTCTGCACTATGCTCGCCAGTTTTCTGAAAGTGGGCGTGTTTTCTTATGTAAATGAATCTCTAGACAGATTTACTATTGGGACTATTTAAAAAAATCGCAAAAAAAGTTGAAATTTCACTCCAGTGAGGACCATGCTTATCTTATGAGACTTTTTAATAGAACATGCGACTTTTTCATAAAAACGTGCGACTTTTGTAAAGCTGCTTACTGACGGATAAACTGCTACCGTCAAACCAGATTTATTACAGTCTTAAAGGGCCGATCATAAATCTGACTTGGCTAAAACTGACTTTAGCCATATGTTAAAGTGGAGTGAGCTGTCAGAGTCATGATAAATCTGGCCCATTGTCTTTTATACTTTGTGATTAATGAAATATGATACTCTTTATTTCTACTCTGTTAGCTCCATTATTTGTTTAGGTTTTGTTCGTGCTCTAGGAGCTTGTACTTAGATTATTTGATAGTTGGCCCCCCCATTTAGCCACAATACATATTGATGCACTACTAGTAAAGTCTTGGCATGTGGGTCACTTTTGGTCTTTTTTCGGTATTTACTGCATCTAATTTAGCAACAAAGAAAACGCAGGTAGCACATGCATTTTTTGGTGTGGATACACACAAAAATCGGTGTGGATTTTCTGTTTGTAAACTTGCACCTGTGTGTAGGTAACCTTAAAGCGGCTCTGTCACCCGGATAAACCATACCCTAACAGGCATATAGCCTAGTAGGGTTGATGACGCTGATTAAAACAATACCTGTCTTATGTCTGTTGATATCGTTGCGGATTAAAACTAAGGCCTCTTGCACATGACTGTATGCCCTCTGAGACATACGGTCCGTGAGCAAGCCATATGTCCCAGAGCGGCATTGATCATGCGCATGGAAGCACACAGCATCATAGATTACAATTATGCTGTGCACGTCTGGCCACCCGCGGGACTATTGTCTCACACTCAAAAGATCATATAATGCTGTGTGCTCCCGTGCGCACAATCAATGCCGCTCCGGGACATATAGCCCGCTCACGGACCGTATGTCTCGGAGGGCATACGGTCGGGTGCAAGAGGTTTAACTTTTAGAATTATGCAAATGAAACTATTTCCAGCACCAGGAGGGCTCCATAATGATGCCCTTTTCATCACCTTTAGGGCTCATGCACACAAACGTATTTTCATTCCCGTGTCCGTTCCTTTTTTTTGCAGACCGTATACAGAACCATTGCTAGGGCAATATTCGAATTTGCGATATTTCGTGAATATGTGGTAGAATATTCATCATATATTCGCGATTAAATCTGCAATGTAAAAATCACGTAAGATAATTTTCGTGATTCCGAAAAATCTGCAATGTAAAAATCGCAAAATGCAAAGTTGGTCAAAGACGAATATTTTTTAGAATATTCGTCATTTTTTTCCATCTTTAGTGAACAGTCATTGGCCCACAAGCAACTTAAGCAGGGAGGAATCATGACTTCAGATGGGAAAAAATTGTGAATATTCAAAAAAATTTATATATAGCACTATAATGAATATATAGCAATGACGAATATTCTAAAAAACGAATATATAGCACTAAAGAATATAGCGCTATATATTCGTTTTTAGAATATTTGTCTTTTTTTTCCCATCTGAAAAAATGATTCTTCCCTGCTTCTTGCTTGTGGGCCAATGAGTCATTGGCCCACAAGCAACTTAAGCAGGGAGGAATTCTGACTACAGATGGAAAAAATGACAAATATTCTAAAAAATGAGTATATAGTACTATATTCAATATGGTGCATATTGAATATAGTACTATATATTCGTTTTTAGAATATTCGTCATTTTTTTTCCATCTGAAGTCTTGATTCCTCCCTGCTTAAAGGGAACCTGTCACCGGGATTTTGTGTATAGAGCTGAGGACATGGGTTGCTAGATGGCCGCTAGCACATACCCAGTGATTTGATACGTATGCAAATTAACCTGAGATGAGTCCTGTCCCTGAAATGAGTCAGGGACAGGACTCATCTCAGGTTAATTTGCATACGTATCAAATCGTTTTTTTTACACAATAAAAGCACACAGAGCTATGGGGACTGGATATTGCGGATGTGCTAGCGGCCATCTAGCAACCCATGGCCTCAGCTCTATACACAAAATCCCGGTGACAGGTTCTTTTTAACTTGACTCATTGGACCACAAGCAAGAAGCAGGGAGGAATCATGTTTTCAGATGGAAAAAAATGACGAATATTCGATATAATGAATATATAGCACTATATTCGAAATATTCGCGAATTCTCAAAGTTGCGATATTCGCAATAAAATATCGTAATTCGAATATTCGCTCTCAACACTAGTGTGCATTCCATTTCCGGATGTCCGTATTTCCGTTATGCAAAAAAATAGAACATGTCCTATTATTATCAGCATTATTATCCGCATTACGGACAAGGATAGTACTGTTCTATTAGGGGCCAGCTGTTCCGTTCCACAAAATGCACACGGATGTCATCCGTATTTTTTATGGATCCGTTTTTTGCAGACCACAAAATACATACGGTCGTGTGCATGAGTTCTTAGGCCTCTTGCACACGAACATAACGAGAATACGGTGGGTCCGCAATACACAGGCACCGACCCGTGTGCACTTCGCATCACGAATGCGGACCCAATTAACTTAAATGGGTCCGCAATCATGGAGATGCGGAATGGAAGCACGGATCAGAACCCCACGGAAGCACTATGGAGTGCTTCCGTGGTGCTTCTGTCTGAGCCTCCGCACCACAAAAAAAATAGAACTTGTTCTATTTTTTGCGGTGCGGACAGATCACGGACCCTTTCAAATTGAATAAGTCTGGATCCGTCGTTCGTGTGCAAGGAGGCCAGTAAAGGGAACCTGTCATCAACTTATGCTGACCTCACTGAAGGCAGCATAAAGTAGTAACAGAAATGCTGGTTTCAAAGGTGTGTCACTCATGAGCTAATAGTAAGTAGTGATAAGCGGCAGGGGCAATATTCAAATTCGCAATATTTCGCGAATATTTGGTAGAATATTCATCATATATTTGCGAATTCTCGATTATTTTCTTGATTGCGAAAAATCGGCAATGTAATATTCGCGTAATGCGCACAAAATACAGGCGTGGGTCACTATAGCTACATTTTTCAAACTGCTAGAAGTTTCCTGAGACTGTAGAAAATGGTTGACACGGCAGAACATTACAATAGCTTTATATGCAGATAGAGTGTTCCAATATATTCGCGATTGCGAAATTGGCACTAATGATGCAAATATTTTGGCGCAATACGTGCAACTTCACATTTTAACAGGTCTGACTACTTATTAGTGATTGGTGCACTAAGTATTGTTGTGAATTTGTGACATCACAGAACTATGTATGTATGTATGTATGTAGCATACATACATACATACAGCACTATGTATGTAGCATGTATGTATAGACAGCAGAACCTATCAGCTACACTATATCACTATCTAACCTACACTGACTATCTCCCACTAACTATCTGTATTATATATATATATATATACACTCACCTAAAGAATTATTAGGAACACCATACTAATACGGTGTTGGATCCCCTTTTGCCTTCAGAACTGCCTTAATTCTACGTGGGATTTATTCAACAAGGTGCTGATTGCATTCTTTAGAAATGTTGGCCCATATTGATAGGATAGCATCTTGCAGTTGATGGAGATTTGAGGGATGCACATCCAGGGCACGAAGCTCCCGTTTCACCACATCCCAAAGATGCTCTATTGGGTTGAGATCTGGTGACTGTGGGGGCCATTTTAGTACAGTGAACTCGTTGTCATGTTCAAGAAACCAATTTGAAATGATTCGAGCTTTGTGACATGGTGCATTTTCCTGCTGGAAGTAGCCATCAGAGGATGGATACATGTTCTCATTCTGTTTACGCCAAATTCGGACTCTACCATTTGGATGTCTCAACAGAAATCGAGACTCAGACCAGGCAACATTTTTCCAGTCTTCAACAGTCCAATTTTGGTGAGCTCGTGAAAATTGTAGGCTCTTTTTCCTATTTGTAGTGGAGAGGAGTGGTACCCGGTGGGGTCTTCTGCTTATGTAGCCCATCCGCCTCAAGGTTGTGCGTGTTGTGGCTTCACAAATGCTTTGCTGCATACCTCGGTTGTAACGAGTGGTTATTTCAGTCAACGTTGCTCTTCTATCAGCTTGAATCAGTCGGCCCATTCTCCTCTGACCTCTAGCATCCACAAGGCATTTTTGCCCACAGGACTGCCGCATACTGGACATTTTTCCCTTTTCACACCATTCTTTGTAAACACTAGAAATGGTTGTGCATGAAAATCCCAGTAATTGAGCAGATTGTGAAATACTCAGACCGGCCCGTCTGGCACCAACAACCGTGCCACGCTCAAAATTGCTTAAATCACCTTTCTTTGCCATTCTGACATTCAGTTTGGAGTTCAGGAGATTGTCTTGACCAGGACCACACCCCTAAATGCATTGAAGCAACTGCCATGTGATTGGTTGACTAGATAATTGCATTAATGAGAAATAGAACAGGTGTTCCTAATAATTCTTTAGGGGAGTGTATATAAGCTAACTAACTATCTCATGTAATGACACAGTAAAGCAGAGAGCACAGCAATAACACTGCTGTCTCTCTCAGATCTGCAAAATACTGCATACAAGGGCTGCTGGGGAAGGCAACATTCCTATTGGTTGCTAGGGATGTTCCTAAGCTCGGACAAAGACATTGCAGCCTTCTCATTGGCCCACAAGCAAGAAGGTAGGTTACTGATGAAAGAAAAAAAATCTAGAATATTCGAAATTACAAATATATATCACTATATTCTAAATCTTCGCAAATTCTCGAAGTGCCGATATTCACGAATAATATTCAATAATATTCGATATTCTAATATTCGCGCCCAACTCTAATAGTAAATGGTTGTCGAGAACCAGCTTTATAATCATTACAATCCAGGCCTTGAAAAGAGTCAAATCTACATGAGAAGAATCATGGTTATTCATAATCTCCTGCACTGTCACCCACCTGCTGATGATTGATCTCTCTACTAGAGAGAAAGGGAGAAAACTAGGTAGAAGACTGTCAATCATCAGCAGGTGGGCAGGGAGAGCAGGAATTTATAAATAACCATGACTCTTCTCAGGTGGCCGTGACTCTTTTCAAGGCGTAGTCTGCAATGTTTGTGATGTTGGTTCTCGGCAACCACTTACTTTTCTCTTATCTCTTATATATATAAAAATGAGTTTCTATCTGTCAGTCTGTCTAGACGTCTAGACGTTCTTTATGCGCGACCAAACGACTGGACCGATCTTCACCAGGTACATCAGGTGTCCAGGAAGGTTTTAGACCGGGTCTCAGCTCTCTAGGACTTCCATTCCTGAGATATTTCCAAAAAATGACCTGCATTAGCCAATAGAAGCCAGCAAGCCTTTCACTTAAATCCGAACTGCCATTTACACGGTCACATGTCCCTTATTAGCCAATAGAAGATCGCAGGTCCTACTCAAGGTTACCATAACAACTGATCACAGGTTTTAGCAGTTCGCAAGTGCTTAAATATTCAGTCATATGACGCACAACTACAGTTCGCAAGTGCTTAAATATTCAGTCATATGACGCACAACTACACTACTACATGCATGGGGGGCAGGGGCCACTATTAAACGAACAGGTGCTGTGGAGTTCACTGTTAATGGGGCGGGCACTGTGGAAGTCATTGTTAAAGAGGCGAGCACTGTGAAGGTCACTTTTAAAGGGGTGGCCACTATTAAGGTCACTGTTAAAGGGGTGGCCACTATTAAGGTCACTGTTAAAGGGGTGGTCAATGTTAAAGGGACGGGAACTGTGGAGGTCACTGTTAAAGTGGTCAATGCTAAAGGGGCGGGCACTGTGGAGGTCACTATTAAAGGGGCAGGTACTGTGGAGGTCACTGTTAAAGAGGTGGGCACTGTGGAGGTCAATGTTAAAGAGGCGTGGCCAACTGCCGGCATGAGAGCACGCGTTTGAGTGCAGCTCCGCTTACCCTCTGTAATCCTGCATCATCCTGACAAACTGCCGACTCCAGGCACAGAGTGGACGGTGTGTAAACGCAGGAGGAGACCCCGCACACCGACGATGGGGCCTAACAAAACACAGACCGCCGCGGAGAGGCTGAAAGAATTTGCTAGGTCTGAGGCCCAAAATGGCGCCGCAACCGCATCACCATCGCGTGCGGCGGTCACCCGGGGGCAGGCCGCTCAGCAGGCAGAAGCTGAGGAATCCACCGAGCCTGAATTCACTCTTAAGGCTGCCTATGACCAGCTGCTGGTGGCGATCTCATCATGCCAGTCATCGCTCACCAGGAAGTTGGAGGAGGTGAGGGTTGATGTCAGCTTTCTCCGCCATGACATGCAGCAATTGCGGGATCGGGTCAAGACCACTGAGGATCGAGTATCAGCCCTGGAAGATCTGACCAGACCAATGGAAGGAAGAGTGCAAGACCTGGAGAGATCTGTGGGTCAGTGGCAACAGAAATGCGACGATCTGGAAAATAGATCGTGCCGCAATAATGTGAGGATCTTGGGCCTACCTGAAAAAGTGGAGGGCAGAGATTCGGCGGTATTCTTGGAGACCTGGTTCAAGGAGCAGTTCCCTGAGGCACCCTTCACTCCTGCCTATGCTGTGGAGAGAGCCCATCGTGTTCCAGCCAGACAACCACCACCCGGGGCTCCCCCAAGACCACTTTTGGCGCGCCTTTTGAATTGGAGGGACCGTGACCTTCTTCTTAGCCAGGCTAGGAGCAAGCAAGGTATCAGGCATGATAACGCGAGGATCTCTCTTTTTCCGGATTTCTCGGGTGAGCTCCAGAAGAGAAGGGCTACGTTTGTTGCGGTCAAACGCCGTCTCCGTGAGCTAAATTTACAGTACTCTATAGCCTACCCAGCTCGCCTCAGAGTAATTGATGGCGAAAAAACCGTCTTCTTTACCGACCCCAGGGAGGCTGAGGACTGGGCCTCGAGGATGGCTGCGCGTCCTCCCCCGCGCTGATTTGCTCATAGTCTACACAGCAAGTATTATATGTCCCTTCATGTCTACCATGGGTGGGACTTGTTTAGAGACTCCCTGACTTTATTATGAGTTATAGAGGCTTTCTGCCATGTTATAAAAGGCCGCGTGATCTTGCTGGCCTCCGGAGAAGGCTCGCTCTGTTCTCAGGGGCCTCTATGATTTTATCTGTGGACGATGTATCAACATGTTCCATTTTCTTGAATTAATGTTGGCAGTTTTCATGATCTAGACGTAAGGAGGGAAGGAGCACTACCTGTGTGGTATTAACAACCATCTACACCATACAGGTCCCCGAGTTTAGGACCATTCAGTTAGTTGGTCTTATACCTGACACACTCAGGTCATTCATGTTATTGTTATATGTTGTGTTATTGTATGCTCAAATTTACTCGTATCAAGTATGGCCAAATTTCTCCAACTTTTTCGCAGAGAGGCTGTTATATTGGGGGGTTCAGGTGTCTGAACTGACGGCACACGTATTGTATGAAGGGTTATATGTCCTTGATTCATCAATAGTATTATTATGGCCCCCTTGAGAGTCATGTCATGGAATGTCAGAGGTTTGGGAGACCCTAAAAAGAGGATTGCAGTATTCTCCCAGATTCGGTCCTTTAATCCTCATATATTGGGACTTCAAGAGACCCATCTCACCCCGGAAACGGGAAACAGGCTTAAAAAACCATGGGCCCAGCATTTATTTAGTGCCTGCGGCAGTTCACACTCCAGAGGAGTAGCACTCCTGTTTCATAGAAGCAGTGGCGTTGCTAAGGCTGGTGTCACCCGGTGCGGTAGAAAATGGTGTCACCCCCCCAGGATGAGTCACGTAGGGGACGTCCTTCAAGCTCCGCCGCGGTGCCGCTGACACCCCTTACGTCCTTCACTGAGCCTGCCGACTGACCCAAGCGGTAATGCGGGGGGGAGGGTTTGGATAGTAAACAGACCGCTGATGTGGGAGGGGGGGGCTAAGCAGACAGATTGCCAACAGGAAGGGGGGTTGGGGGTGCTAGCAGGCAGATCGACAACTGGGGGGGGGGGGGGTCGGATTAAAATTTTTGAGAACAGATTCCCTACTACGGCGGGCGCGTGGCGTCGGGACACGTACACCATATATATCCAACACACATACATATAAATACACCATATACATGGTACACATACATAAATACACTATACTATACAGCAGCACATACCTCTCACATCCAGAGCCTCCCAGGTGACGTCTCCTCCGATGTAGATCTTCTCTGTCATCATCTTCTCCTTTTGGTCCAGACACTTCTTTCAGCCACGTCTCATCTCTGCAGAGTGTGAAACACGGACATCTTAGTGTCCTCACTTTTCTATCATCATCCCCCAACCTGGAGTCCCCACAGTGTTATCCTGCGGCTCGCTGTGCTCCCCAATTCCCCCAAAAACTATCCTGAAGAAATAATAGTGCCCCCATAGTAATTGTGCTCCTCATAGTCCCACCCATAGTAATTCCCTTCTAGAGTTCCATAATTATAATACTGCCCCCTACACTGCCCCACATTAAGTAATATGCCCCCCCACACTGCCCCACATTAAAGGGGTTCTGCACTTTTTTTAAACTGATGATCTATCCTCTGGATAGATCATGAGCATCTGATCAGCGAGGGTCCGACACAGACATAATGGAGGGCAGTGTGGGGGGCAAATTACTTAATGTGAGGCAGTGTGGGGGGGCATATTACTTAAAGGGATTCTGCACTTTGTTTTAACTGATGATCTATCCTCTGGATAGATCATGAGCATCTGATCAGCGGGGGTCCCGGGCGTCGGACCCTCGCTGATCAGATGCTCATGATCTATCCAGAGGATAGATCATCAGTTAAAACAAAGTGCAGAATCCCTTTAAGTAATATGCCCCCCCACACTGCCTCACATTAAGTAATTTGCCCCCCACACTGCACTCCATTATGTAATTTGCCCCCCCACTAAGTAATTTGCCCCCCCCCACTAAGTAATTTGCCCCCACACTGCCCTCCATTATGTAGTTTGCCCCCCCCCCCACTAAGTAATTTGCCCCCACACTGCCCTCCATTATGTAGTTTGCTGCATTTCCAGGAAATGCACTTTAATGCTCCATGAGTCATAGAGCATTAAAGTGCATTTCCACCTTCTGTTCAAGCTTTAACCTGGCTGGACCTGGAGGCCAAACCCCCCCTCCCCCTCTAAATTTAATAAATACTATAATGGGGTATTAAATGAAATAATCTAAATATAAAGTCAATATGCACTCTCTGCGCTACTTACCACACCTCCTCCTCCTTCAGGCGCGGCAGTGGCAGGTCTGGCTGGCTGTGTGAGTGAGTCACTGCTGTCACGTGACTCACCACCCAATCCATTAGCTCCAGACTCGAGTCCTAGGCCTGCTGGCTGCTCCTGCAGTGCATCCGCCGCGGCGCCACTCACCAGGCAGTCACACCCCCTTCACCACGTGACGGCCGGGCAGACGTGCTTGCGAGAAGTAAGGAGAACTCCGGCGGGTGACACCCCATCAGACTGGTGTCACCCGGTGCGGCCCGCACCCCCCGCACCCCCCTCGCAACGCCACTGCATAGAAGCCTTAGGTGCGAGATTCATCATTCGATGTTCGACCCAGGAGGCCAGTACATTTTCATATTTGCTCATATTGACTGTGTCCCCTATGTGATTGTCAACTTGTATAACTCACCCCCTGCATCTCTCTCCCTGCTGCAAGCAGTCGTGGGATTCATGACTCATTATCCCACTGCCCGCTTCTTGTGTATGGGAGACTTCAACCAGGTGATGAGTGAGGACATGGATAGATTTAGTGGCAGGGCTGACAGAGGTGGGATGGGTGGTGAAAGCATGACCCTTGCTAGGATTTCTCAGGAGATGGGATGAATAGATATGTGGAGGGCTAGGAATCCACATATTAGAGAATACTCTTGTTTCACACCCTCTAGAGGCGCTCTACCTAGAATAGACTATTTATTTGGTAACTCCATAGTATATACAGACTTGATGGACATACACCATGGACCGCAGGGACCCTCTGATCATGCCCCGGTGTTAGCTGAGCTGGCAATTTCTAACTCCCCTAGCTCGGGCAGTAAAATGCGTGTTCACCCTTTTTGGCTCACTCTATTCGGTTTAACCGACAGAGTCCCTGATCAGCTGAAAGTGTTTTTTGAGGTCCAGAATGCCTCCACTGATCCCTTATTACTGTGGGAAACATTAAAGGCGTATCTTAGAGGTTGCCTTAAGTCCTCCCTATCATATGTCAAGAGATAAGCGCAGCGTAAGGAGGAGGAGGAGCTACATGCTAGTTGCAAGGTCGCAGAGAAGGTGTTTACTGAGTCCCCCACGGAGGAGCACAGAGTGGAGTGGATGTCTAAAGGTAGACAATACATGTTGTACTTGGAAGAAAAGAGCAAAAGGAAACTTTTTTTCCTTAAGCAACAGGCGTTTGAGACAGGCAATCAGGCAGGGAAACTACTTGCGCATATAGCACGTGCCAATACTATGGCTCCACCAGTACTTCGCTTAAGAGAGACTGATGGACGCATAGTGGAGACGATTCAAGATATATTAAAATGCCTCCATGCTTTTTATGCGGAACTATATATGTCGGCGGCTAATTACACAGAGCAGGATTTACAATCATATCTTAGTGAAGTTTCCTACCCTAGACTAAAAGATCTGGACAGGGGTATCATGGAGCAAGATATCACTTTGGAGGAGGTGGAAAGAGCTATTATGGACCTGCCATCAGGAAAGGCCCCTGGACCGGACGGCATCCCGGTGGAGGTGTATTCTAGGTATAGGGAGAGTTTGGGCCCACAGCTGCTGAAGCTGTATAGAGCTGCGCACTCCGGCGGATCACTGCCGGAATCGATGTACGATGCCTCCATTGTTGTGATTTTAAAACCCGACCAGGATCCGCTGGACTGTGGATCTTATCGTCCAATCTCGCTTTTGAACTTGGACTATAAAATTCTGACTAGGATTCTAGCTAACAGATTGAACAAGGTGATAACGTCTGTGATACACCCTGACCAATCTGGTTTTATGCCTGGGAGATCCACCTCGGATAACATCAGGAGAGCACAGGTGATTGTGCAGGTGGGGGTTGCAGAGAAAGCAAGGTGGGCATTAGCCTCTCTAGATACGGCTAAAGCTTTTGATTCCCTAGAATGGCCCTTCTTAACAGCTGTGCTGAGGAGCTTTGGCTTTGGTCCCAATTTTATTAGATGGATTGGCATACTCTATAATAATCCCTCTGCATGTATTCAGCTCAATGGCTTATACTCTGAAAAGATCTCTCTACTTAGGGGTACTAGGCAGGGATGCCCGCTCTCGCCTCTTTTGTTCGCAATAGCGATAGAACACCTGGCAATAAGAATTAGACAGGATCCAATCTATACTGGGGTGTCTGCGGGAGGCAGGGAGGATAGAATAGGATTGTATGCGGATGACTTGATCCTGTTTATGTCTGACCCGGAAGTGTCCCTCCCGAGAGCGATTGAAGTCATTGCGTCCTTTGGGCGGTATTCTGGACTACACATAAATTGGGGCAAGTCTGCCATTATGCCTCTATGGGCACACGACTGGCCGGATTATCATTATAATTTGCCTGTAGTTGATAGGTTCAAATATCTAGGGGTAGTGATCACTAAGGTACCGCAGCTCTCCTATACCTTGAATATTGAGCCCCTAGAAACAATGTTTCAAGATAAAATAAAAACTTGGGAATCCCTCCCATTGTCAGCTATGGGAAGATTGAACCTGGTGAAAATGGTTCTGTTACCCATGGGTTTATACCTGCTGTCTCATGCCTGCACCACGGTTCCCCAAGGATTCTTTAAGCGCATTCACGCTCTGATCACGGCCTTTGTCTGGGGTAACGCCAGAAGGAAGCTCTCGCTCCCGGTTCTTCAGAGATCAAAACTGTAGGGGGGTGCCGCCCTTCCTGACTTTTTTCTATACTTTATAGCAAGCCAGTTGAGATTTTTGAGGTACTGGGTCACTGAGGCTCCACGTCCCAATGCGGAATCTTATCTGCATGAGCATCTGCAAGTTTCTACGTTATGGCCCGTCCTAGAAGGCTCTGGACATCTACAAAAGGGCACCCTTCCAATTCACAAATTAGCCCATCAGATATGGCAGGCATCCAAGTTGAATACGTATAAAGATTTACCTAGTGAGATACCCATATGGGATAACTGCATGTTCCCCAATCTATTACGGTTAGAAGGGGTGTCAGAGTGGAGGAGGTACGGGATTCGAGTATTGGGGAATATATATGAGGGAGGTCAGCTGATCACATTCTCCCAAATCCAAGACAGATTTCTGGTGCCGTGCGTCCTCTTCTATAGGTACACCTCCAGCTGCGACATGCACTACAGGCCCAATTTCGAGGTGGAAAAAGATGCATATCTAAGTATCCTATCATCGGGGTTCTGAGATCCCAGGGCCCTAGAGCAGCGGTTCTCAACCTGGGGGTCGCGACCCCTTTGGGGGTCGATCGGCCCTTTCCGGGGGGTCGCCTGAGGCTTCCTATTGTGGGTCGCCCGCACAACGGCAGCGGCCCCTTATCCTAGCGCACAGGAAGTGATGTCCTATCACTGCCTGTGCTTGAAGGAGCCTGACGTCTGGACGGGTAAGTCGGGCCGCCTGTCTGCTGAGGTCCGAGTTTTTTCGTTAATGACACCGCCGCTGAGCACCACTGCCAACAATGATTTAATTGAGCCTGGCTAATTTTATTTTAATTATTTGGCTGAGCAAGGCTTAATTTATTTGGGGGGACATGAAGCACCGCTGATTTATTTATTTGGGGGACCCTGAGCACTTCTGATTTATTTATTTGGGGGACCCTGAGCACCATTGATTTATTTATTTGGTTGGGGGGGGGGGACCTAAAGCACCGCTGATTTATTTATTTGGGGGACCCTGAGCACGTCTGATTTATTTATTTGGGGGACCCTGAGCACCGCTGATTTATTTATTTGGGGGAAACCTGAAGCCCCGCTGATTTATTTATTTGGGGGACCCTGAGCACTTCTGATTTATTTATTTGAGGGACCCTGAGCACCATTGATTTATTTATTTGGGGGGGACCTGAAGCACCGCTGATTTATTTATTTGGGGGAGACCTGAAGCCCCGCTGATTTATTTATTTGGGGGACCCTGAGCACTTCTGATTTATTTATTTGGGGGACCCTGAGCACTTCTGATTTATTTATTTGGGGGGGACTTGAAGCACCACTGATTTATTTATTTGAGGGGTACCCTGAGCACCACTGATTTATTTATTTCTTTGGGGGGGGGGGGTACTGTGAGCACCACTGAGTTATTTATTTGAGGGGTACTGTGCGCACAAATGATTTATTTTTTATTTTAAAGTTATTTATTTGATTTACAAATATTTTGTATTTATGCTAAAGTTCTGTGGTTATGAATGAATACTTGTGTATTTGAATTAACATTTGGTGTATTGGTGTCTGTGCGTGTTTTTGGTGGGTCATCATAACAGTAGCAAAATTAGTTATGACGTAGCAAGGAAAAAAATGTAATGGTTGGGGGTCACCACAACATGAGGAACTGTTTTAAGGGGTCACGGCTTTAGAAAGGTTGAGAACCACTGCCCTAGAGGGATAGTATCAGTCCTCTATACTCATTTGCTTGATTGTCGTATGCTGGTGACCCCGTTGACTGTCGAGGGCAGGTGGAAGATGCTTATACCCTCTCTAACTGCTGAGGAGTGGGAGGAGGCTTTGATAGCCCCAACTAGAGTGTCCCCCTCTATTAACAACAGAATGATTCAGCTCTTTATCCTACATTACAGCTATCTAACTCCCACTAGACTTCAAAAGATGGGTAGGATTGATCACTCCAGGTGTCATAGATGCAGTGCGGAGGGTGCTAATTTTTGGCATATGATATGGGATTGCCCAATCATCCATCAGAATTGGGTATCGGTACTGGAGGTCCTCAAGGCCCTGGTCCCTCTGACATTGCAGCTGTGCCCCAAGATGTGCATCTTGGCCATAGTGGATGAGGAGTCTTGGCCACATTATCACAGAATTTTCTTAGAAAGAACACTGTTTCTAGCTAGGAAGGCGATTGCCCTGCGATGGATGGGAGATTCCCCCTCAAAGGGACAATGGCTCTCTCTAGTAAATTGTGCGGTCTCCATGGAGAATATAGTCTATAAACATAGGGAATGCCCGCAAAAATTTGATAGGGTTTGGGGTGATTGGTGTTCATCTCCACTTACTCTGCATACCTCACGCCTGCACTCGACAGCTGGCGACCCTTAAGGGTTCTCTTAACACATGAGGTGTTGTCTGATGGACAGCACTGCATTTACTACTAACTGTTCATTTGAGTATGTAATGTGCCTGTATCGTTTTGATTTATTAATGCATCATCTGTGCAACTATCATGTAAAATCTACATATATGATTCCAGCTACATGTTATTTTAGCCTCTAAAAAGTACTGTACCTGCATTCCTGATTGGCCCCTGTGCGGGTCACTATGATGTAATGTGTGTGCCATACTTGTCTTATTCTCCTTTAATAAAACGAGTTAAAAAAAAAAAAGAGGCGGACACTGTGGAGGTCACTGTTAAAGGGGTGGCCACTATTAAGGTCGCTGTTAAAGGGGTGGTCAATGTTAAAAGGACGGGAACTGTGGAGGTCACTGTTAAAGTGGTCAATGCTAAAGGGGCGGGCACTGTGGAGGTCACTATTAAAGGGGCAGGTACTGTGGAGGTCACTGTTAAAGGGCAGGCACTATTAAAGGGATGGGCAATGTGGAGATCACTGTTGAAGGGGCGGGCACTGTGGAGGTCACTGTTAAAGGGGCGGACACTATTAAGGTCACTATTAAAGGGGCGGGCACTGTTAAATGGGCGGGCACTATAGAGGTTACTGTTAAAGTGGCGGGCACTGTGGAGGTCAATGTTAAAGGGACGGCCACTGTGGAGGTCAATGTTAAAGGAGCGGGCAGTGTGGAGATCACTGTTAAAGGGGCAGGCACTGTGGGGGTCATTGTTAAAGGGGCAGACAATGTGGAGGTCTTTGTGAAGGGGCGGGCACTGTGGAGGTCAATGTTAAAGGGGTGGCCACTGTTGAGGTCAATGTTAAAGGGGCGGCCACTGTGGAGGTCACTGTTAAAGGGGCAGGCACTGTGCAGGTCACTGTTAAAGATGCGGTCACTGTTAAAGGGGCGGGTACTGTGTAGGTCACTGTTAAAGGGGCGGGCACTGTGGAGGTCAATGTTAAAGGGGCGGCCACTCTGGAGGTCAATTTTAAAGGGGCGGCCACTATGGAGGTCACTGTTAAAGGAGCAGACACTATGGAGATCACTGTTAAAGGGGCAGACACTGTGGAGGTCATTGTTAAAGAGGCAGGTACTGTAGAGGTCACTGTTATGGGGGAAACTGTTGATATCTTTTTACGACACATGGAAACATAAAATGAAATAGATGAAATATACCCATGCGAAGCCGGGTCCTTCTGCTAGTAACTTATAAATGACAGACCGCTGAAATCAGCTCACCTGTCTCTACTTTGTTCTGCTGTTAATATGGGCAGCATAAAGTTGATGACAGGTTCCCTTTAAGTGGGCATCCAGGGATTTCTGGCACAAAAAACACTTGTCTCTAGTTATCACTGGCGGTCTGCTATTTTGGGAGACATTGCTGCATATGTGTCTGTTTGTGAGGCTTGTGCTCATTTTAAGACCCCCAGGATACACACCCCTGGAGAGCTTTGGCCTTTACTTATTCCCAAAAGGCTACCTTCTCAACTCACAATTGAATTCATCACTGATTTGCCACCTTCACATGGGAAAACTTTTGTCTGTTGATAGATTTAGCAAGATATGTCACTTTGTCCCTCTCAGTCAGTTGCCTAATGTGAAAGTATTGTCTTCTCTGTTCATTGACCATGTAGTCCAAATGCATGGTATCCCTGAAGACATTGTGTCAGATAGTGGTGTGCAATTTGTTTCTACATTATGGAAGACTTTATTTTCAAAATTGGGAATTAATCTTTATTTTTGTCAACCTTTCATCCTAAAACCAACCGCCATAAAGGCATGCAGCATTTTTCTGTCCAGAGCTATTTGGCTTCCAGCATCACAACTGATGTGCAAGATGAAAATGAACGATCCTATAGAAAACTATGAGATCAGTTCCAAAGAGATAGATGGATAGATAGATAGATAGATAGATAGATAGATAGATAGATAGATAGATAGATAGATAGATAGATAGATAGATAGATAGCTTTCAAAAAGTATGGGAGAGGCTTCTTAAAGTTGACCATAACAATTCCATTTCTAAAGGATTAGTGGCAGGCAGGGGCGTAGCTATAGGGGGTGCAGAGGTAGCAGTCACTACCGGGCCCAGGAGCCTGAGTATTATAGAACGTGCATGCTGGTCAAGTTATAGCTCTGGCTGGAGGGAAGGGGTTAGGTCAAGAATTTGTCATGGGGGGGTTGGGGGGGTTGGGGGGGGTGGTCTACTGTTTAAATTTTTTGACGCAGGCAGCATGAAGGCTATGTGCTTCTCTAGCCACAAAACAAGGGGGGGGGGCCCAAGCTTAACCTTTGGACCATGGCCCATGAGCCTTTAGCTACGCCCCTGGTGGCAGGATTTCCACTTTGGTAATTGTGTTCCTTGGGATCACAGATTTCTGAAAGGTGTTGTCTGAAGTAATTTAAAAACTCTGAAAAACCCTACAATGGCTTAAAATAAAAAATCTTATCCCTTTTCTCCAGCATCATTCTCTGCGGCACTGGACTGGTCCTGCTACCATTGCTTGTTGACAAACTGCAGAGGGGATGTGGCAGTATAATGTGACTGCTGCAGCCAATGTCCTCAATGGTCTATAGCACAGAGGGCAGTGATTAGCTGTGGTGGTCACATGTGCATATGCTGTAGTTTGCAAACAGTGGCAGCAGGACCAGACAGATCAGCAGAGGAAGGGGGAATATCCATGATTTTTTTAAGGGCTTGCCCTACATTTTTAATTATCTTAGACATCCGCATTACCTTGAAAAATATCCATAAATAATAAATAATTTACAAAAGTAATGCAGATTACTCGCAGGTACTTTATACATTTGAACCATGTAGTATAAGAAAAGATTAGTTTATTTGCTGGTCAGATTATACCAAAAAATAGCCACAGCCACAACACGGGTGAGGGGGGTAAAAGAGTTGCTATAGATTGACAAATGTATGGCCTTCTATATATAAGCTGCTAACTCTGCATAGTGGCAGACAGCTGAGACAGGCCAGACCTGTCCTAGAGGCTTTTCTGCAGTTGAAATGGCCACAGAGACTTAGAAAGTGTCTTTCTATGTAAAAGTGGCATCTATAAAAGTTACATAGTTAATACTGTTGCAAAACATGCAAATGGTAATGGAGGTGGTGATTTCAATAGAAAAGCTGGATACATGGTTATAAAGTTAGCCAATTTTCTTTCATTTCCGGTATAGAAACTACTTGTCATTGAAACCTTTGGACATATTGACATATTGCTATAATGACAATTCTTTCTATTTGACACTACAAAGGTTAATAGTGTCACTTAAACTGGAGTAGGAACCGTTTACAACATATCTATTTCTATGTACATGTAATGGGTTAATACTCGTTACTGTGTTCCAACTGCTTGGCCACACTTTTTTTGAAAATGGAAGGAAAACATACATTATTGTCAGAATTTAAAGAAAACATGGTGCAGCCTGGTGCAAACTGATTGATACATAAGTCCTAATACAAAGACCTCAGTATTAACCAACTTTGGAGAAAGGATATAAAGGGCATTCACATGGGCATTCACATTAGAGTAACTTGACTGGCTCAATGTTAGGGGGAAATTAAAATTCCAGTCTCATAGAATTGAATAAACTGAAATAACCTTAAAAACTGGAATATGACAAAACAGTTATGCTGGGTTCACTTAATTTTTTTGTGGTGTTTTTTTAATAGTCTTTGCACCATTATTGTTATATGTAAATCTGTGGGAATTATAAAACCCAGAACAAACATGCATTTTTTTGGGATCCATGTTTGTTTGTTTTTTTTCAATCTATGGTGTTTTTCTTTATATGGAAAAAAAATGCAAATATATACAAAATGCTTTGGAAACACATGAATTTCATGGCAATTTGTTTACAAGCCCCCAAAAAAATTGCGTGAAGGATCCCTAACCAACTTGAACTTGCTGTATAAAATACTGAGATATCATTTTGTAAGTGAATCAGTTACCTGTCATACTGGTACTGGCTCAGGGTGTGATCATAAGGATAATAAGCGGCAGTCTGGGCAATACCGGCATGCGTAGATCCGGTGCCATCCTTTGAATCAAAGGTGTTCTGTAACATAAGGTCAAAAGGGTTTATATGACAGTGTATATATATATATATATATATATATATATATATATATATATATATATACAATCCCTTTTTATCCCCTCACATTAACTATCAGAAATCTCATTCCCAATCCATAGCGTTATCTGGGCTTCCAGACACAGTTTAATCATCTCAATATAACACACAATGCTAAATACAAGACAAATTAGCTCATTCTCATGACACAATTGTATATTGCTCTCTGCTCCTGTGGATATATAATGAATTAGTGCATTATACATCCTCTTCCAAAACTCATTCTACTGTTAATATGTTTACAGATAAGGGAAGCAGTTCATACACATTTAATACATATTCTGCACTACAAGAAAAGATAAAATAACTGACAACATCCATCTCAAGCTGTCACTTCCTGTTTATCTATTGAGAATAGAGAAGATAAATGCTCCATGCTAATCTGCAGAATAGATGTAATACTAGCAGAGACAGGGGGATATAGAATAGATGTAATACTAGCAGAGACAGGGGGATATATATATATATATATATATATATATATATATATATATATATATATACACACACACACACACACACACACAGAGGTGGTGCTGCATTGTCATATTTGCCATTTTGTCATCTAAATGCATACAGTGATAAACATACATGCAATCCTGGAAAACTCATAGTACTACCAATTCAAAGTGACAGACTCGGCTCTACTGTGTCTGCACATACACATAGAAAATACATCATGTAGTGCAAAACATAAATCCATGAAAAGTCTTACCAGAGAATAGAAGGCAGAAGCATCAGTGCCATATGTGACATAGTTGCCATAGCCCTGGGAGCTTGTATAGGGGCTCCCATAAACTCCTAAAGCAGCTGCAGAGTTGAGTTCATGCCTGGCAGTGGCCAGCAGCCTGCTCTCATACACAGGACAATAGACCGGGGTCTGAGCAGAGGCTGCAGCAGCTGGATCTGACAAGGTCCTTCCACTTGATTCGCAGCAGGTTGACAATGAATTGGTGGTCATCAAGAACTAGGGGGGAAGTCATACAATGAGAACAAGACATGGAGGTTCTGCCTCTATATGATTACATCTAACTCTAACCGCAGAGAAACATGGAAAAAGTGTAATATTACAGCCCATTGTGTCATCATGGATCTAAAGAATGCAGATTATTGTCATTCCATATGACTTCTGTGAAGTCAATTTTATTCTTGCTATTATTAAAAATAAAAAGACATCATTAAGTACAGGCAGCATGGTCCTACAAAGTCTGTCTTTTCTCAAATCATCTCTACATTTTTTATATGGCGCTTACCTGAGGTGTGGAGGAGTATGGATATCCAAACTGAGGATATGACATGTTACATCAACTCCGGAATCCCAGAAAAGGCAGGCAAAGGATTTTATCTGGCTTACTGGATCGGAGCTTTCTTCTGGAACGATTGGTGACCACAGGTTCCCAGATGCTTAAAGGGAGAAGAAGAAGAAAAGCATCTTGACGTTTTAACCCTTTAATCTCCCTTCAGCTCAACATACCTAGAAACATCTCTGGCGTACATTGAAAAGAGTCGGGGATATTGCTCCAAAGGACATTTACTAACAATAATAATCAGTACACAGAAAATCCAACAGGCAAGGAGCGTGTTGTGACGTCATCGCACCCTTTCATCTCCGGAGCGGTGCATCCAAGGGTCCAAAATACTGATCTCCAACGATCGCTTTTATGGATCGCGCAAGTGATCGTACAAGGCAATTATAGCTGATTGAAACATTCATTGCACTCACATTAATGATTTTATCTCCTTACTCACTGAAGGATGGGAAGCGCTTTTAATTGGAAATTAATTAATGAGCAGCAGTTTCGCACACTAATAATTAGCCTCATTTACAAACGAGAGGGGCAGAAATGGGACTTTCTACTGCAATGTAAATTCTACCCCCAGGTTGGTATTTTGATCATTCAACAAATTATGGATCGATCGTATTCAGTACACCATGCTGAATGCCGAAGACGCCGGGAAGAACGGAAACAGGCAGGAAATTAAAAGTATAGACATGAAGCGCCAAAGGAAAGGTAACAATTAACATTATTGTAAACTGTTTCCTTATCCCAATTTCCTGAGATGGAGAAGAGGGGTCAGTATCTGATAAATTAGGTAAAATCAGCTGACAGTAATATGCTTTTACGGTAAAATGCTCCGGATTGATACTTTACAGTTCTGCGCTTCAAACAAAAGTTACTAAGAGTTTGGTATATATATTTCCATCCTAATGTTACTGACGTCTTGTAGTAATTGTAAACTACTAAATAATGGCTTACAAAGTGTGTGTGTGTGTATATAGCAATCAATATGCGACATATTAGGTGGCGCAGTATAATGCAATATACCCTAAATATCTTGGCTTGATTGGCGGCCCAGGTGCACGTCTTTCAGTGTATCTATGGTGTGCTGACTTGCAGAGATAGCTGCCTGGGTTCAGACATGCGGATAGCCCTGGGGTCACACTCTAATTAATGACGCTGCTCTCTTCTTTTCCCCAGCTGGAAGACTGCCTCCCAGAAACCAATGTGCCCACTGCTGACAGCTCGATTGAGGGTGATTGATGACTATCTGGAGACCACAGTACACCTCATGGAGTATATACTGCTTAATTACTTCCTACTACTCATGATTATCTATGCTAATATATATATATATATATATATATATATATATATATATATAGATATATAGATATATAGATATATTCTATATAATCTATTCTATTTAATAAATCTAATCTATTTCTATCTATTCTATTATATCTATTTGATCTATCTATCGATCTACTATCTATTCTATTTAATAAATCGAATCTATTTCTATCTATTTGATCTATCTATCTATTATCTATTCTATCTATCTAATGTAATCTAATCTATCTCACCTCAGCGTCTAGCAATACTTGTGTAATCAGATACATTCTGCACCATGTTCTGTATGTATATTCAGCCTAGTAATTCTAGTATGGTAGTGACCGTGTCCCCCTCAGTATACACACCTGCACACAGACTGGGTTCATTATGGAAAAGTAGCTATTGCTGGAGTCCAGTAATAAAGTCCTGTCCTGGAGATGGCGGATGTAATCAGTACAGCTGACAAGCATGCCGTTTGCCATTTTAATAAGTGACTTGCCCGGCTAAAACAATCTCATCTACATAACAAAGGTTGTCAAATAAAACTGTATTGAGCCTTGGCATGAGTTTAGATCGGATGATACATCGTATATCACGGGTACAGTGTATTCCTCAAGACTGGAAAAAGTGACATGCTTTTCTTCAGGGTGCCCCCCTGTAATCTCCATATTAGAAGGACATGTTTCTCCCGATGTTCCAGGGACTGAACCTTAAGTTAACGTTTAGCCTTTGATTTCCAAGCATAAGGCAGATGAGGGCAGGTCACACGTGTCGGCGGTCTGTTCCAGGTGCCATCACAATGCCCATGGAAACTGAATGCCGCTTTATTAACAGTTCACATCCAGAAAATACGTGATGACACCGGGTACATATACCTGCACATAGGTGATGGCACCGGGTACATATACCTGCAGATACGTGATGGCACCGGGCACATATACCTGCACATACGTGATGGCACCAGGTACATAAACCTGCACATACGTGATGGCACCGGGTACTTATACCCGCAGATACGTGATGGCACCGGGCACATATACCTGCACATACGTGATGGCATCGGGTACATATACCTGCACATACATGATGGCACCAGGTACATAAACCTGCACATACGTGATGGCACCGGGTACTTATACCTGCACATACGTGATGGCACCGGGTACTTATACCTGCACATACGTGATGGCACCGGGTACTTATACCTGCACATACGTGATGGCACCAGGTACATATACCTGCACATACATGATGGCACCAGGTACATATACCTGCACATACATGATGGCACCGGATACATATACCTGCACATACGTGATGGCACCAGGTACATATACCTGCAGATTTGTGATGGCACCGGGTACATATATCTGCACATACCTGATGGCACTGGGTACATATACCTGCACATACATGATGGCACCAGGTACATAAACCTGCACATACGTGATGGCACCGGGTACTTATACCTGCACATACATGATGGCACCGGGTACATATACCTGCAGATACGTGATAGCACCAGGTACATATACCTGCAGATTTGTGATGGCACCGGGTACATATATCTGCACATACCTGATGGCACTGGGTACATATACCTGCACATTCGTGATGGTCCCGGGTACATATACCTGCAGATATGAGATGGCACCGGGCACATATACCTGCAGATATGAGATGGCACCGGGTACATATACCTGCAGATATGAGATGCCACCGGGTACATATACCTGCAGGCCATTCAGAAATTCTACACGACAGAAGTCACACATATAGCGATCACACAAACTTTTTCTCGGATGCCATGGTGTGCACATGGAGCAGACCCTTCTCCCTTCAGTGAAGTTGCTTAGGCTGCCGGCATTAGTATATTCCATGCGAATTAGAACAAAATAACTAACATACAGATTATCAGAGCAGAAATCAGCAAACGCCTATGAAGTTAAGTTTTCATTGGTCTCCCCTGGAGAAGTCCTAGCACATGCAAGAGCTATGAGACCTAGTCACTGAGGACTGTAATGCCGATACCTGGTCGCCTGCCCCTGTCAGTACACCTGGCTGGTATGAAGGGAAAGTTACCTGGTGCAGCTCCCGCAGACTAGAGGTGTGCTGTGCCTGTCACGCTGTCACCGGCCGGTAATGTGTTTCATACCTGACTATGGAGTGGAGTAAGTGCTCCCGGTCCCCAGCCTGTTACTGGAGTGACGTTACACTGCACAGCTCCACTGGTTAACGCTTCCCTGCACCACACAGCCTCCACTCTGCAGCAGAAGTTTCCCCTCTAGAGCAAAGTAAGGGAATCCACCCAAAATACCTGTAGAGGTAGCCTTGACTGGGCTTCTGTCTGCCTGATCTATTATTCCTGTCTATCTATCTATCTATCTATCTATCTATCTATCTATCTATCTATCTATCTCATATCTATCATCTATCTATCTATCTATCTATTTATCTATCTAATAGCTGTCTATCTTATATCTATCTATCTAACTCATAGCTGTCTATCTTATATCTATTATCTATCTATCTATCTATCTCATATCTATTATCTATCTATCTAATAGCTGTCTTCTTATATCTATTATCTATCTATCTATCTATCTATCTATCTAATAGCTGTCTATCTTCTATCCATCTATCTATCTATCTATCTATCTATCTATCTAATAGCTGTCTATCTTCTATCTATCTATCTATCTATCTAATAGCTGTCTATCTTCTATCTATCTATCTATCTATCTATCTAATAGCTGTCTATCTTATATCTATCTATCTGTCTTTATAATCTATTATTGATATCTATCTATTTATCTTATATCTATCTATCTATCTATCTATCTATCTATCTATCTATCCTGTGTCTATATAATCTATTATTGATATCTATATGTCTCTCATTATCTATCTGATCTATCTTATCAGTATGTAGCCTATGAAGACATCCTGCATATATGGCAATCTGAAGTGCCTAAGTCAGTAAACTTCAGCTCTGTACCCAACATTTTTTTCATAAATGCATATGAAGTTGTCTCCCTTGTACTTGTATACACTGTATACGGCCTGGGCGCGCTAGGGGATGTATACATGTCAGTATACCTATGGTTCTGCACGATTAATCACACTGTCCATATGGAGCAGCACCTTATTTCCTATAGAAAGCATTATCCCATCCCTGCCCTCATCTAATCGCAGACTTATGTGACACAGAGCAAGGCATTTACTTAATGCATATAGAAAGCTGAGCTTTTCACCAACAACATAGGAATACCACACAACAGCTACAGTGTCTACACGACTGAGCCTAGGGTGAACCCCGGCCTTTATAAACCGTGCTGAGAGCCCTTATGCAATCTCTGATGTAGCTACAAAGGCTGAGCCCATATCATCTATCACCATCACCAACACAAATGATGACAGGCTGACAAGGGGCAAAGAAGTGAAGTCCCTGCTAGCATGTTCCCCACCAGGAGCAGGGCAGAGTGCTATTTCTGCAATGTACAGCGATCACATAAATGCCCACCTAGCAAAATAAATCTGACAAAGACCTCTTTTTATGTCCTTCCAGCACATGCACTTCAATTTGTAGTTTGTCCAGGAGGACACATTGCAGCCTCCAGGATATCTCCATCCATAGCACTGGGGCAGGTTTATATAGCTATCTGCTATAAATTACTCCCCAGCCTTAAGAACTTCCTATCAGCTGCTTGTATTTCTGTGTTATGTGCTGTACAAATCTGAGTGTGTCTGCTGCATCTCTGCTCATATGGTGTATGGGGTACTCAGTTATATGTAAAGGTCAAACTGGATGTCATTTTTCAAGAGAACACAGCAGGGGAAGCTTGTATACTGCCATATATCCTTTCTCAGAGACACTGTGCAAAGGAAGCCTGTATACTGCCATATTTCCCTTCTCGGTGACACTGTGTACAGGAAGCCTGTATACTGCCACATATCCCTTCTCAGTGACACTGTGTACAGAAAGCCTGTATACTGCTATATATCCCTTCTCAGTGACACTGTGTATGGGTAGCCTGTATAGTGCCATTTAGCCATTCTCAGTGACACTGTGTACAGGGAACCTGTATAGTGCCATATATCCCTTCTCAGTGACACTGTGTACAGGGAAGCCTGTATACTGCCATATATCCCTTCTCTTTTTTTTTTTTTTTTTATTTGAAATATCTTTATTGCTTTTCTTACATAAAAAAAACAGTATAAAACAAATATCTAATCACAGAGAATAAGCACGTATGACAGGTACATTTAAGCGGTATATCGCTTCAGTACTAAACAACGTACATACATACAAAAGCATCTATATCCAGGATTACCCTGGGTTAATATCAACTCTCTGTCATACATATCAAAAACCCCCTCCCCCCGCCCTGCATACCTGACCTGGTGCGGCCGCCACGAGGGGCGGTAGGGCGCTCATATCCCTCTCTTGGGCAATTCTCAAAGCTTCATCATATCGGTTCCTATTCCTATTTGGTGTGGACTGGTATAATGGTATTTATTGTTTAAGAATACTTGGCAGTTTTTTTATTTTTATTTTTATTTTTTTATTTTTTTTGGGCATAGCCACAACTCATGGGTGGTCATCAGTTCCAATCAAGGCGTTGCCTCTCGCCATTTCCCCTCTCAGTGCTCCCGTCTGTGTAGGATAGCTCACCCCACGCCTATATACTGCCATATATCCCTTCTCAGTGACACTGTGTACGGGGAAGCATGTCTACTGCCATATACTGCCATATATCCCTTCTCAGTGACACTGTGTAGTGTATCCACTTCTCAGGGACACTGTGTACGGGGAAGCCTATATACTGCCATATATCCCTTCTCAGGGACACTGTGTACAGGAAGCCTGTATACTGCCACATATACCTTCTCAGGAACACTGTGTACAGGAAGTCTGTATACTGCCATATATTCCTTCTCAGGGACACTGTGTACAGGGAGCCTGTATACTGCCATATATTCCTTCTCAGTGACACTGTGTACAGGGAGCCTGTATACTGCCATGTATACCTTCTCAGGGACACTGTGCACAGGGAAGCCTGTATACTTCCATATATCCCTTCTCAGAAACACTGTGTACAGGGAAGCCTGTATACTGCCATATATCCCTTCTCAGGGACACTGTGTATGGGTAGCCTGTATACTGCCATATATCCCTTCTCAGTGACACTGTACAGGGAAGCATGTATACTGCCATATATCCCTTCTCAGTGACATGTGTACGGGGAAGCCTATATACTGCCATATATCCCTTCTCATGGACACTGTGTACGAGGAAGCCTGTATACTGCTATATATCCCTTCTCAGTGACACTGTGTACAGGGAAGCCTGTATACTGCCACATATACCTTCTCAATGACAGTGTACAGGGAAGCCTGTATACTGCCACATATACCTTCTAAGTGACACTGTGTACGAGGAAGCCTGTATACTGCCATATATCCCTTCTCAGTGACACTGTGTACAGGGAAGCCTGTATACTGCCACATATACCTTCTCGGTGACACTGTGTACAGGAAGCCTGTATACTGCTATATATCCCTTCTCAGTGACACTGTGTACGAGGAAGCCTGTATACTGCTATATATCCCTTATCAGTGACACTGTGTACGAGGAAGCCTGTATACTGCCACATATACCTTCTCGGTGACACTGTGTACAGGAAGCCTGTATACTGCCATATATCCCTTCTCAGTGACACTGTGTACAGGGAAATCCTGTATACTGCTATATATCCCTTCTCAGTTACACTGTGTACGAGGAAGCCTGTATACTGCTATATATCCCTTCTCAGTGACACTGTGTACGAGGAAGCCTGTATACTGCTATATATCCCTTCTCAGTGACACTGTGTACAGGAAGCCTGTATACTGCCATGTATACCTTCTCAGGGACACTGTGCACAGGGAAGCCTGTATACTTCCATATATCCCTTCTCAGAAACACTGTGCACAGGGAAGCCTGTATACTGCCATATATCCCTTCTCAGGGACACTGTGTATGGGTAGCCTGTATACTGCCATATATCCCTTCTCAGTGACACTGTACAGGGAAGCATGTATACTGCCATATATCCCTTCTCAGTGACATGTGTACGGGGAAGCCTATTTACTGCCATATATCCCTTCTCATGGACACTGTGTACAGGGAAGCCTATATACTGCCATATATCCCTTCTCATGGACACTGTGTACAGGGAAGCCTGTATACTGCCACTTTTATCTTCTAAGTGACACTGTGTATGAGGAAGCCTGTATACTGCTATATATACCTTCTCAGTGACACTGTGTACAGGGAAGCCTGTATACTGCCACATATACCTTCTCAATGACACTGTGTACAGGGAAGCCTGTATACTGCCACATATACCTTCTAAGTGACACTGTGTACGAGGAAGCCTGTATACTGCCATATATCCCTTCTCAGTGACATGTGTACGGGGAAGCATGTATACTGCCATATATCCCTTCTCAGTGACACTGTGTACGAGGAAGCCTGTATACTGCTATATATCCCTTCTCAGTGACACTGTGTACGAGGAAGCCTGTATACTGCTATATATCCCTTCTCAGTGACACTGTGTAGTGTATCCACATGCCAGTAATTCCAAGCACTTGTGAGACTATCTAATATTTATGTGCTACCACTGGTTTGTTCAAGGTCATCTTCTAATGACCCACATCTAATCCACAGGTTAAGACTTGGTCTTTCAGCTAAAGTGATGCTGAAGTAAGGCTATGTTCACATATATCAGTTGTTTTATGCGGGAGCCGGACACAAGTGATAGAAGTCTGGTGCACATGACCTCTTCTAATGCTAATGAGACTTGTACCCGGCAATGCAATAGTTACTGTGTACTCCCACAGGACAACTGTTTTATAGTTTGCGATTTACAGAGAACACCCACCGACTACTGCTCCTGCGATTTATACCGACTTCCCCACTTCCACTGACCGGCATTCCCACCATAATGTAAAATCACCCTTATATATGATCTGGGATACAAATTTCCAGCTAAAACCATTGCGTTACTGCATTATATTGCTCATTCTGATTTTAATATGCATCCTCACTTTCCCCTTCTTATCCCTGGATGTGCAGGACACGTCTTTATTTCATAGGCACACAGTCATACAGTCTGTGTCTTACCTGTCCTGTCTACATTAATGGCATCTTTATTATGTACAGTATATACTCCGTGAAATATCTTCACTGGTTTTCCAAGTGATCAGGACCCAGCCTTTCATTACACCTACAGTAAATCACTCACCACTATGCTGATAGAATTAAGTTTCTCTAAAAATGATTTTTATTTTTGCAGATCCAGTTAATTGAAAGAAGCAGATAAAAGGCACATATACCTAATGACTGCAATGAAACCCTAAGGGCTTTCTATCTAAAGAAGCACACAAAGTATCACATCAAACAGAGGTGCAGGTACCTCCTCGCCGCCGGATCGACCTAATTTAATGACCTGGGTGCAAATATATATTTAGACTCTCTTTTCTTTTATTGCCTTAGAACAATACACGAACATGCCTCATTTTCCACAGTGTCAGACTGCAAAGACATTTTAATCACAGCCAGTCTACAGTGGAAATTGCAGTTGCTGTAATTTTTTGGGATTACAATAGACTTCGGAGAAAACTGCTGAGGTAGATATTTATTTTATTTACTATAAAAAGGGAAAAGGGTCATGTCATTTCTGAGAAGCAGAAGTGCTGCTTTCACCCCGAATAAAAGAGCACTTGACCTGTACATGAGACTTAATAAACATCAATAGAACTCAATTAAATCAACAGTTACTAGCTCTATAAGGCAGAGAGACCGAGGACGATCAGCTGAGGGACCGGGGACAGATTTCATTTTCATTTCACTGTTCTCTGTGGAACAATAGGCTAGGGTGTCAATTTATTTCTCTCATTTATAGTCATCATGACAGTTTAGTCAAACAACTGGTTCAGATCAGAATTAAAGTGCCTGGTCAAAGATGCTAGGTATGAAGGGGTCAAAATATAGATTTGAATGTACTTTACCCATCTCTCCAGCAAATTTTATTAGGCCTCTTTCACACGGCCGTTTTTTTTTCCCGTTTACTGGCCGTTTTTTGCGGTCCGTATACGGAACCATTGATTTCAATGGGTCCGCAAAAAAAACGGAATGTACTCCGTATGCATTCCGTTTCCGTTTTTCCGTTCCGTTTTAACATAGAACATGTCCTATATTTGGCCGCAAATCACGTTCCGTGGCTCCATTAAAGTCTATGGGTCCGCAAAAAAACGGAATGCATACGGAAGTGCATCCGTATGTCTTCCGTATCCGTTCCGTTTTTTGCGGATCCATCTATTGAAAATGTTATGCCCAGCCCATTTTTTTCTATGAAATTACTGTATACTGTATTTGCCATACGGAAAAACGGAACGGAAAAAC
Organism: Bufo bufo; assembly: GCF_905171765.1. NCBI lineage: Eukaryota > Metazoa > Chordata > Amphibia > Anura > Bufonidae > Bufo > Bufo bufo. The sequence continues at coordinate 291,483,420 of NC_053393.1, forward strand.
GGAACGGAAACGGAAACACAACGGAAACAAAAAACGGAACAACGGATCCGTTTAAAACGGACCGCAAAACACTGAAAAAGACATACGGTCGTGTGCAATAGGCCTTAAGATGAGAATAGGTGTTCCCTAAGAAACAGAGGATTTTCTTCTTTCAGGTACTCTTTACTTATAATAATACTGAGGATAGGAATGGAGTGTGTGCTGGACAATGTGGACATATGCAGGACTTCCTCCCAAGCACCTCAATATGGAAAACTAAGAGAACAATGCTAGCAAACAAGGGAGGGGTCCTTCCTACAAGGATTCTAAGCACGGCAACCAGGTTGCAGAATAGGGAAATATGTAAGGTGCAGCTTGACAGGCAACAGAATTAGATTGCATTGCAATTAACTCTTTAACTACTGGAGGATGCAATAAATAGGCTTCATCTGTGACAACTGTAACAGACCAGTAGTAACTGATAGGTATGATATAGGATATGATATAGGTACAGGCACAGATTGGCCCACAGGGGAACAGGTGAATATTCCGGGGGTCCTTGAGCAAGGTGGGCCCCTAGTCTCCCACTCCTTGCACATGGCACCGTAAACTGACTACATTACATTTAGATTGGCAGCATATAACATCTCAGCTAGCCTATTCGTCCATATAAAACTTGGTAAATTATGTAACAAACTACTCATTGTGTTATTATAGACAGAATAGGTGGCTGAGATGACTTGTAGGTACAGAGGCAGGCTAGCCAGTATCATTTTTTTTTTTTTTTTATCAGGGCCCTGCCTTCTTAAAGTCAAAGCAGGGGCCCCCATAATCAATCATCTTGAGTATCTTGCTGCTGCCTGCACTGTGTGAGCAGACATTATTTACATGAAGCTGCACAGTAGGCCTCCAGATCTTATGGGTGGGCCCTAGAAACCCCAGTCCGACACAGTATAAGTATAGAACAACTGTGAGGTAGAAGCCAATTTTCCCACTTAAGGGGAAAAAAATTCCTTCCCGACTCCAATCAGGCAATCAGAATATCTCCCTGGATCAACGACCCCTCTCTAGTAGCTATATCCTGTAATATTATTACACTCCAGAAATACATCCAGGCCCCTCTTGAACTCTTTTAGGCCTCTTGCACACAAACGTTTTTTTTTCCCGTTTCCGTTCCATTTTTGCAGATTCTGTCTGTGGTCCATATGCAGAACCATTAATTTCAATGGGTCCGCAAAAAAAACTGAATGTACTCCAAATGCATTCCATTTTCGTATTTCCGTATATCCATTCCGCTGAAAGATAGAACTTGTCCTATTATTGCCCGCAAATAACGATCTGTGGCTCCATTCAAGTCAATGGGTCCACAAAAAATACGGACTGCATACAGAACACATCCGTATGTCATCCGTTTCTTGCGGATCCATGCCCACTTTGCCCATGTGTATACTGTTATAACATACGGAAACCATACAGAGATTTCTTACGGAAATATGGAATAGAAACGGTATGGAAACAGTAGCACAACAAAAAACTGAACAACGGATCCGTGAAAAACGGACCGCAAAATACAGAAAAAGCCATACGTTCATGTGCAAGAGGCCTAAGTGAACTCACCATCACCACCTCCTCAGGCAGACAGTTCCATAGTCTCACTGCTCTTACCGTAAAGAATCCTCTTCTATGTTGGTGTAAAAACCTTTCCTCCAGACGCAGAGGATGTCCCCTTGTCGCAGTCACAGTCCTGGGGGTAAATAGATGATAGGAGAGATCTCTGTACTGACCCCTGATAGATTTATACATAGTTATTAGATCTCCCCTCAGTCGTCATTTTTCTAAAGTGAATAACCCTAATTTTGACAATCTTTCAGGGTACTGTAGTCCCCCCATTCCAATTATTACTTTAGTTGCCCTCCTCTGAACCCTCTCCAGCTCTGCTATGTCTGCCTTGTTCACAGGAGCCCAGAACTGTACACAGTACAGACATGTGTGGTCTGACTAGTGATTTGTAAAGTGTCAGGACTATGTTGTCATCATGGGCATCTATGCCCCTTTTGATGCAACCCATTATCTTATTGGCCTTGGCAGCAGCTGCCTGACACTGGTTTCTACAGCTTAGTTTGCTGTTCACTATAATTCCTAGGTCCTTTTCCATGTCAGTGTTACCGAGTGTTTTATCATTTAGTATGTATAGATGACTTGCATTATTCTTTTCCATTTGCATAACCTTACGTTTGTCAGTGTTATGCCTCATTTACACGTCAGTGTTCAGTCAGTGATTTCCATCAGTGATTTTGAGCCAAAACCAGGTGCGGCTCTAAACACAGAACAGGTGCCGATCTTTCCCTTTACCTTATGTCTGTGGAGGCTCCAATCCTTGTTTTGGCTCAAAATCACTGATGGAAATCACTGACCAAAACACTGACGTGTGAATGAGGCTTTAAACTTCATCTACCACTTATCTGCCCAAGCCTCCAATCTATCCAGATCCCCCTGTAGCAGTATACTGTCCTCTTCTGTGTTAACCAGTGGCGTCGCCAGGGGGGGGGGGGCCAGAGGGGGCCACGCCCCCCCCTACATCACGTTGTGCCCCCCTAACTAAAATGCCCCCCCAAGTGAGCCGCCGCAGTCGGGCACAGGGAGATGAGCGCTTCCATTGCGCTCATTTCCATAGTCATTTGCCTATGCGTGTCCCTACATTAGGGGGGCTCTTGTTACTGGCACATTGGGGGGGGCTTATTACTGGCACATGATGGGGGGGGCTTATTACTGGCACATGATGGGGGGCTTATTACTGGCACATGATGGGGGCCTATTACTGGCACAATATGGAGGGGTTTATTACTGGCACATGATGGGGGGCTTATTACTGGCACATGATGGGGGGCTTATTACTGGCACATGATGGGGGGCTTATTACTGGCACGTGATGGGGGGCTTATTACTGGCACGTGATGGGGGGGCTTATTACTGTCACGTGATGGGGGCTTATTACTGGCATGTGATGGGGGGCTTATTACTGGCACGTGATGGGGGGCTTATTACTGGCACGTGATGGGGGGCTTATTACTGGCACGTGATGGGGGGCTTATTACTGGCACGTGATGGGGGCTTATTACTGGCACGTGATGGGGGGCTTATTATTGGCACGTGATGGGGGGCTTATTACTGCCACATGATGGGGGGCTGGGCTCTTATTACTGGCACATTGGGGGGCTCTTGTTACTGGCACGTGATGGGGGGGCACTTATTACTGGCACGTTATTGGGGGCACTTATTACTGGCACATTATTGGTGGGCACTATAGGGGCATCTACTGAGGCCACAAAGAAGGGGTATTTTATATGGGGGGCTCTGTACAGTAGCATTTTATACTGGTACATTATGGGGGGCACTAGGAGGAAGGGGGGAGAGGAGCACTATGGGGGCATTTACTGGGGGCACTATATAGGGGTATTTTATACTGGCACATTATGGGGGACATTGAGGGCATCTACTGGGGCACGATATATGGGGCATTTTATACTGGTACATTATGGGGGGCACTAGGAGGAAGGGGGGAGAGGAGCACTATGGGGGCATTTACTGGGGGCACTATATAGGGGTATTTTATACTGGCACATTATGGGGGACATTAGCTCAACTGGGGGCATTACAAGGGGGGTATTTTTTGCATTGTCACATTATAAGGAGAATTATTTCTACTGTGGGGGCATTATGATGGGCTTTATTACTCCCCCATAGTATGATCCCCTAGTAGCAGCACCAGCCTCTCCCTGCTCTGTGACCCCTCTGCCCCTTCTCCAAATCCTTATTATGAAATCTTTCTCATTAGGATAAAACACATCAGCTCTGCCGAGCCCCCGGCCAAAGTGTTGAAGTGGTGTCCGAGATCTGTGGATGACACTGTTATGGAGGTGGGAATGGGGATGACACGGTCATGGGGTGGATCTGTGGATGACACGTATAGCATAAGATGCTATATACGGTATGTGTCATCCACAGATCCTCCCCATAGCAGTGTCATCCACAGATTCCCCTCCCTATAAAAGTGTCATCCACAGGCAACTAGGACATTTTGAAATCTGAGTGATATGTATATATTTTTTTAAACCACAGACAGCAGGACTTTCCTTCCCTGTTGCGGTTTTAGGTATTGGGTGAAGTATTGCAGCATTTCTAAGCGTACTTGTGTAAATGTATCATTGTTATAGCTGCCCCCCCCTACTTTTGTCCTGGCCCCCAGTGTGCCCCCCCAAAATTTGAAAGCTAGAGACGCCACTGGTGTTAACTACTTTACACAGTTTAGTGTCATCTGCAAAAATTTATATTTTACTGTGCATTCCTTCTACAAGATCATTAAAGGCAGTCTTTCACCTATAATGACCGTTTTTGAACACTAACACCATTCTCAGCATTATAGTACCCAGATGTGAATGCTACTTACTGTTTTGCTGTCCGTCGCTTATTTCCTTCAAAAAACACTTTAATCCAATATTCAAATTAGGTCTGAAGGTGCCCAGGGGAGGCGTTCAAGCGGCCGGTGCCCAGGCCCCTCTTCGCTATTCATATGAGACCCCTCCCCTTTAAACACTCAGGCCGGCCCTAGGTTCTTCTTATTACCGCCTTCCTTCAGTGTGAAATGGTGAAATGGCGCGCCTGCGCCATGCCTCCGAATCACGGCGCCTGCGCACAGCATTACCCATTATGGGCATCGGCATCCGAGTTTTTATTGCGCATGCGCTGGCCCCAACATCCCGATCTAGCCAGCGGAAGTAGCCGCTGGCTAGATCGGGATGTTGGGGCTGGCGCATGCGCAATAAACTCTCGGATGCCCATAATGGGTAATGCTGTGCGCAGGCGCCGTGATTCGGATGCACGGCGCAGGCGCGGCATTTCACACTGAAGGGAGGCGGTAATAAGAAGAACCTAGGGCCGGCCTGAGTGTTTAAAGGGGAGGGGTTTCATATGAATAGCGAAGAGGGGCCTGGGCACCGGCCGGTTGAACGCCACCCCTGGGCACCTTCAGACCTAATTAGAATATTGGATTAAAGTGTTTTTTGAAGGAAATAAGCGACAGACAGCTAAACAGTAAGTAGCATTCACATCTGGGTACTATAATGCTGAGAATGGTGTTTGTGTTCAAAAACGGTCAGTATAGGTGAAAGACTCCCTTTAATAAATATATTGAAGAGAATAGGGCCCAATACTGACCCCTGAGGTACTGCAATAGTAACGGTGCCCCAATCTGAGTGTGTACCATTAATAATCAATGGTGGCTCACTCAAGACGTAATCAAAGAATAGGTGCTACTAACCCACAAGAGGGACACCCACCCTCTGGTCAAAAACAATAGCTATAGAATAAATAAGGGTGAGCACTCTGCAAATGGCGTTTTGGAAATTAAAAGTTTAATTAAACACTAAAATATTGTTAAAATTAATAAAATGGTAAAATATTAGATAAAGGATAAATAGGTATAAACAATTTCATACATAACAATTCACATATGTTCACAGTTCGCATAGATGTGCATTTGTATGCATTTGACCCATTCAATGTACGCAGTCAATGTACGCAGTCTCTTTATAGGATAATATATTGATATATGGTTGTAAAATGAATATCCTGGATAGATTATCCTATTCGACTGTCTCTTGCAACAATTGATGCTGAATAGTTAGTTAGTACATCTCTGATAATGTCATTCAATATCTCTGATAATGTCATTCAATATCATATATATTTGCTTAGCTTAGCACTTGCTGATTTCCAATTTTATGGTGCCGGTCGTGCCGGTGTTAGGGCAGATTACGGAGGTAACTGAGTCTTACCTTCCTCGTGTCTGTCCCAAACTTTTCCTCTTATCCAGCGAGGGTGACGCAGGATACAATTGGTATAGTTCTGCGCGCTGCTTCGTAGACTCACCGACTTCTCGCGGGAGTTGAAGCTGTCTTCCGGGTTAGTCCGTTCACGTGACTTGTATCCAGCGCAACAGGTACAACAAAGCGTAGGTCTTTTCCAGGTTATTGAATTTCTCGCATGGCCATGCAAGTTATTGCGGAGATATTTTCTTCTTTATTACAGCGATCCAGTCCAGACGCGTTTCGGGAACTCTGCTTCCCTTCATCAGTGGTATCGCATCTGTAGCAATCTCCGCCTTTTATACCCACAATCTAGATTAAAACTGTGGATACCTGGATTTCACTGGACCATAAATACTCTGTTACGATTTGGATGCGTTTTGTGTGCGTTTTTTGTTGGCACTTGTGCGTTTTTTATAATATAGATTCCTTTTCTTATTTTAAGGCTCTTGTATAAAGGAGATGATAGTCCAAGATTGCATGAATAAAATATTTGCAATCTAAATTTTCAAATTTTGTTTTTAACTTTTTTCTTTCTTTTTTCTTCTCAATATTCAATATATTTGTGTGACACATGGAATTGTATAAATTCGTATACAATATATCCTTTGATGTGTAACATAGAATGGATTCTTAAAATATAAATAGATGCTTAAAATTTATTAAGATAAAAAATATTATTCATATCATTACGGATGGGACATATAATGGGTGCTGTTATTTGATAATAAATATAAGACAGTTTTCTACAGAATATAGGTTACGAAACATGATAAAATACTTTCATAAAAATGACCTTACAGGGAATCTTCGCATAATTGCCACCATTCAGTATCCCCCCTAAAGGTCCTCACAAGGACTTTCTCAAAAAAAAAAATTTTCTTTTTCTTTTTACTAGATTATTTTAGATTATTTGACTCTTTTACTTTGAGTTTGATTGGGGCTAATATATGGATAAAATCAACCTTGAAGGGATGGGGATCCAGATCCGAGTCCATGACACAGTGCCAATAACGGCCAGACTGTGGCATGAGAGTCGGATACTGGGCCACCTCCCTACAAAAATCCAAAAAGCTCCAGCTCGGCATTCAAGCCAACAGGTAACATGGATCCAAATTCATAAATACGGCGCGACTCGATTTTTGACATCTGCTTGATGTAGTTGCCCCCTCGCCAATGTTTATCCACCTTCTCCAATGCCATAAATGTTAAATTGGTTGGATCTTTATTATGCACTTCCATATAATGTTTTTTATCTTAATAAATTTTAAGCATCTATTTATATTTTAAGAATCCATTATATGTTACACATCAAAGGATATATTTGTATACGAATTTATACAATTCCATGTGTCACACAAATATATTGAATATTGAGAAGAAAAAAGAAAGAAAAAAGGTAAAAACAAAATTTCAAATTTAGATTGCAAATATTTTATTCATGCAATCTTGGACTATCATCTCCTTTATACAAGAGCCTTAAAATAAGAAAAGGAATCTATATTATAAAAAACGCACAAGTGCCAACAAAAAACGCACACAAAACGCATACAAATCGCAACAGAGCATTTATGGTCCAGTGAAATCCAGGTATCCACAGTTTTAATCTAGATTGTGGGTATAAAAGGCGGAGATTGCGACAGATGCGATACCACTGATGAAGGGAAGCAGAGTTCCCGAAACGCGTCTGGGCTGGATCGCTGTAATAAAGAAGAAAATATCTCTGCAATAACTTGCATGGCCATGCGAGAAATTCAATAACCTGGAAAAGACCTACGCTTTGTTGTACCTGTTGCGCTGGATACAAGTCACGTGAACGGACTAACCCGGAAGACAGCTTCAAAGTCGGTGAGTCTACGAAGCAGCGCGCAGAACTATACCAATTGTATCCTGCGTCACCCTCGCTGGATGAGAGGAAAAGTTTGGGACACGAGGAAGGTAAGACTCAGTTACCTCCGTAATCTGCCCTAACACCGGCACGACCGGCACCATAAAATTGGAAATCAGCAAGTGCTAAGCTAAGCAAATATATATGATATTGAATGACATTATCAGAGATGTACTAACTAACTATTCAGCATCAATTGTTGCAAGAGACAGTCGAATAGGATAATTTATCCAGGATATTCATTTTGCAACCATATATCAATATATTATCCTATAAAGAGACTGTGTACATTGACTGCGTACATTGAATGGGTCAAATGCATACAAATGCACATCTATGCGAACTGTGAACATATGTGAATTGTTATGTATGAAATTTTTATACCTATTTATCCTTTATCTAGTATTTTACAATTTTATTAATTTTAACAATATTTTAGTGTTTAATTAAACTTTTAATTTCCAAAACGCCATTTGCAGAGTGCTCACCCTTATTTATTCTATAGCTAGTGTACCATTAATAACCACCCTCTGTTTTCTATCACTGAGCCAGGTACTTACCCACATACAGACATTTTCTCCGAGTCCAAGCATTCTCATTTTATATACTAACCTTTCATGCGGCACAGTGTCAAATGCTTTGGAGAAGTCCAGATATATGACATCCATTAATTCGCTGCTGTCAAGTCTAGAACTTACCTCCTCATAGAAACTGATTAAATTAGTTTGACATGACCAATCCCTCATGAAGCCATGATGATATGGTGTATTTGTTTATTTTCATTGAGGTACTCCAAGATAGCATCTCTTAGAAAACCTTCAAACAGCTTGCCCCCGACAGACATTAAACTTACCGGCCTATAATTTCTAGACTAGTTTTTGGACCCTTTTTGAATATTGGCACCACATTTTCTATTCACCAATCCTGTGGAACACTCCCTGTCATTATAAAGTCCTTAAATATCAGAAATAAGGGTCTGGCTATGACATTACTTAATTCCCTTAGGATACGGGGGTGTATGCCATCTGGTCCTGGAGATTTGTCTATTTTAATCTTTTTAAGACGCCGCTGTACTTCTTCCTGGGTCAGGCAGGGCACTTTTAATGGGGAATTTACTTTTACAGTCTGCATTTCAACTGACAGTTTATTTTCCTCACTGAATATAATGCAGAAAAAAATTAAATAGCTTTGCTTTCTCCTCTGTAGAAGGCCGACAACTTCAGATTTATACTTTTTACCATTTATATAATTGAAGAACATTTTAGTGATAGTTTTGCTCTTTTTGGCAATTAATCTCTCGGTCTCTTGTTTGGCTGCTTTTATTTGTCATTTACACATTCAATTTTTTTTCTTATAGTTTTTTAGTGCTTCCTCGCGACCCTCCTGTTTTAGTGATTTAAATGCTTTCTTTTTGTAATTTATTGCTTTCTTTACAGTTCTATTTATCGACTTTGTTTTTTTTCTTGTTTCTTAACCTTTTATTCCCATAAGGTATTTACCTCTCACAAATAGATTTTAGGAGGCTTTCAAAAATATCCCATTTTGTGGCAGAATTTTTATTTTTGAGGACTTTGTCCCAGTTAGTTAGGCCTATGGCCTCTCTTAGTTGGCTAAATGTAGCTTTTTTGAAGTTTGGTATTTTTGTTCCTCCCTGAAGAAACACTCTTTTGAATGACAATTGAAAGATTATTACTTTATGGTCACTATTTCTCAGGTGTCCCCCAATCTGCACATCTATTGTTCTGTCAAGTCTATTGGTTAATACTAAGTCCAGTATGGCTGTTCCTCTAGTTGGGTCCTGAACCAGTTGGGAAAGGCAATTCTCTTTGGTGATTGCCAAGAACCTGACAGGACTTTACATAGAGGCAGACCCCTCCCTCTCTCTGGTTTTTGTGATCCTTTCTAAACAGACTATAACCCTGTACATTAACTGCCCAGTCATAGCTATCATCCAGCCATGTCTCAGTTATTCCCACTATGTCATAGTCCTCCTCACACATCACTAATTCCAGTTCCCCAGTTTTATTAGTCAGGCTTCTGGCATTACTATACATACAATTAAGAGGTTTATGTATATTTTTTACCCTACACCTTTCCTTCTAAACTGTTCTAGTTCCTCCTTCATTCCTCCCCCAGTCCCATTACCTTGCCCTCAGTCTCTATCTGTACTATCGTCCCATCCTATAATGTAATTACCCTTCCCCAGTCCCTAGTTTAAACACTCCTCCAACATTCTAGCCATCTTCTCCCCAACACAGCTGCTCCTTCCCCATTGAGATGCAGCCCATCCCTATGATAGAGCTGACAGAGAATATTGAGCTTAGCCTCTGTATATACCAGGTGTGGGGATGTCTGTTGCCGGATTTGACTTGCCTGTGTTGTCTGGCATCACTGGGACACTCCTGGCTTCTTTAAATTCTGCTTGCTGCTCGAGCTGTTCCAGTATCTGTCTGGTTCTGACACTCTGCTGCCAATATACTATATGAGGACCACAAGGCCATAACTTCACTTCTCATGGTTTCAAATTTCCACTCTGACTGCTCTTAGTGCTTATGCACACAAACATATGCTGGCCATGCCCATATTGCGACCTGCAAACAGCGGGCCTGCAATATACGGGCACTAGCCATGTGCTTACAGTATTATGGATGCGGGCCCATTCACTTGAAAGGGTTCACAATCCATCAGATACCTAGTGGAAGCACTACAGAGCACTTCCGTTGCATTTCATTCCGTGCTTCTACACTGTAAAAAATTGAACATGCACTATTATTTAACAGTGTGGATGGATCACAGACCCATTCAAGTTAAATGGTTCTGCCTCCTTCAGCACAGGCCACTAAGACAGTGCCTGTGTATTGGGGACCACAATTTGTAGGTTCCCAATGCATGGCATAGGCGGCACACATTCGTGTGCATGGGCCCTTATACCTGGGCTCTGACTAAGCTACACAGTTGGTCTCTGCACACAGGGGTGTAGCTATAGGGGGTGCAGAGGTAGCAGTCGCTACCTGGCCCAGGAGCCTAAGGGGACCCAAAGACCCTTGTGCCACATAAGAAGACACCGGTATTATATAAAGTGCATGCTGGTCAAGTTATACCTCTGTCTGGGGGGAAGGGGTTAGGTCAAGATTTTGACATTGGGGAGGGGGGTGCCTTTTCAATTTTTGCTTCAGGCAGCATGAAGGCATATGTGCATTTTTAAAGGTCTGTGCACGCGCAGACCGGAAAGTCGGATCCGTTTTGCCGGAACACTTAATGCCGGATCCGGCACTAATACACTTCAATATAAAGCATTCCAGCAAGGTGTTCAGTATTTGTGGCCGGAGAGAAAACTGCAGCATGCTGCGGTATTTTCTATGTCCAAAAAACGTAAGAGGGACTAAATTGATGCATCCTGAACAGAATGCTCTCCATTCAGAATGCATTAGGATAAAACTGATCTGTTTTTTTCCGGTATTGAGCTCCTGTGACAGAACGCAATACTGAAAAACAAAAACGCTAGTGTGAAAGTACCCTTAGATGGCGGGATTGTAGCATACCAAACCACAGGGGGAAACATGTGAGGCTCACGGTGGGCCGATGGGTGCAATAGTTCATGTACTCACGTTTAGCAGATGCCTCCCTGAGCCGGCCTACAGTGGATGGGAAGACAGCACAAAATCCTCCGGGGCACTCTTGGTTGCAGGGAACACCAGCCAGATGTTGGTTGAGGTGCCCTTGATGGTAATTGGTGTTAGGTGCTTTTGCGGCTGGGCCCCTGGTTCATGACGCCAGCACAGTTAGATGCAAATGTTGAGAGTAGTAGTAAATATGAGGAGTCTGTTGTTATAAACCAGTTGAATATTTACTGAAAAATCAATAGTCTCTGGACAGTTGGTACAGTTCATCAATGGAAAGCGTTTTGTATAGCACAAATAATAATAAGTTCACTGGTAATCCTATTATCAGGTAGTGGCAGTTGTCAATGGAGGGATTCTTCTAATGCTAATACTTTACAGGCAAACTGAAGATTTACTTTAAGTTCCAACTCTAGCACACTGGTACTGAATATGATATTTGCTTACTTTATATTTTGAGTTATCCAATAAGGGCGTCCCCCTCGCGGCAGACAAACACTTCTACCACATCATTTGCAGGATATTCTTCTGAAAAGGTTTAGATTTTTCCACTATAACCCGGAAGGCTTGTATAATGGATAAGGAAAATTCTGAGCACTAACTGTCCATTTGTGTCCTGGCACTCGGAAAGTTGCTCTCCAGAACTTGTGCTAATGAGGTCCATAAGCTGAGTTTAGCTGTTACTCTCATTAGTCTCTCCCCATATTAAGACATAGACTTACTGTCTTGTGCTTTGCTGCTGTAGATAAATGTTAGGTGTACTCCCTTAGCCTGGCCATGACCAAGGAGTAGAAATAGCAGACTACATGTCCTCCTCTCACTCTCCAACTTCAACTAACTCAGATTCCAACTAACTAACTTCCTGTCATGACCGGCGTCACGCAAAGGGAGGGAAATGGGAAGGCCCTGTCCAAGGGAGAGGGAAAGGTGGTGACCCCTGACTCACCTTGAGGGTGGCACCTGACTGCCCTGACGTCCCTAGACGGGTTCCTCACCCGTACGCCGATCACGTGCCTAAACCCTGGCTTTCTTAAGATGACCCCTACGTAGTGAACAGGGCGGTGGGATCACTAGTCCGCACCACTGACTCTAAAGGAAAGCACCAAGGAGAGGACAGACAAAACATATAATCCCAGGTGGGCGATAACAGCAGACAACAAAAGCCCAACAGGGATCCGGAGGGTAACGCTCTGGAACAACAACCAGGGATCACAGCTACTCAGCTCCAGTGGGTCAGTATAGAAGTCCAGGCAGGAAGCTCTATATCTGGCAACCAGAGAAGTGGGAGAGGGGAATATAAGGAGGTTGGGAGTGCTGGACAAGAAACAGCTGAGGAGAAGAAGCTATGGATCCCTGAGTGAGCCAAAAAGGGTTGCAAGGCAAACCCAGAAAGCTACCATTAAGAAATAGCACTATCTTTATACATAGAGCGCTCAGCCACCCGCTGCGACTTCCTGACCCCGGGTATAACGGAGTCAGACGTGGCTCTTGACACCCTCGTGACAGTACCCCCTTTCCACGAGGGGCCTCCGGACACTCAGGACTAGGTCTCTCAGGATGAGAGGCATGAAAAGCCCGAACTAACCTGTCGGCGTTTACCTCAGACGCTGGAACACACATTCTTTCCTTGGGACCGTAACCCCTCCAATGCACCAGATATTGAAGAGAGCGGCGGACCCGACGAGAATCAACAATTTTGGATATTTGAAACTCTAGATTACCATCCACAATAACAGGAGGGGGTGGCAGCGGTGATGGTTCTAGAGGTGGAACATACTTTTTGAGTAACGACTTATGGAAGAATTTATGAATTTTAAAAGTCTGAGGTAGCTCCAGGCGAAAAGCCACGGGGTTAATGATGGCTACTATTTTGTAAGGACCAATGAACCTAGGACCCAGTTTCCAAGAGGGAACCTTTAATTTAGTATTCCTAGCAGATAACCACACATAGTCATTCACACCTAGGTCCGGACCTAGCGACCGTTTCTTATCAGCCATGCATTTATATTTACCTCCCATATTTTTCAAATTAGCTTGCACTTTCTGCCATACAGATGAAAGAGATGACGAAAACCGTTCCTCTTCGGGAACCCCAGAAGACCCCCCCTCTTTGAAAGTACAGAATTGGGGATGAAAACCATATGCACCAAGAAATGGTGACTTGCCAGTGGATTCCTGACGGCGATTATTTATGGCAAACTCGGCTAACGGTAAATATGATGACCACACCTCTTGGTTTTCAGACACAAAACACCTTAGATATGTCTCAAGGTTTTGGTTGGTACGCTCAGTCTGTCCATTCGACTGAGCATGGAAAGCTGAGGAAAAGGACAAGTGTACCCCCAAACGGGAACAAAAAGCTTTCCAAAACGTAGAAATAAACTGGGTTCCCCGATCCGAAACAACATCGGAAGGGACCCCGTGAAACGTCACAATTTCACTGATGAATACCTGAGCAAGAGTCTTAGCATTAGGTAGTGCGGGTAACGCAATGAAGTGTACCATCTTGCTAAACCTGTCTACTACTACCAAGATAACTGTTTTACCCGCAGACAAAGGTAAGTCAGTAATAAAATCCATTGACAGATGTGTCCATGGCCTATTGGGAATGACAAGTGGCAATAAAGACCCTGCAGGACGTGTATGAGAGACTTTCGCGCGCGCACAAGTAGAAAAAGTAGACACAAAATCCATTACATCCTGACGCAACCTTGGCCACCAAAAACGACGAGACAATAGCTCCAAGGTTGCTTTACTACCCGGGTGCCCAGCAAGTGCCGAATTATGATGTTCCTTTAATAATTCGAGACGCAGGTTTAACGGTACAAACAATTTCTCTGAGGGGCAAGAGACCGGGGCGTCCCCCTGGGCCTCTAACACCTTCCCCTCCAGAACAGAGTGTACCGCAGAGTCAACCACTCCTCTTTGTAGAATGGGTACCAGATCACTCACATTACGCCCTCCAGGGAAACAACGAGATAATGCATCTGCCTTGGTAATTTTTGCCCCAGGACGATAGGTAATAAAATAGTTAAATAGCTAAGCGACCACCTAGCTTGTCTAGGGGTGAGACGCTTAGCTGATTCGAGGTACAGAAGGTTTTTGTGGTCCGTAATCACAGTGACGGGGTGGATTGCCCCCTCTAAAAAGTGATGCCATTCTTCAAACGCTAGTTTAATAGCTAATAGTCCCTATTGCCAATATCCTAGTTCTTCTCCGCTGCAGATAGTTTTTTAGAAAAAAAAGCACAAGGACGCCATTTGCCAGGAGACGGACCCTGAGACAGTACAGCCCCCACTCCCACCTCTGACGCATCTACTTCAACAATAAAAGGCTGGGAGACATCAGGTTGGATTAGTACAGGTGACGAGGTAAACCTCTCTTTTAGAGAGGAAAAAGCAATTTTAGCGGCGTCAGACCATTTAGAAAAATCAGTCCCCTTCCTAGTCATGTCAGTAAGGGGTTTGACAATCACCGAAAAAAAAATTATGAACTTTCTGTAGAAATTTGCGAAGCCCAAGAACCATTGCAATGCTTTGAGGTTCTCAGGAAGATCCCAATCTAAAATTGCCTGGACCTTCCCAGGATCCATACGGAAACCTGAAGCAGATAATAAATAACCAAGAACTGTATTTCCTAAACGGCGAAGACACACTTTTCAATTTTCGCATATAATTTATTCGTCCGTAGGACCTGCAGTACCTGTCTGACATGCACCTCATGTGTTTTCAGATCAGACGAATAAATTAAAATATCATCTATGTATATCACCACAAACCTGCCGATAAGATGACTAAAAATGTCATTAACGAAATGTTGGAAGACAGCAGGAGCATTGGTCAGACCGAAAGGCATGACTAGATTTTCATAATGCCCCTCAGGGGTGTTAAAAGCTGTCTTCCACTCATCCCCTTCCTTGATACGAATCAGATTGTAGGGCCCCCTAAGATACGAATCAGATTGTAGAACCACCTAGCACCCGCAATCTGATTAAACAGGTCAGGAATGAGAGGAAGAGGGTAAGGGTCTCGGATGGTTATCCGGTTTAGTTCGCGGAAATCTAGGCAAGGACGCAGGCCCCCATCTTTCTTTTTAACAAAGAAAAACCCTGCAGCCATGGGTGAAGAAGAGGGTCTGATGTGTCCCTTAGCCAAGCTCTCGGAGATATAATCTTTCATAGTGTCACGAGGGTGTCAAGAGCCACGCCTGACTCCGTTATACCCGGGGTCAGGAAGTCGCAGCGGGTGGCTGCGCGCTCTATGTCTAAAGACAGTGCTGTTTATTAATGGTAGCTTTCTGGGTTTGCCTTGCAATCCTTTTTGGCTCACTTAGGGATCCGTAGCTTCTCCTCCTCAGCTGTTTCTTGTCCAGCAATCCCAACCTCCTTATATTCCCATCTCTCACTTCTCTGGTTGCCAGATATAGAGCTTCCTGCCTGGACTTCTATACTGACCCACTGGAGCTGTGTGACTGTGTTCCCTGGTTGTTGTTCCAGAACGTTACCCTCCGGATCCCTGTTGGGCCTTGGTGGTCTGCTGTTGTCGCCCACCTGGGATTATATGTTTGTCTGTATTGTCTGTCCTCTCCTTGGTGTTTTCCTCTTAGTGTCAGTGGTGCGGACTAGTGATCCCACCGCCCCGTTCACTACATAGGGCTCATCTTAGGGAAAGCCAGGGTTTAGGCACGTGATCGGCGTACGGGTGAGGAACCCGTCTAGGGACGTCAGGGCAGTCAGGTGCCAGCCGCAAGGTGAGTCAGGGGTCACCACCTATCCCTCTCCCTTGGACAGGGCCTTCCCATTTCCCTCCCTTTGCGTGACGCCGGTCATTACATTATATCTGGCCCTTATTTTGTGTAGGTAAAAAAAAAAACAAAAAAACTTTTTCTTTCTACCTACTTAGAATCCAGTATGGATTAAATTGCTGCTTTGTCAAAGCAACTTCAAGGCCTGTCTTTGGAGGTGTCAGGATTGAAGGCGTCGGTCCTCCAGCAACAGCAGCAATTGCTACAGACCGCAAGCCCAGCGGTTGCTAAAGGTAACCAGGTTGTTGCGGAACCCAAGGTTGCTCTTCCTGACAGATTTTCTGGGGGAAGGGACAAATTTGTGACGTTCCGTGAGGCCTGTAAATTATATTTTAAATTGCGCCCTTACTCCTCTGGTAATGAAGAACAGCGGGTGGGGGGTTGTTATTTCCCTGCTTCAGGGGGACCCGCAATCCTGGGCTCTCTCTTTACCCACTGATTCCCAGGCTCTCTGGTCAGTGGATGAATTTTTTGGGGCCTTGGGTCTCATATATGATGACCCTGACCGAATCGCACTGGCTGAATCAAAGTTACAGAGACTCCTACAGGGAGAGCTGCCAGTAGAGTATTGCTCAGAGTTCCGTAGGTGGGCTACGGATACCCAGTGGAACGACCCAGCTCTCAGGAGTCAGTTCTGCTCTGGGTTATTCGAAAGGATTAAGGATGCGCTTGCGCTGTATGAGACTCCCTTTTCCCTTGATGCGGTTATGTCCCTTTCTATCAGGATAGATAGACGTCTTACGGATAGATTGAAAAATCCGGAGCAACTGGTAACCCCTCTCAAGCAGCAGTTAGTCTGTACGGACTTAGACGAGCCTATGCAGCTAGGAGGAACTACTCGTCAGGTCCGTCCTCCTGAAGCTCGCCGTAGACGTGGGGTTTGTTTTTTCTGTGGGGAGAGGGGTCATTTTATTAATGTCTGTCCTTCCTTTCTCAAAAACAAAAGACCGTCGGAAAACTACTAACCCCAGGCTGTGTGGAGGATGTCAGCCGGGGGTATACGTTTCCTCCATACGAACATCGCAATTTGTGTTGTTTTAGGTGTTAAGACGGAGACTATTTCTTTTTTTCTAGACAGTGGAGCAGGAGTAAATTTGATAGATGCCCATTTTGCTTTCATGTTATGTTCTGGAGGGGCTTCCCACTCCTGTGGTGTTGGGTCTTCCCTGGTTGGTAGCGCACAATCCAGTGGTGGATTGGCAGGCCAGGGAGATATTGGAGTGGAGTGAGCATTGCAGAGAAAATTGCTTAAATAGCAATTGCTTAGTCGCCTCCATAGCTACCCTACCTACATTTGTTTCAGACTTTGAGGACGTTTTTTCTGAAAAGGGTTGCCAGAAGTTACCACCTCACTGTCCTTATGATTGCCCGGTTAACCTGATTCCCGGTGCAAAATTACCCAAGACCAGGTTATATAATCTTTAGGGTCCGGAGAGACAAGCCATGAAAGATTATATCTCCGAGAGCTTGGCTAAGGGACACATCAGACCCTCTTCTTCACCCGTGGCTGCAGGGTTTTTCTTCGTTAAAAAGAAAGATGGGGGCCTGCGTCCTTGCCTAGATTTTCGCGAATTAAACCGGATAACCATCCGAGACCCATACCCTCTTCCTCTCATTCCTGACCTGATTAATCAGATTGCGGGTGCTAGGTGGTTCTCCAAAGTTGATCTTAGGGGGGGGTCTACAATCTGATTCGTATCAAGGAAGGGGATGAGTGGAAGACAGATTTTAACACTCCTGAGGGGCATTATGAAAATCTAGTCATGCCTTTCGGTCTGACCAATGCTCCTGCTGTCTTCCAACATTTCGTTAATGACATTTTTAGTCATCTTATCGGCAGGTTTGTGGTGATATACCTAGATGATATTTTAATTTATTCGTCTGATCTGAAAACACATGAGGTGCATGTCAGACAGGTACTGCAGGTCCTACGGACGAATAAATTATATGCTAAAATTGAAAAGTGTGTCTTCGCCGTTCAGGAAATACAGTTCCTAGGTTATTTATTATCTGCTTCAGGTTTCCGTATGGATCCTAGGAAGGTCCAGGCAATTTTAGATTGGGATCTTACTGAGAACCTCAAAGCACTGCAACGGTTCTTGGGCTTCGCAAATTTCTATAGAAAGTTCATTAAAAATTATTCGGTGATTGTAAAACCCCTTACTGACATGACTAGGAAGGGGACTGATTTTTCTAAATGGTCTGACACCGCTAAAATTGCTTTTTTCTCTCTAAAAGAGAGGTTTACCTCGGCACCTGTACTAATCCAACCTGATGTCTCCCAGCCTTTTATTGTTGAAGTTGATGCGTCAGAGGTGGGAGTGGGGGCTGTGCTGTCTCAGGGTCCGTCTCCTGGCAAATGGCGTCCTTGTGCGTTTTTTTCTAAAAAACTATCTGCAGCAGAGAAGAACTATGATATTGGCAATAGGGACTATTAGCTATTAAATTAGCGTTTGAAGAATGGCGTCACTTTTTAGAGGGGGCAATCCACCCCGTCACTGATTACGGACCACAAAAACCTTCTGTACCTCGAATCAGCTAAGCGTCTCACCCCTAGACAAGCTAGGTGGTCGCTATTTTTTAACAGGTTTAACTTTGTGATTACCTATCGTCCTGGGGCAAAAAATACCAAGGCAGATGCACTCTCGTTGTTTCCCTGGAGGGGGTAATGTGAGTGATCCGGTACCCATTCTACAAAGAGGAGTGGTTGTCTCTGCGGTACACTCTGTTCTGGAGGGGAAGGTGTTAGAGGCCCAGGGGGAAGCCCCGGTCTCTTGCCCCTCAGAGAAATTGTTTGTACCGTTAAACCTGCATCTCGAATTATTAAAGGAACATCATAATTCGTCACTTGCTGGGCACCCGGGTAGTAAAGCAACCTTGGAGCTATTGTCTCGTCGTTTTTGGTGGCCAAGGTTGCGTCAGGATGTAATGGATTTTGTGTCTTCCTGTTCTACTTGTGCGCGTGCGAAAGTCTCTCATACACGTCCTGCAGGGTCTTTATTGCCACTTGTCATTCCCAATAGGCCATGGACACATCTGTCAATGGATTTTATCACTGACTTACCTTTGTCTGCGGGTAAAACAGTTATCTTGGTAGTAGTGGACAGGTTTAGCAAGATGGTACACTTCATTGCGTTACCCGCACTACCTAATGCTAAGACTCTTGCTCAGGTATTCATCAGTGAAATCGTGAAGTTTCACGGGGTCCCTTCCGATGTTGTTTCAGATCGGGGAACCCAGTTTATTTCTAAATTTTGGAAAGCTTTTTGTTCCCGTTTGGGGGTACACTTGTCCTTTTCCTCAGATTTCCATCCTCAGTCGAATGGACAGACTGAGCGTACCAACCAAAACCTTGAGACATATCTAAGATGTTTTGAGTCTCAAAACCAAGAGGTGTTGTCATCATATTTACCGTTAGCCGAGTTTGCCATAAATAATCGCTGTCAGGAATCTACTGGCAAGTCACCATTTCTTGGTGCATATGGTTTTCATCCCCAATTCTGTACTTTCAAAGAGGGGGGGTCTTCTGGGGTTCCCGAAGAGGAACGGTTTTCGTCATCTCTTTCTTCTGTATGGCAGAAAGTGCAAGCTAATTTGAAAAATATGGGAGGTAAATATAAATGCATGGCTGATAATAGACGGTCGCCAGGTCCGGACCTAGGAGTGAATGACTATATGTGGTTGTCTACTAGGAATATTAAATTAAAGGTTTCCTCTTGGAAACTGGGTCCTAGGTTCATTGGCCCTTACAAAATAGTAGCCATCATTAACCCCGTGGCTTTTTGCCTGGAGCTACCTCAGACTTTTAAAATCCATAACGTCTTCCATAAGTCGTTACTCAAGAAGTATGTTCCACCTCTAGAACAGTCACCGCTGCCACCTCCTCCTGTTGTTGTGGATGGTAATCTAGAGTTTCAAATATCCAAAATTGTTGATTCTCGTCGGGTCCGCCGCTCTCTTCAATATCTGGTGCATTGGAGGGGTTACAGTCCCGAGGAAAGAATGTGGGTTCCAGCATCTGAGGTAAACGCCGACAGGTTAGTTCGGGCTTTTCATGCCTCTCATACTGAGAGACCTAGTCCTGAGTGTCCGGAGGCCCCTCGTAGAGAGGGAGGTTCTGTCACGAGCGTGTCAAGAGCCACGCCTGACTCCGTTATACCCGGGGTCAGGAAGTCGCAGCGGGTGGCTGCGCGCTCTATGTCTAAAGACAGTGCTGTTTATTAATGGTAGCTTTCTGGGTTTGCCTTGCAATCCTTTTTGGCTCACTTAGGGATCCGTAGCTTCTCCTCCTCAGCTGTTTCTTGTCCAGCAATCCCAACCTCCTTATATTCCCATCTCTCACTTCTCTGGTTGCCAGATATAGAGCTTCCTGCCTGGACTTCTATACTGACCCACTGGAGCTGTGTGGCTGTGTTCCCTGGTTGTTGTTCCAGAACGTTACCCTCCGGATCCCTGTTGGGCCTTGGTGGTCTGCTGTTGTCGTCCACCTGGGATTATATGTTTGTCTGTATTGTCTGTCCTCTCCTTGGTGTTTTCCTCTTAGTGTCAGTGGTGCGGACTAGTGATCCCACTGTTCACTACATAGGGCTCATCTTAGGGAAAGCCAGGGTTTAGGCACGTGATCGGCATACGGGTGAGGAACCCATCTAGGGACGTCAGGGCAGTCAGGTGCCAGCCGCAAGGTAAATCAGGGGTCACCATCTTTCTCTCTCCCTTGGACAGGGCCTTCCCATTTCCCTCCCTTTGCGTGATGCCGGTCATTACACATGGCTTGTCTCTCCGGACCCGAAAGATTATATAACCTGGTCTTGGGTTAATCAGATTAACAGGGCAATCATAAGGACGGTGAGGTGGTAACTTCTGGCAACCCTTTTCAGAAAAAACGTCCTCAAAGTCCGAAACAAATTTAGGTAGAGTAGCTATGGAGGCGACTTAGCAATTGCTATTTAAGCAATTTTCTCTTCAATGCTCACTCCACTCCAATATCTCCCTGGCCTGCCAATCCACCACTGGATTGTGCGCTACCAACCAGGGAAGACCCAATACCACAGGAGTGGGAAGCCCCTCCAGAACATAACATGAAAGACACTCGTTATGGTGGTCCCCTACCCGAAGGAGTAAGTTATGGACAATGTGAGTGAGGTTTCTCTGAGACAGAGGAGCAGAATCAATAGCGAATATGGGAATAGGTCTCTGTAGCGTACAGAGAGACAAACCCATAGTGTGGGCAAAATGGGCATCTATCAAATTTACTCCTGCTCCACTGTCTAGAAAGAAAGAAATGGTCTCAGTCTTAACACCAAAAACAACAACCGCTGGCAATACAAATTGAGATGTTCGTATGGAGGAAACGTATACCCCCCGGCTGACATCCTCCACACAGCCTGGGGTTAGTAGTTTTCTGACGGTCTCTTGTTTCTGGGAAAGAAAGGACAGACATTAATGAAATGACCCCTCCCCCCACAGAAAAAACAAACCCCACACCTACGGCGAGCCTCAGGAGGACGGACCTGACGAGTAGTTCCTCCTAGCTGCATAGGCTCTTCTAAGTCCGTACAGACTAACTGCTGCTTGGGAGGGGTTACCAATTGCTCAGGATTTTTCAATCTGTCCCTCAGACGTCTATCTATTCTGATAGGAAGGGACATAACAGCATCAAGGGAAAAGGGAGTCTTATACAGCGCAAGCGCATCCTTAATCCTTTCGAATAACCCAGAGCAGAACTGACTCCTGAGAGCCGGGTCGTTCCACTGGGTATCCGTAGCCCACCTATGAAACTCTGAGCAGTACTCCTCTGCTGGCCGCTCTCCCTGTAGGAGTCTCCGTAATTTTGATTTAGCCAGAGCGACTCGGTCAGGGTCATCATATATGAGACCCAAGGCCCCAAAAAATTCATCCACTGACCAGAGAGCCTGGGAATCAGTGGGTAAAGAGAACGCCCAGGAATGCAGGTCCCCCTGAAGCAGGGAAATAACAATCCCCACCCGCTGTTCTTCATTACCAGAGGAGTAAGGGCGCAGCTTAAAATATAACTTACAGGCCTCACGGAACATCACAAATTTGTCCCTTCCCCGAGAAAATCTGTCAGGAAGAACAACCTTGGGTTCCGCAACAACCTACTTACCCGTAGCAACCGCTGGGCTTGCGGTCTGTTGCAATTGCTGCTGTTGCTGGAGGAGCGACGCCTTCAATCCTGCCACCTCCAAAGACAGGCCTTGAAGTTGCTTTGTCAAAGCAGCAATTGGATCCATACTGGATTCTAAATAGGCAGAATCTCTACCTACACAAAATAAGGGCCAGATATAATGTCATGACCGGCGTCACGCAAAGGGAGGGAAATGGGAAGGCCCTGTCCAAGGGAGAGGGAAAGGTGGTGACCCCTGACTCACCTTGCGGCTGTCACCTGACTGCCCTGACGTCCCTAGACGGGTTCCTCACCCGTACGCCGATCACGTGCCTAAACCCTGGCTTTCCCTAAGATGAGCCCTACATAGTGAACAGGGTGGTGGGATCACTAGTCCGCACCACTGACACTAAAGGAAAACACCAAGGAGAGGACAGACAAAACATATAATCCCAGGTGGGAGATAACAGCAGACAACAAAAGCCCAACAGGGATCCGGAGGGTAACGCTCTGGAACAAAAACCAGGGATCACAGCTACTCAGCTCCAGTGGGTCAGTATAGAAGTCCAGGCAGGAATCTCTATATCTGGCAACCAGAGAAGTGGGAGAGGGGAATATAAGGAGGTTGGGAGTGCTGGACAAGAAACAGCTGAGGAGAAGAAGCTATGGATCCCTGAGTGAGCCAAAAAGGGTTGCAAGGCAAACCCAGAAAGCTACCATTAAGAAACAGCACTATCTTTATACATAGAGCGCGCAGCCACCCGCTGCGACTTCCTGACCCCGGGTATAACGGAGTCAGACGTGGCTCTTGACACCCTCGTGACACTTACTGTCTAGACACACCCAAGCTATATGTATTATGTGGTGCCAGTGTGAGATTGTGAAACAGCTATTTCTGCATAATGTCTGTACTTAAACTGTCATTTGGCATTCCGGGCACTAGAGGCCACTGTTTTGCAGCTACAGCCAGCACACTCTGAGATTTGAATATGTAAAACAGATGATGACTCATGCTGCTGCCTGTGAGTGAACCAGGAAGTGTTGATCTGGCATGGTGGAAGGATTGTGCTGTGAGGGACTTAATCTGATTCCATCCTGGCTTGCAGATGTCCGGCAGTTAATGGACACTCAGAAGAAGGAGAGTAGCTGTTATATCCTTTCTGTATCCAGCTCTTTTGAAAGAGAGGTTGTCCCAGGAAGACCAGTTCAGTGTGTGGACAGAAGGCCTCACTATTAAGCAAGGCCGCACGTTTGCTGAGAAGTTGGTGGCCATCTCTGGTAGGCTGCATCCTTGGGCCCAGAACGGACACAGGTCAGTACACTTGATTACTGATTGCAATATATTGTGTGGCGCCTGAAGTTACAGAGACTAGCCTAGGCCTCGCATTAGTTAGTCAGTTAGGATTTATATCATTTTTGCTAGGCTGTTCTGTACTGGACTGCAGCGCAGTTATTGAGTAGAGATGTCCCGAACTATTTGCCGGCGAACAGTTCCCGGCGAACATCGCTTGTTCGCGTTCGCCGCGGCGGGCGAACATTTGCGATGTTCGGTCCGCCCCCTATACGTCATCATTGAGCAAACTTTGACCCTGTACCTCACAGTCAGCAGACACATTCCAGCCAATCAGCAGCATACCCTCCCTCCCAGACCCTCCCACCTCCTATCAAAAAGCAAGGACAGCATCCATCTTAGATTCTTTCGGAAGCTGCAGTGTTAGTGAGAGCAGGGACAGTGCAGCTGCTGCTGATTTAATAGGGAAGTCGATAGCTAGGCCAGTGTATTCAGTGTCCACTCCAGTCCTCAAAGACTCATCTGATCTGCTCTAAGGACAGCGTCCTTACAGCACCCCAAAAAGCCCTTTTTAGGGCTAGTACATCAGTTTGCTTTTTGTTTTTCTCTGTAATCTAATTGCAGTTGCCTGCAAGCGTGTGTGTCAGGCCTACAGCGTGTACTGTGCCCACTACTGCCAGTGCCCAGTGCCACCACTCATATCTGGTGTCACAGTAGCTTGCATTCATTTTTTTTTTTTTACTGTAATCTAATTGCAGTTGCCTGCAAGCGTGTGTGTCAGGCCTACAGCGTGTACTGTGCCCACTACTGCCAGTGCCCAGTGCCACCACTCATATCTGGTGTCACAGTAGCTTGCACGCATAGTACAACTAATCGAAAAAAAAAGGACAGGCAGAGCAGGCCACCCCGCAGGGGCAGTCGTGATCGTGGTGCTGTGATTTCCTTTGGCACTAGAATAATGCCCAGTGTTCAGAGGCCACGTACCCTGAACTCGAAAAGTTCTGAGGACATAGTTGACTGGCTAACACAGGGCACCCAATCTTCTACAGCTTCCACTCGGAACCTTGACGCACCATCCTCCTCCAGCTCAGCTTCGGGCACCTCTCAAGTTACCACTCGCCCGCCTGCCGCCATCACCAACACTAGCACCACAGCTGCTTCACTTGATCTGTCAGAGGAGTTATTTACACATCAGTTGGAAGAAATGAGTGATGTGCAACCATTATTGCCAGAGGATGTAGATAACAGGGATATGTCTCAGTCAGGCAGCATTACACACATGGACGTACGGTGTGATGATAATGATGTTGTACCCGCTGCTGCTTCCTTTGCTGAGTTGTCAGATACAAGTGAAGCGTTTGATGATGACGATGTGTCCGTGGATGTCACGTGGGTGCCCGCTCGAAGAGAAGAAGAACAGGGGGAAAGTTCAGATGGGGAGACAGAGAGGAGGAGGAGACTAGTTGGAAGCAGGGGGAGGTCGTCGCAAGGAGCTAGTGGCACAGTCAGACAGCATGTATTGGCACCCGGGGTCAGCCAGACAGCACGCCAATCAACGCATGCTGTTGTCACCACCAGAATGCCGTCATTGCAAAGCTCAGCAGTGTGGCATTTTTTTTGTGTGTCTGCCTCTGATAACAGCGATGCCATTTGCAACCTGTGCCAAAAGAAACTGAGTCGTGGGAAGTCCAACACCCACCTAGGTACAACTGCTTTGCGAAGGCACATGATCTCACATCACAAATGCCTATGGGATCAACACATGATGAGTACAAGCAGCACACAAACTCAAAGCCACCATACTCCTCCTGGTCCAGCATCTTCAGCCACGTCAACCACTGCCCCCTTGCCCCCTCTCAACCATCCGCCACTCCGCCTCTCACCTTCAGCAGTTCCTGCTCATCTGCCCACAGTCAGATGTCTGTCAAGTAAATGTTTGAGCGTAAGAAGCCAATGTCACAGAGTCCCCCCCTAGCCCGGAGTCTGACAGCTGGCTTGTCGGAACTCTTAGCCCGCCAGCTTTTACCATACAAGCTGGTGGAGTCTGAGGCCTTCAAAAAATTTGTACCTATTGGGACACTGCAGTGGAAGGTACCCGGACAAAATTTCTTTGCACAAAAGGCAATCCCCAACCTGTACTCTATTGTGGAAAAGGAAGTCATGGCATGTCTGGCACACAGTGTTGGGGCAAGGGTCCATCTGACCACTGATACCTGGTCTGCAAAGCACGGTCAAGGCAGGTATATCACCTACACTGCGCATTGGGTAAACCTGCTGACGGCTGCCAAGCATGGAATGCGTGGCTCTGCAGAGGAGTTGGTGACACCGCCACGACTTGCAGGCAGGCCTGCTGCCACCTCCTCTACTCCTCCTACTCCATCCTCTTCGCTAACCTCCTCGGCTGAGTCCTCTTCTGCTGCTGCGTCTTGCTCAACATCAACTGCACCCCCCCAGCTCCCCAAGGGCTATTCCACATCCCGGATACGACAGTGTCACGCCATCTTGGGGTTGACTTGCCTGAAAGCAGAGAGTCACACCGGACCAGCACTCCTGTCCGCCCAGAACGCACAGGTGGATCAGTGGCTGACTCCACACCAACTGGAGATCAGCAAAGTGGTGTGTGACAACGGAAGCAATTTGTTGGCGGCATTGAATTTGGGCAAGTTGACACATGTGTCGTGCATGGCACATGTGTTGAATCTGATCGTACAATGTTTTGTGCATAAGTACCCAGGCTTACAGGACGTCCTCAAGCAGGCCAGGAAGGTGTGTGGCCATTTCAGGCGTTCCTACACGGCCATGGTGCACTTTTCAGATATTCAGCGGCGAAACAACATGCCAGTGAGTCGCTTGATTTGCAACAGCCCGACACGTTGGAATTCAACACTCCTAATGTTTGACCGCCTGCTCCAAGAAGAAAAAGCAGTCAACGAGTATTTGTATGACCGGGTTGCTAGGACAGCCTCTGTGGAGCTGGGTATTTTTTTGCCACGTTACTGGACGCTCATGCGCAATGCCTGTAGGCTCATGCGTCCTTTTGAGGAGGTGACAAACCTAGTCAGTCGCACCGAAGGCACCATCAGCGACCTCATCCCATTTGTTTTCTTCCTGGATCGTGCCCTGCGAAGAGTGCTGGATCAGGCCGTAGATGAGCGTGAAGAGGAAGAGTTGTGGTCACCATCACCCCCAGAAACAGCCTTATCAGCATCGCTTGCTGGACCTGCGGCAACGCTGGAAGAGGAGTCTGAGGATGAGGAGTCAAGGGAGGAATGTGGCTTTGAGGAGGAGGAAGACCAACCACAGCAGGCATCCCAGGGTGCTCGTTGTCACCTATCTGGTACCCGTGGTGTTGTACGTGGCTGGGGGGGGGGGAAGAACAGACCTTCAATGAGATCAGTGAGGACGAGAAACGGGACATGAGTAGCTCGGCATCCAACCTTGTGCAAATGGGGTCTTTCATGCTGTCATGCCTGTTGAGGGACCCTCGTATAAAAAGGCTGAAGGACAACGACCTGTACTGGGTGGCCACGCTACTAGTCCCCCAGTATAAGCAGAAAGTGCCTGAAATGTTACTGAATTACCGCAAGTCGGAAAGGATGCAGCAGTTCCAAAACAAGTTAAAAAGTATGCTTTACACAGCGTATAAGTGTGATGTCAAAGCACAACGGGAATCTAACAGGGGAAGAGGTGAAAGTAAGCCTCCTCCTACCATGACCACGCCGACAAGGACAGGCCGCTTTACAGATGTGTTGTTGATGGAGGACATGCAGAGCTTTTTAAGTCCTACGCATCGCCACAGCCCTTCGGGGTCCACCCTCAGAGAACGACTCGACCGACAGGTAGCAGACTACCTCGCCTTAACTGCAGATATCGACACTCTGAGGAGCGATGAACCCCTTGACTACTGGGTGTGCAGGCTTGACCTGTGGCCTGAGCTATCCCAATTTGTGATAGAACTTCTGGCCTGCCCCGCTTCAAGTGTCCTGTCAGAAAGAACCTTCAGCGCAGCAGGAGGTATTGTCACTGAGAAGAGAAGTCGCCTAGGTCAAAAAAGTCTAGATTACCTGACCTTTTTTAAGATGAATGAGGCATGGATCCCGAAGGGACTGACAGTGGGGGATGCATTTGACTAAAAAAAGGCCTGATGAGATGCATTGGGCTATAAAATGGTCCACACGCTGCTGTATTTAATCTCTGCCAAAAAAAAAAAAAAAAGGCACATACATGTGTCAATTCCCCTTCGTGATCGTTACCTTGTTGTGGTGAAGGGGCTTGCGTATCACAATGAAGCGATCACCTCTATGAGTGTGTTAGCAATGGAAATGTTGGCACACCCCAGATGAGATAAGGTCGTTGCTTCATTGTGAACAGACCAAAAGCGATCGGCTGGATAATTTTGCATAGAAAAAAATATTAATTTTCTTTGTGATCATCTAAGGTGATCATTAATGCCTACTAGGCCAACAATGGGCCCACACTGCAGAATCATTGTTTTCTGGGTCACTTAACTGTCACTGAACTACCTCAGCACGACCATAGGCTTTGAAAAACCGCCATCAACTGCAATCTCCCAAACGTGCGCACGAGCACAGTCATCACTACACCAAGATTGACGCATAGAGGAATAAAATTTATGTCATGAGTGTGTCAACTATTGACAACTCTTTGCGGTTGTCTAAACTCTATTCCATACACGTCCCCTGATAGGGGACGTAACAGGGATTAAACTGATAGGAATAGTACTACTTAACATACCACTCATATCGGGTAGCACAGTACATTGCACGGCGCACGCGCAGTGCCCCAAATTGGAAGTAAGAGGACCAACCAAGCATCTTTTTCCATCTCTCGGTTCCTAAAATCTATTCCATACACCACTCCGGCCCCTGATAGGGGACAAAACAGAGTTTAAACTGGTGAGAACAGATTTTTTTAATTAAAAAAAGAGGACAGCCTCTGCGGAGCTGGGTATTTTTTGGCCGCGTTACTGAACGCTCATGCACAATGGCTGTAGGCTCATGTGTCCTTTTGCGGAGGTGACAAACCTGGTCAGTCAAACCCAAGGCAATATCATCGACCTCATCCCATATGCGTTTTTTCTGGAGCCTGCCCTTCGAAGAGTGCTGGATCAGGCCGTAGATAAGCATGAAGAGGAAGAGTTGTGGTCACCATCACCACCAAAAGCAGCCTTCTCGTCGTCGATTGCTGGACCTGCGGCAACGCAGAGAGAGGAGTCTGAAGAAGAGGAGTCAGAGGAGGAAGGTGGCTTTGAGGAGGTGGAAGACCAACCACAGCAGGCGTCCCAGGGGGCTTGTTGTCACCTTTCGAGGACCCTTGGTGTTGTACGTGGCTGGTTGGAGGAAGAGACCTTCAATGACGTCAGTGAGGACAAGGAACGGGACATGGCTAGCTTGGTATCCAACCTTGTATAAATGGGAAGTTTGCGGTTGTGCAAATGGACTGTTTGCGGTTGCTTGCTGTGCGTTAAACGGGGAGTTTGGTCTGTCATAGTTTGGTCTGTCACTGTGAAGCAGGCGTAACCCTTACACTACCTGATCGATACAACATCATACCTGATGTTTTAAAGCATGGTATTCCAAACAATTTAGGAATGTTAGGTGATTTATGCCCTTTATGGATTAAAACCCGACTCTGCGTCAACTACGTAATTTTCCATGGGACTTTTGCCATGGATCCCCCTCCGGCATGCCACAGTCCAGGTGTTAGTCCCCTTGAAACAACTTTTCCATCACTATTGTGGCCAGAAAGAGTCCCTGTGGGTTTTAAAATTCGCCTGCCTATTGAAGTCTATGGCAGTTCGCCCGTTCGCGAACATTTGCGTAAACTCTTATGTTCGCGACATCTCTATTACTCTATTATTGACTTGCAGGCTCTGCTGCGTTTGCCACCGGCTAGGGGTGTCCTCTGTAGCGGCACAACACGACTTGCAGGCTCTGCTGTGTCCACCATCGGCTAGGCCTGTCCAGTGGGCAGGGACATTGAATGTGGGTCCGGGATATAGCGTTTCTATGCATGTTATTACTTGTTGTTTAAGTAAAGTTTTCTGTTGTTGCATATTAAACTGATGTCAGTGTCGCTTTCCTTGTCTGTGACTTCGCTGTATTCTGGGGAGCCCACCCTGGTACTCGGCTTACAACTTTGCGTAGTCGGCAGGATACAGCGACCGTTATGGACGGGAACGCGGCAGGACCCAGCCCAAGATGCACAGGCACAAGTTCAGCTTGCCGCCAACAATATGGCTACCCCAGTAGGATACATCCCTGTAGGGGCACTGGTGCGTCATCTGCCAAACTATGACGGTAACAACATGACATTGCAGGACTGGACTGAAAGGGTGCGAAGTGTGGTTAAAATGTGTAACCTGACCCCCGAACTGCGGGCTGAGGTTGCATTGGGAGCCCTAGAGGGTGACATCAGGCAGACAGTGATGGTAAGGCCTGACTCTGAGAGAGATACCCTAGAGAAGATATTCTCCCTGCTAGAGAGAGCCCAAGGGGGGCGGGCCAAAGTGGTACAGTTACGGAGTCACTTCTTTAACCGACCCCAGCGAGAGGGCGAGACCCTGATGCAATATTCCAATGCTCTACAGGAGACACTGAATGAGATACAACGACGAGACCCTGAGGCTATGGGCGCCTTCCGGGAGGTGGACCGGCTCCTACGAGATCAGTTCATAGTGGGGCTCTCCAATAAATTCCTACAAGATAAATTACAAGAGATGACCTGAACAATGGCCGATATGACATTCTACAGCGTTTATTTAGCCGCCGTAGAGAGGGAGGAAGAGCCCATACCTACAGCAGCGAGAGTGGTGAATAGCACGCATGTTACAATGGACCGGCTGGGATCTGAAGAATCAGAGTCCTTAAAGGATGTGGTACAGGCCCTGCGGGCGGAATTGAAAGAGCATCGGCTGGAAGTGTCCCAGATGAAGGTAGAACCGTCCCGGCCTCCGGAAACTGTCCCCGCACCTCGTGTCACTCCACCCAGAACAACCCCAGTGAGGGGGCCGGGCAGAAGAGGGCCCCTCTGTTGGGTTTGCCGAAAGTATGGCCATATGGCCAGAGAGTGCCCAGAACAAGTAGCGTCAGAGCCGACGTTAAACTTCCGACCGCTGCAGTAGCTGGGCGTCCTGTGGCGATGCTCCAGAAGTTAAGCCCTCTGCGTGAAGAACGTGATCTGTATGCCAGCAGCCCCATATTAGAAGCCGAGCTGGAAGGCCGAAATGTTTTCTGCCTAGTTGATACAGGGTCAGAGTGCACTCTAATGCCTTTGGAGTTCTTCGAGAGGCACTTTGGGCATATGATGGAGCCCGAAGATAAGGGTGTCATCAGGCTGACGGCTGACAATAATAGAGAGATGGATGTTCTAGGGATAGTCTGGATGCGGGTCCGACTGTTTGGGCAAGACATCGGCAAGAAAGGGGTTGTGCTGGTGGACCATTCGTTTCGGAAAGGAATGGACGTGACCCTGGGCATGAATATACTGAGAGACCTAGATCATCAACTCTATGCCAAGGAAGCACCGAAGTACTGGCAACGGGCGACCGCACACCGGCCTACCCAGAAGGTCTTACAACAAATGGTGAGGAGCTGTAGCCTACAAAAGAATTACCTGTCCGGACGGGCCATTGGAGACGTGAGGGTGCTACGGAGGTCTCCGTTGAAGATCCCACCTCGACTGGAGCGAATATTGATGCTGCCAGTGGGGGCTGGAAGACGACTGAATGGACTGGAGGTCCTGATCGAGCCCGCCTATCAAGGAAAAACACTGATTCGCCCACTGGTAGCCTGGGCCCTTGCCGTTGTGAAAGACGGATGTGTGCCTATACGCTGCTGTAATGTTGAGGAATGCGAGTTAACCGTCCCCGCAAACACCCTGCTGGCCAAAGTTTATCTGTCCAAAGGGGGTATGGCTCGTTGAAGGGGCTTTACGCTGCAGACGGATAGGAGATCTGCCTAGACCTATGCTGTGGAGGTCCATTCAAGGAAAACCCCGAAAGCGGAGTGGAACCCTCGAGTGATCATGGCCCATATGGGGGTGGACTGCAGAACCCTGAGCCCGGGGGAACAAAAGCTGCTGGAAGACACCCTCTGGGAATTTCCGGAGGCCTTCTCAAGACATGATGAGGACTTTGGGTGTGCTACTGCCATCGAACATGAAATTATAACTGGCGATGCTGCGCCAATCAGGGAACTCTACCGGCAGATCCCACCTAAGATGTATTAGGAGGTGAAAGATATGGTGGCCAGCATGTTGGAGAACCGGGTGATCCAGGAGAGTCAAAGTCCATGGGCTGCTCCGGTAGTCTTGGTGCGGAAGAAAGACGGGAGTCTCTGGTTCTGCGTGGATTATCGGAAGCTGAATGCTCAGACTGTCCGGGATGCCTACCCCCTTCCGTGGATTGAAGAGTCATTATCAGCCCTAAGCCAAGCTAAGTTCTTCTCAACTGTTGACTTGGCTAGTGGGTACTGGCAGGTGCCGGTGGTTAAGAAGGACAAAGCCAAGACAGCCTTCATTCTACCTATGGGACTCTACGAGTTCAACCAGAGGCCCTTGGCCTCTCTAATGCTCCGGGGACATTCCAGCGATTGATGGAACACTGTCTGGGGGACCTCAACTTCGAATCAGTGTTGATATACCTGGATGACATAGTAGTGTTCGGGGCTTCCTTTGAAGATCACCTCCAGAAGCTGCGGCAAGTCTTGGGACGGCTACGAGACCATGGGCTCAAGATCAAGCCAAAGAAATGCCAGCTGTTTCGACAGCAGATATAGTACTTAGGACACGTGGTCACCCAGGAGTGGGTAAATGCGGCCCTCAGCAAGGTGGAGGCCGTTCAAAAGTGGCCCCGGCCAAGTACGCTACGGGAGGTACGGGCGTTCGTGGGACTGGCCGGCTACTACAGGAGGTTTATACCCAAATTCGCTCATCTGGTGGGCCCATTAAATGAGTTGCTAAGAGGCACGGCTGGGGGCCCGAAGAAACGCCCCGTCGACTGGGGGCCCCGGCAACAAGAGGCCTTTGAAGCGGTGAAAGAGGCGCTGACCAATGCCCCGATCCTGGCTTACACGCGGTTTGATTACGCCCCCATTCCTGCTGTATACTGATGGAAGCCTACATGGTCTGGGGGCCGTTTTGTCCCAAGTCCAGGATGGACGAGAGAGAGTCATCGCCTATGGGAGCCGGTCCCTAAGAGAGTCAGAACGCAACCCTAATAACTATAGCTCCTTTAAACTGGAACTACTGGCCCTGGTGTGGGCCATGACCGAAAGGTTTGCAGAATACCTGACTGGTGCAGAAGTGACCGTGATGACGGACAACAACCCGTTGGCACACCTGGAGAATGCCAAGCTCGGTGCACTCGAGCAAAGATGGTTGGCCCACCTCTCTAAGTACCAATACCGCATCAAGTTTCGGTCCGGCAGGGAGAATGGCAATGCCGATGCACTCTCTCGAGTTCCAGTAGGATAGTCGACTCAGAGAGCCGATGAGGAGTTAGAGGATACTGAAACTCCTGACGTTGGTTGCTTACCTCTGTTCCCGGATGTGGCACATTCAAGTGGGGTGGCGTCTGGAATGACGCTGGTGCTGGGGAAAACGTTGACTGATTAAGAGAGTCCAGGATAGCTGCCGGGATTTGTGGAAGGTGAAAGAATGGGTTCGGAGCAAGATCTGGCCTCGGCCAGAAGAGCGAGCCCTCATGACCCCAGAGGGTCAGAAGTTGTTAAGGCAGTGGGACAAGGTGACAATTACTCAGGGCCTCCTGTGCCGGATCATATACTTACAGTCAGAGCTGCAGTACCGGCAACAGATTGTCATTCCCATGTCGTTGGGATCGGAGGCCGCCAGAGAAGCTCATGAAAAGGGAGCTCATTTCGGGAGCGACAAAACGTCAAGTGGCTCCAACGGCTGGTGTACTGTCCAGATCTGGCCGACATGGTGATCCTGTGGGTCGAGCAAGAGTACTGAACAGCGGGCTCCTATGCAGACCATCCGCACCTCAGTGCCCCTAGAACTTCTGATGATCGATTATGTACAGATCGGATATTCTACCTCGGGACACTCGTACTGTCTAGTTATGACAGATCACTTTACCAAGTATGCGGTGGCTGTGCCCACCAGAGACCAAACCGCAGAGTCGGCCGCTGAAGCTGTCTGTAAACACTTTATACAGGTGTTCGGGTGTCCACGGAGGATACATTTTGACCAGGGAGCATGCTTTCAGGGTACTCTAATGAATGAACTGTACCAACTGTATGGGATTGAACACTCCCGAACCACTCCATATCACCCACAAGGAAACGGGGCGTGCGAACGCTTCAATCACACCTTGCTTCAGATGCTGCAGACTCTGGAAGACAGTCAAAAAGCCCAGTGGCCCATATACCTACCTGAGTTAATGTGGCAGATAAATTTTGTAAACTGGGACTCATTAAAACGTAACCTTTACTAGGTCATTTAAAATAATGTTTCGCACTGGGTGGGAGACGACAATAACAATAAATTACCTCCACTAAATCACATCATATATTTTCTTAGATAAATGAAAAAGGGTAGATCTCACCTCGTCTGAGCAGGATCCACAACCGTGGAGGAAGGTCCTGGCAGTTAGTAGTGCCTGTGACCGGTGTGACCAGGGTGCTTGTGTCGTATTGGCACTACATCCACTCCTAATACACCCTATTATGGCTTTCCTGCCTTTCTAGGGGTCTGGGGCTGTTATATTGGCCTACCACACATGGAGCACCCGCCCCGACAGGGGCGACCCCACACCGAACCTTTCCCTCATTATGGGTCTAGTGTTCTATAAAGCCCTAATTACAGCGCCCTACATACTATGTTTCTGTCTTTCTTTCCAGACATCATCAGGGGACTTCACACATGTATTCAAGGACAAACTACAAATAAAAAAATTACAGACATACACTCAATATAGGTCACAAATGGTACAGAGTACCGCATATACAATAACTTGTAAGCAGACTCAGTGTACTTACTAGAGATCAGTGTACTTACTCATCAGTCAGGAATTTGATTTCATGTACCCAGAATATCCTCAGATTGCCACTTTTTACAGTCTTCCTAAAGTACACAAGGGCTACGAGCCCTTGAAAGGGCGCCCGATCGTATTGGGCATTGATAGCCTGAGCCAAAACAGGAATGTACATAGATAAGATCCTGGCACCATTTGTCCTTTCCCTATCATCCCATGTAAAAGACACCGGGGACCTCCTTAGACAGATAGAGGGTATCCAGCTAGATGAAGACTGCATATTAGGGAGTGTAGATGTTGAAGCACTATACTCATCTATCCCACACAAATGGGGTCTATATGCAGTATCATACTTTCTGTCTTCAAGGGGGAGCCACTTCCAGGCACATAGTGCGTTTGTAATAGAATTGTTGGAATTCTCATTAAAGAGATACTACTTCTTATTCAATGGGCGTTTTTTCCACCAGCTCAGGGGCACTGCGATGGGGAGCCCCTGCGCCCCATCGTATGCAAATCTGTTCCTGGGCTGGTGGGAAAACACCCTAGTATTCAGGGATGAGTCCACAATGGAGTCACAGTGCGTTCAAAAGTGGGCGCGCTTTATTGATGATGTTTTTGTCATCTGGAAGGGAAGTATGGAGACCTTCTCGGGTTGGGTTCAACAACTAACTAAACCAAAACGAGATAGGTCTCCATTTCACATCTGAATGTGACCCATCAAAACTTCCCTTTCTTGACATCAGAGTGAGCTTAAATCATATGGGTCGTCTGGAGACATCCATATATCGTAAGCCAACCTCGACAAATTCCCTCCTGAGGTGGGAAAGTAGCCATCCGTATCCACTCAGGAAGGGAATACCGAGAGGTCAATACTTGTGATTGAGGAGGAACTGCTCCAGGCGCTCAGAGTTCATCAAACAAGCAGGTGAATTGAAAACTCGATTTTTAGAGCGTGGATACCCATCAGGCGTACTTACACCAGCGTACCAGATGGCCCTGAATAAGGATAGAGTGTCTCTATTGACCCCACAGGTAGATACCCCTACGCACAGTAGCTCCAGTGAGAACAGGGAGATCCGCTTTATTAGCACATACAACGGATGCTCCTCTGCAATCAGAGACATCATATCCACACACTGGCATGTGCTTTTAATGGATCCTGACATTTGTAAGGTCATAAAGGGGCGCCCCAGCATTACATACAGATGTGGCAGAAGTATCCGTGACATGATGGTACATAGCCACTATACACCAATACCCCAGAAAAAGACATGGCTTGAGAGAGGCATTAGTGGCAACTTTAAATGCGGACGATGTGTGGCATGCCCCTTTATGACCAAAGCAAGGTCATTTAGGAGCAATAATACCGGCAAAACCTACATAGTCAAGGACATCATTAACTGTAGAAGTATAGGACTAGTCTACAAAATCACATGTGAATGTGGAAAAGAATACGTCGGGAAGACAGGTAGAGAACTGAGGAGAAGAATAGGAGAGCATCTGAGTGATATAAGAAATGGCAGAGATACATCGGTGGCACGACATGTGAACACCGAACATGACGGCAGAATGGATTGCCTTTCCTTCATGGGAATTGAACAAATTAAGCCAAGAACTAGACGGGGCGACTTTGATAAGAGGATCCTGCAATGCGAGGCAAAATGGATCTTCTATCTTAGAACGGTCCACCCATCCGGTTTAAATGAACAACAGAACTATTGCTGCTTTATATGATTTAAGTTGCAATAAAAGGATGGTGACTGGTGGAGTCCCCCCTTGGATCTCATGTACTCCCGCTCAAAATGTGAGCGTATGGGATCTGATGGTGGACTCTGGTCAGAATACAAACGGGGTCGACTGTATTAAATATGACGTAGTCTAGGCCCCCTTGGATCTCATGTGCTGTCGCATGTGGGACCTGATGGTGGAATTATAATACTAACGGGGGCAAGCGTATCAAATGTACCATGTTACTGTACTCCAGTAAATATACAGTTGTTTCCTTGGCCCCCTTATCAGCTGGTATTTTGAGTGGTACGGCAGGCGCTTGGTTGTCCTGCTAATTTTAAATCCGGAATGCGATTGTGCATATACAAAGAGGAGGCAAGTCATCATTTGCTTTGTGTTCGGGCCGTGCGTTATGAGCCTGGAGGTTGCTATGCAACTGGCAACGCTCTGACGCAGGCCCTGACCTCACTTCCGGTTAGCCCGCACCATGTGACTTGAGCTTCCGGTCCGGTGGAACGCATGCGAGCGGCGTGCGTTCCACATAGAGTAACATGCATTCGGATGGACCCGGACAGGTGAGGCAAGTAATTAAGGGGGGCGTACACTCACCGGGAGTAGAGGTATATGAGGAGGCGGCTAACAAGTATTCAGTGCTCACCCAAATCATTGTTATTTGTGGTGAGACACTGACTGACATGGGACACTTCCCATGATACAGAGAGGATAAAAATTACCCACTATCCTGATTGATGATACGAGGCTAAAACCACCTTGATCTCTAGTAAGTACACAGAGTCTGCTTACAAGTTATTGTATATGCGGTACTCTGTACCATTTGTGACCTATATTGAGTGTATGTCTGTAATTTTTTATTTGTAGTTTGTCCTTGAATACATGTGTGAAGTCCCCTGATGATGTCTGGAAAGAAAGACAGAAACATGGCATGTAGGGCGCTGTAATTAGGGCTTTATAGAACACTAGACCCATACTGAGGGAAAGGTTCGGTGTGGGGTCGCCCCTGTCGGGGCGGGTGCTCCATGTGTGGTAGGCAGGCCAATATAACAGCCCCAGACCCCTAGAAAGGCAGGAAAGCCATAATAGGGTGTATTAGGAGTGGATGTAGTGCCAATACGACACAAGCACCCTGGTCACACCGGTCACAGGCACTACTAACTGCCAGGACCTTCCTCCACGGTTGTGGATCCTGCTCAGACGAGGGGAGATCTACCCTTTTTCAATTATCTAAGAAAATATATGATGTGATTTAGTGGAGGTAATTTATTGTTATTGTCGTCTCCCACCCAGTGTGAAACATTATTTTAAATGACCTAGTAAAGGTTACGTTTTAATGAGTCCCAGTTTACAAAATGTATCTGTTATATTTGGGTGTAATCAGATACCACTGCACACACACTAGTAGTGGTGGTATAATTAATTTTATTATTCCTGAGTTGATGTGGGCCTATAATAACAGAGTACACAGTACCACCGGATACTCTCCGCATATGCTCATGTTTGGACGAGCTGGACGGGAGATTGAAGATCTCCACATGCCTAACCCGATGGAGCCCCCACCGAGAAGTACCACCGCATGGGTGCAGGAGCACCGCCACCGGCTGAGAGCGGTACACAGGGTTGTGGGGGAGTGCCTGGGACAGGTGGTACACCCTAACCCAAGACCAGTGCAGAAAGATAGGTATGTCCCTGGTGATTGGGTGATGGTCAAAGCCAAACGGCCGTCAGGGAAGTTGGATGGAAGGTGGGAGGCAGTTCCATACACGGTGAAGAGAAGGGTAGACCCCGCTATCCCGGTCTATGAGGTAGAGCCAGTAGGGACAGGGGGACCCTCACGGAACTTACACCGTAATATGTTGAGACGTTGCAATTTTGATGAGCCGGTGTGCATAGAGGGGGTGCCTCCTCATGCTCAGGGTATGGAGGAAAGTCCCTCAGACGAGGAAGAGGAGGAATGGTGGGCCGTCCCTGCTCAAGTGTCCACAGAGGTTCTGGCCGTGGCAGGTTTGCCACCCAGATGCAATGCTGAGCAATCAACAGCTCCTCTCTTGTCAAATATGCCTGATGTCCCCAGTATTTCTGAAGCCCCCATTCTGAGAAGGTGAGCGAGGCCCAATGCTGGTGTGCCTCCACAGCGCTATGCTCAGGATGAGTTTGTATGGGGAGAGTTGCCGAGGTCGACAACTTCTAGTGGGATGGCATGTGAGATTGTGAAACAGCTATTTCTGCATAATCTCTGTACTTAAACTGTCATTTGGCATTCCGGGCACTAGAAGCCACTGTTTTGCAGCTACAGCCAGCACACTCTGAGATTTGAATATGTAAAACAGATGATGACTCATGCTGCTGCCTGTGATTGAACCAGGAAGTGTTGATCTGGCATGGTGGAAGGATTGTGCTGTGAGGGACTGAATCCGATTCCATCCTGGCTTACAGATGTCCGGCAGTTAATGGACACTCAGAAGAAGGAGAGTAGCTGTTATATCCTTTCTGTATCCAGCTCTTTTGAAAGAGAGGTTGTCCCAGGAAGACCAGTTCAGTGTGTGGACAGAAGGCCTCACTATCAAGTAAGGCCGCACGGTTGCTGAGAAGTTGGTGGCCATCTCTGGTAGGCTGCATCCTTGGGCCTAGAGCGGACACAGGTCAGTACACTTGATTAGTTATTGCAATATATTGTGTGGTGCCTGAAGTTTCAGAGACTAGCCTAGGCCTCGCATTAGTTAGTCAGTTAGGATTTATATCGTTTTTGCTAGGCTGTACTGTACTGGACTACAGCACAATTATTGACTTGCAGGCTCTGCTGCGTTTGCCACCGGCTAGGGGTGTCCTCTGTAGCGGCACAGCACGACTTGCAGGCTCTGCTGTGTCCGCCATCGGCTAGGCCTGTCCAGTGGACAGGGACATTGACTGTGGGTCCGGGATATAGCGTTTCTATGCATGTTTGTATTGCTTTGGTGAAGCTTATGTTATTACTTGTTGTTTAAGTAAAGTTTTCTGTTCTTGCATATTAAACTGGTGTCAGTGTCGCTTTCCTTGTCTGTGACTTCGCTGTATTCTCGGGAGCCCACCCCGGTACACGGCTTACATCAGCACCACCTAGGGGTGAATAGGTGTAATGCCATTGCCAGTCTGAAAAAAGGAAATACCATGCAATGCAAATAAACACATGTATATACACTCACCTAAAGAATTATTAGGAACACCATACTAATACGGTGTTGGACCCCCTTTTGCCTTCAGAACTGCCTTAATTCTACGTGGCATTGATTCAACAAGGTGCTGATAGCATTCTTTAGAAATGTTGGCCCATATTGATAGGATAGCATCTTGCAGTTGATGGAGATTTGAGGGATGCACATCCAGGGCACGAAGCTCCCGTTCCACACATCCCAAAGATGCTCTATTGGGTTGAGATCTGGTGACTGTGGGGGCCATTTTAGTACATTGAACTCATTGTCATGTTCAAGAAACCAATTTGAAATGATTCGAGCTTTGTGACATGGTGCATTATCCTGCTGGAAGTAGCCATCAGAGGATGGATACATGTTCTCATTCTGTTTACGCCAAATTCGGACTCTACCATTTGAATGTCTCAACAGAAATCGAGACTCATCAGACCAGGCAACATTTTTCCAGTCTTAAACAGTCCAATTTTGGTGAGCTCGTGCAAATTGTAGCCTCTTTTTTCTATTTGTCCCTGTGTCCCTGTGTGTGTGTCTGTCCCTGTGTGTGTGTGTGTCTGTCCCTGTGTGTGTGTGTGTGTCTGTCCCTGTGTGTGTGTGTGTGTCTGTCCCTGTGTGTGTGTGTGTGTCTGTCCCTGTGTGTGTGTGTGTGTGTGTGTGTGTCTGTCCCTGTGTGTGTGTGTGTGTCTGTCCCTGTGTGTGTGTGTGTGTCTGTCCCTGTGTGTGTGTGTGTGTCTGTGTGTGTGTCTGTCCCTGTGTGTGTGTGTGTGTGTGTGTGTGTGTGTGTCACCATCACCATGCCCACAGTGTTCCCTTTGTCTTGACACAGCTGCATCAGGACATTCTGTGTGGGGCAAGATGAAGATGGAAGAGGAGGCAGCACCGCCAGCATGGAGTCCGTGGTAGAGGCACAGGGAGGCACACTAAGGACGCAGGTAACACTACTACATGATCTACACTAGTGTTATTTGTGGTTTACATAGGACTACAGGTAACACTATCATATTATCAGCACTAGTGTTATCTGTGGTTTTACATAGGACTGCAGGTAACACTACTACATTTTCTGTACTCAGATAGCCATGACTGTGTTATCTATGCTGTTACATAGGACTGCAGGTGATATCTACTGTATTATTTGTACTCAGAGAGTTACCACTGTGTAAGGGGGCCCACTGAGACTTTATCGCCCAAGGGCCCACATGATCCTGGAGCCGGCCCTGGAAGTGTGCCTGTAAAAGTTTGCCAGCATATGTAGAAGTATGCTTTTAAAAGACTGCTGGCATGTGTATAAGTATGCGTGTAACAGAGTTCTGTTACTGTATCTATGTACGCAACTTGGTTCTGTTACTGTATCTATACACACAGCTTGGTTCTGGTACTGTATCTATGTACACAACTTGGTTCTCTTACTGTATCTATACACACAGCTTGGTTCTGGTACTGTATCTATGTATGCAACTTAGTTCTGTTACTGTATCTATACACACAGCTTGGTTTTGGTACTTTATCTATACACACAGCTTGGTTCTGTTACTGTATCTATGCACACAGCTTGGTTCTGTTATTGCATCTATGCACGCAGCTTGGTTCTGCTACTGTATCTATGCACATAGCTTGGTTCTGTTACTGTATCTATGCACATAGCTTGGTTCTGTTACTGTATCTATGTACGTAGCTTGGTTCTGTTACTGTATATGTGCACGTAGCTTGGTTCTGTTACTGTATCTATACATGCAGCCTGGTTCTATTACTGTATCTATACAGACAGCTTGGTTCTGTTACTTTATCTAGGTACAGAGCTTGGAATTTTTATGGTATCTAAGTACTGAGCTTGAAGGGGGTGCCTAAGTTCAAATTTTTGAGGCCAAACTACATGGATGCTGTTAAAATAAAAGAATAAAAAATAACTCACCATCCTGATCACTATTTGATCCAGCACCAATACTCTGTTCTCTCCTCCAGTGGTCATGCACACTATTACACTACAGCTAAAGGATTATTTTAAAGGATGTTGATGCAAATTGGAAAACCACCTTAAGGCCCCTTGCAGACGAGCGTTCATCCTGCAGTGAGTCCGCATCGCAGCACCCGGCCTGACCTGCCAGCACTGACGGGATTCACATAGCATTATATTGATTTATGATGCTATGTAACCCTTACAGTTCTGGAATGTATTGGATAACACTGGCAGCATTATGCCAGTGTTATCCAATACATTCCAGAACTGTAAGGCCTCTTTCACACGGGCGTTGCGGAAAAATGTCCGGGTGCGTTGCGGGAACACCGCGCGAGTGCAAAACCTTGTAATGCGTTTTGCACTCGCGTGAGAAAAATCGCGCGTGTTTGGTACCCAAACCCGAACTTCTTCACAGAAGTTCGGGCTTGGGATCGGTGTTCTGTAAATAGTATTATTTTCCCTTATAACATGGTTATAAGGGAAAATAATAGCATTCTGAATACAGAATGCTAAGTAAAACAGGGCTGGAGGGGGTTAAAAAAAATAAAAAGTCATTTAACTCACCTTAATCCACTTGCTCACGATGCCGGGCATCTCCGTCTGACTCTTTTACTGTCTAGGACCTGTGGAGAGCATTAACTATAGTTTAAGGACCTGGGATGACGTCACTCTGGTCATCACATGGTACGTCACATGATCTTTTACCATGGTGATTCACCATGGTAAAAGATCATGTGACGTACCATGTGATGACCGGAGTGACGTCATCCCAGGTCCTTAAACGATAGTTAATGCTCTCCACAGGTCCTAGACAGTAAAAGAGTCAGACGGAGATGCCGGCTACGCGAGCAAGTGGATAAAGGTGAGTTAAATGACTTTTTATTTTTTTTTAACCCCTCCAGCCCTGTTTTACTTAGCATTCTGTATTCAGAATGCTATTATTTTCCCTTATAACCATGTTATAAGGGAAAATAATAAGGTTCGTGTCTCCATCCCGATCGTCTCCTAGCAACCGTGCGTGAAAATCGCACCGCATCCGCACTTGCTTGCGGATGCTTGCGATTTTCACGCAACCCCATTCATTTCTATGGGGCCTGCGTTACGTGAAAAACGCACAAAGAGGAGCATGCTGCGATTTTCACGCAACGCAAAAGTGATGCGTGAAAATCACCGCTCGTGTGCACAGCCCCATAGAAATGAATGGGTCAGTATTCAGTGCGGGTGCAATGCGTTCACCTCCCGCATCGCATCCGCGCGGAATACTCGCTCGTGTGAAAGGGGCCTAAGGGTTACATAGCATCATAAATCAATATAATGCTATGTGACCCCCGGCAGCACTGGGAGGTCAGGCCAGGAGCTGCGTTGCAGACTCGCTGCGGGAGGAACGCTCATCTGCAAGGGGCCTAAGAGTCAATATTTGCATGAATCTATAGGGTAGGTCCTTGGCACCCCAGTCCGACACTGATCTCAGTCCTAATAGTGCAGATACAGTGGTGCACAGAGACAGCCACAGAAATGCCAAGCCCTCCCCTGAATAACACTAGAACTAATTTCAAATAATGCCAGTTGACTTTAAAATAGGACTTTAAATTTAAACAGGAGTTGCTTAAAGAGGATTGTCTAAAGGAAATATGTGAATGTTAATATATAAGTTCCATATCAATTGTCCTCTGGTTAGCAAGACAAATTTTGCTCCTGTGCTGCAAATTGGTAAGGCACACTATAGTGGGTGGATCAGATTTCTGCAGTTTCCACTGAGTTGCAGTAAGGGTGGGTTCACATCAGCTTTATGTATTCCATTATGACTGTCCGTTATAACATGGTTATAACGGAAAATAACGGAATCCATAAGATGGAAGTCAAAACGGAAGCCTTTAAGAGGATTCCGTTTTGATCTGTCATAATAGAAGTCTATGGGAATCATAACGGATCCGTCTGGTTCCCGTTATGCAAGACGGAAAACAAGGGAACCAGACGGTTATTTTCCGTTATAACCATGTTACAATAAAAAGCCATAACGGAATACATAACGCAGATGTGAACTTACCCTAACCTGAGACAACAATGACACAGTATAATGAGCTGTCTGCTTTTGTGATTCCTGCTCTGTATAATTTGTTTCTTCTGTTTTTTGCAGCTCCTGCTAGTAGCTGATCAGTAGGGGTGCTGAGTGTCATCAAATTGCTTTGATAATAATGAAGATATGTTCTTTACAGCTTTTAGTCATTTTCTTTCAATATACTTTTTTTTCCCCTTAAGGGCTGTTTCACACGAGCGGATGCCGTGCGTGGCATCCG
The DNA here is from genome assembly GCF_905171765.1 of Bufo bufo. Lineage (NCBI taxonomy): Eukaryota > Metazoa > Chordata > Amphibia > Anura > Bufonidae > Bufo > Bufo bufo. The sequence goes on from NC_053393.1 coordinate 291,527,188, forward strand.
CTCCGTGAAAGAGTGCCAAGACCCGATGCAGACTGCAGAGGCACGGAGCATTAACATGACTGATAATGCTCCGTGCCTCTCTGTGATCTCTTTACTACGAAATCACAGTGAGATAAAGTTTTCACTGTCATTTCGTAGTAAAGAGATCACAGAGAGGCACGGAGCATTATCAGTCATGGTAATGCTCCGTGCTTCTGCAGTCTGCATCGGGTCTTGGCACTCTTTCACGGAGCGGATGCCACGTACGGCATCCGCTCGTGTGAAACAGCCCTAACAGGTTGCCGACCTAGGACGAGAATGATTGTTTTAACTAGCCATTATTTAACGCACTAGGACGAGCATTTCTCATCCTAGGGTTAACCGGCTGCCCTACACGCACTGCCACGATCTGCAGCAGGGGCCCGGCTGATACTGCTGGGTCTCCTAGGCAACTGTTAGCATCTTACAGTGTAAGACACTGACAGTTCAATACAGCACAATACAAATGTATTGTGCTGTACTGAAACAGGGATCAGACCCTGAAATGTTGAAGTCCCATAGTGGGATAAAAGTAAAGTATCAAGTAAAAAAAAAAAAAAAAGTGCCCTTTTCACAAAATAAGTAAAAATAGGGAAAAAAGAAAAGTAGACATATTAAAAATATCACATGACCTAACCCCTCAGGGGAACACCTTCAGAAAAATTAAATAAAAACAGTTCTAAAAAATATTTTTTTTGTCACCTTACATCACAAAGTGCAACACCAAGCGATCAAAAAGGTGTATGCCCCCCCAAAACAGGACCAATCTAACTGTCACCTCATCCCGCAAAAAAATGAGCCTCTACCTAAGACAATTGGCCAAAAATTAAAAAAAACTATGGCTCTCAGACTATGAAGCTACTAAAACATGATTTTTTGTTTCAAAAACGCTTTCATTGTGTTAAAAGTAAAAACAAAAGTAGACATATTAGGTATCGCTGCATCTGTAACAACCTGCTCTATAAAAATACCACATGACCTAACCCCTCAGGTGAACACCATAAAAAAATAAAACAGTGTAAAAAAACATTTTTTGGCACCTTACCTCACAAAAAGTGTAATAGAAAGCGATCAAAAAGTCATACGCACCCTAAAATAAACCCAATCAAACAGTCATCTCATCCTGCAAAAAATGAGACCCTACCTAAGACAATCGCTCAAAAAAAAAAAAAAACTATGGCTCTCAGAATATGGAAACACTAAAACATGATTTTTTTTGTTTAAAAACTGCTGTTATTGTGTAAAACTTAAATAAATAAAAAAGTATACATATTAGAACCTGCTGTATAAAAATATCACATTACCTAACCCCTCAGGTCAACACCGCAAAAATATAAAATAAAAAGCCATTTTTTGTCACCTTACATCACAAAAAGTATAATAGCAAGCGATCAAAAAGTCATATGCACACTAAAATAGTAGCAATCAAACCATCATCTCATACCGAAAAAATGATCCCCTACATAAGACAGTCGTACCAAAAAATAAAAATAATTATGGCTCTCAGAATATGGAGACACTAAAAAAATGATAAAAAAAATTGTTTTATTATTTAAAACTTAAACAAACAACCAAAAAAAGTAGTCATATTTGGTATTGTCACGTTCATAACAACCTGCTCTATAAAAATACCACATGATCTAACCTGTCAGATGAACATTGTAAATAACAAAAAACTGTGCCAAAACAGCAATTTTTTGTTACCTTGCCTCACAAAAAGTGTAATATTGAGCAACTAAAAATCAAATGTACCCTAAAATAGTAAAAAACTGCCACCTTATCCCGTAGTTTCCAAAATGGGGTCATTTATTTGGAGGTTCTACTCTAGGGGTGCATCAGGGGGTCCTCAAATGTGATATGGCAGCTTAAAATTATCCCAGTGAAATCTGCCTTCCAACAACCATATGGAGTTCCTTTCCTTCTGTGCCCTGCCGTGTGACCCTACAGCAAACATCGGGTCCTCTTGAAATTGTGCCATTTCTTTATATATCCTCAGCCCTCTTGGGACACGGTTGCTCTCCTTATACGATTTCAATGAGCTGATGGTCCAATATAGTCAAACCTCTTTTTCAGCAAATTGTGATATCCGTAGTTCTAATGCTTTGGTGCTCATGATTTCATAAATGTCCTTTTGATTGCATTGTAGAAAATATACATCCTCTCCCTCTCTGCCTTCAGTAATCCCCGCATGTGTCTCTAATTTTTGTGTGATATCCATCACGGCATCATCCTTTGGAGAATCCATTTTAAGAGGGAATAAATGTGTGCTCAACCACAGAATTATAGACCATAAACAACCATTGCAAATTCAGACAGAATAGTGGTGGCACTACAAATCCCAGAATTCCTGGATCTGGATCTGAGACACAAATGTATTCGGGTGATCACTGAGAAACAGCAACAAGTGGTGCTCAGCCATGTAGGTAAAGATGCAAATATCCAGTGAATAAAGATGAATGGCGGCACTAACCTTACGTTGCAAAATGTCCTTTTTATTTCAGCAGAGGGGAGGGATACAAAACATGATACAATCGCAGGTTACATGGCGACGGCCGTTTCGCGTTGTCCACGCTTCATCTGGCCACGTTTGACTGACTCTCAAGGAGTGACTGCATTTTTATGCGCCCAGTAGTACCACAGGTGCTGACTAAATGCACTACTTGTGGTGTCTGCATCATGGAGTGGGCGTAACTGCACCCTGGTGTGTCAGCCAAACTGAAACATAGTAACACATATAATTAAAAGCAATAATCAGAGCAGTCATATTTATGGATGTCACAGAAAAATCATATTTATGATTGTCACAGAAAAACACTCATGTCCAGTTTCTCATTTAAACCTAAGGGGCCAGTGGCTGCGGAGCGTATGATCCAGCGTCCTTCTCTTTTCAATAGATTGCGTCCCCTGTCGCCCCCTCTGGGAGCGAGAGGTACAGTTTCAAGTCCAGCAAACCTGAGGACAGATACATCGCCATTATGTGCAGATCTAATATGATCAATTAACCCGGGGGAGCCCTTTACCCGTCTCAATTGAATGGATATGTTCCCGGATACGTTCAAATAAACTGCGCACTGTTTTACCAATGTAGAACATACCACATTTTGTTTTGCAAGTGATCAAAGTATTAACTCTATGAAAAATGCCCGCAAAATTCACTGTGGACCACTGAGGGTTAAATCGACACATAGAACAATTACCGCATCGTTTGTTGCCCTTCGGTTGCCATGCGTCCAGCCAAGTCTTATTTCTCAAATCTTGAAAGTGGCTGCGGAACAATTTGTCACGTAAGGTATGGCAGCGTCTAAAGGCGACAAGGGGGAAGGAATCCTTAAGATAGGAACTTGTATTGTTGGCAATGATACTCCAGTTATCTTTAATAACTTGAAACCGTACCTCTCGCTCCCAGAGGGGGCGACAGGGGACACAATCTATTGAAAAGAGAAGGACGCTGGATCATACGCTCCGCAGCCACTGGCCCCTTAGGTTTAAATGAGAAACTGGACATGAGTGTTTTTCTGTGACATTCATAAATATGATTTTTCTGTGACATAAATTTTTGCACTTGCACAATTTTTGGCTTTCCCCGGGCGCTGGAAACCCATGCTACGCCACTAATCGGTGGAAGTCCTACCGCTGGGTCCCCCACTGATCACAAGAACGAAGGGCCCCATACACTGTGCGACCAGCCTGAAATAAACACTGTGGATGGGGGATAAGTTAATGCAGCCGGAATACCCCTTTAAGGTTAAATAATACTTCTTTTATTTGAATTCAGTGCAGAATTTGGCTTCCAAAACTGCATCATGAAACCTAAATGTGTAACCATACCCTATTGGATCCCTGACTCAACAGATCCTATAAGATTTGGCAGTGGACAAACACACAGGAATCATGCTAGATATATTTATTGTTTTGTTACTTGCAGTGGATGGGCAAATACTTTTACCTTATATTGTTTATAAACCTATGCTTTTAAGGAGCAGTTCTGTTTTCATATACAGTAGGTCAAACTTGCAACCATTAAAGTCACTAAAACAGAGATGTACATTGGATATAAAAAGTCTACACACCGCTGTTAAAATCTCAGGTTTCTGTGATGTAAAAAAATGAGACAAAGATAAATAATTTCAGAACTTTTTCCACCTTCAATGTGACCTATAAACTGTGCAACTCTATTGAAAAACAAACTGACATCTTTTAGGTAGAGGGAAGAAAAAATATAAAAATAAAATAATATGGTTGCATAAGTGTGCACACTCTTAAACTAATACTTTGTTGAAGCACCTTTTGATTTTATTACAGCACTCAGTCTTTTTGGGTATGAGTCTATCAGCATGGCACATTTTGACTTGACATGATTTGCCCACTTTTCTTTGCAAAAACACTCCAAATCTGTCAGATTGCGAGGGCATCTCCTGTGCACAGCCCTCTTCAGATCACCCCACAGATTTTCAATCGGATTCAGGTCTGGGCTCTGGCTGGGCCATTGCAAAACTTTCATCTTCTTCTGGTGAAGCCATTCCTTTATTGATTTGGATGTACAGTATGCTTTGGATCGTTGTCATGCTGAAAGATGAATTTCCTATTCATATTCAGCTTTCTAGCAGAAGCCTGAACGTTTTGTGCCATATTTTCTCCACTTGATGATGACTGTCTTTACTGTGTTCCATGGTATATCTAGTGCCTTGGAAATTCTTTTGTACCCTTCTCCTGACTGATACCTTTTAACAATGAGATCCCTCTGATGCTTTGGAAGCTCTCTGTGGAGCATGGCTTTTGCTGTGGGATACGACTTTAGGAAAGACCAACTAGAGCAGCTGAACTTTATTTGGGGTTAATCAGAGAAACTTTAAATGATGGCAGGTGTATGCTGACTCCTATTTAACATGATTTTGAATGTGATTGCTTAATTCTGAACACAGCTACATCCCCAGTTATAAGAGGGTATGCACACTTATGCAACCACATTATTTTAGTTTTTTTTGTTTTCTTCCCTTCACCTAAAAGATTTCAGTTTGTTTTTCAATGGAGTGGTACAGTTTATAGGTCACATTAAAGGTGGAAAAAGTTCTGAAATGATTTATCTTTGTCTCATTTTTTTTTACATCACAGTAACCTGACATTATAAAAGGGGTGTGCAGACTTTTTATATCCACTGTAAATGCAAAATTTATATCGACTTAATGTTAATCACTTATCACTAACCATGAAATATCATGTGACATTACTTAAAATTTTATGGTTGCCCAGAACCCTCAGGGTTTAAATGTTACACATCTGGTTTCTGCCAATGAGTTTTAAACTATTTATATTTAACATCTGTTATGTATGGAGAATGAAAATCAGATAGCCTAACAAGTTTAATTACATTTTAGGTGTTGATGTTTGTAAAACCAATTCTAAATGGATTGTATTCCATTTACTTAAGTTAAACTTTGATTTAATTGTAGCTTTACTGGTATGGGATAGATGAAAATAACTGTTACACTGGGTTTACATGTCCAGGTTTTCTTATGCAGTTCTGAGACCAAAACATGGCATAGATTACAAAAAGAGGTGAGATAGTATCTGTCCTTTATACCTTCTCAGCCTTTATGATTGACATCTGGTTTTGGCTTCAAAAACTGCATCAAAAATACTAAATGCATTATGGAAAAGTAAACACATTCATGAACAATCTGAAGACCACCACCAATTTACTGTGAAAATTGGTGGGAGGATGAAGATGAAGAATAGGAGGGAGAGGGGATGGTGGTGGGGGATTGCCATGATTGGCTTAATGTCCGATTACTCCTACAGATGATCGCAAAAAGAACAGCACTAACAATTGTTCGTAGTAACGCTAGTTAGCGATGATCTGGCAGTTTAATACTGCCGCTGATTACCCAATAAATGAGCAAACGCTCTTTCATCAGGTAACTATTATCTTTCAAAATGTTAAAAAATCCTCGTTTGTTAGTGGCAGATCGTGCTGTGTAATCAGCACTCTGCTGCCAGCAAACAATGATTCAGTATGGGGACTGCATACTAAGACGGAGATCGCTGCATATAATAGCAGTGGCCTCCTCTACTAGCGAGCAGGCGATTGCTGGGAAGGAACGCTTCACTTCAGATAATCGCCTGCAAATTGTGGATAGGCAGTCTGTAGTTCTAATTTGGCCCTTAGAGGCTGACAATCAGCCTGATCAGCCAAATAGGAGCAGATTATGCCATTACACACCTTTCTGTTCTCGGCTTGAGATCTGATGGCAACTACTGTGGCTGTGTCTGTCAAAATGCAACTGCATACACAAGCCAGTAATCTAGCTGTACTAGGGACACTATACAGAGAGAACAGTGAGAGAGTAGGGAGATATACAGATATACTACAAAGAAAAAAATAAGGGGTTGGGTCAGCACAACCTGCCTGTAGGTGCAGATCACTATGGCGAAATACATATACAAACGGAAAATGCAAATGTGATCGCACACTACATCCAGCACTCTGCCCTCCATGCTGGATGAGACATTTGTTTATATTTTGGCCAAAGCATAGTAAGCCACTCACCGCGTCAAGGTCGTCTCATGAGTGGTCCCTAACTCTTGTTCCTACCTGTTCATGGGCCATGACAGCCACATAAAATCCAGGGAATGCAGGTCAGCATGCAAGCTAAGTACACTTTGCTTGTAACCCCGTCCGGTGCCATTACAGCTTTCATCGGATCCAGGGATGCAAGTACCAACATGCATGCTGAAACCACCATATACTTCTCCTGGAGCCAGATGGCTAATGGTAGGTTCTATACAAGCAGACTCAGTTTTATACTGACTTTAAAACCAGCCTCAAGGACAGATTAACTGGTCAGGTGTGCAATGACTCCAAGGAGATCGCCACGCCTCCAATATATACTACAAAGAAAAAAATAAGGGGTTGGGTCAGCACAACCTGCCTGTAGGTGCAGATCACTATGGCGAAATACATATACAAACGGAAAATGCAAATGTGATCGCACACTACATCCAGCACTCTGCCCTCCATGCTGGATGAGACATTGGTTTATATTTTGGCCAAAGCATAGTAAGCCACTCACCGCGTCAAGATCGTCTCATGAGTGGTCCCTAACTCTTGTTCCTACCTGTTCATGGGCCATGACAGCCACATAAAATCCAGGGAATGCAGGTCAGCATGCAAGCCAAGTACACTTTGCTTGTAACCCCGTCCGGTGCCATTACAGCTTTCATCGGATCCAGGGATGCAAGTACCAACATGCATGCTGAACCCACCATATACTTCTCCTGGAGCCAGATGGCTAATGGTAGGTTCTATACAAGCAGACTCAGTTTTATACTGACTTTAAAACCAGCCTCAAGGACAGATTAACTGGTCAGGTGTGCAATGTCTCCAAGGAGATCGCCACGCCTCCAATATATACTACAAAGAAAAAAATAAGGGGTTGGGTCAGCACAACCTGCCTGTAGGTGCAGATCACTATGGCGAAATACATATACAAACGGAAAATGCAAATGTGATCGCACACTACATCCAGCACTCTGCCCTCCATGCTGGATGAGACATTGGTTTATATTTTGGCCAAAGCATAGTAAGCCACTCACCGCGTCAAGGTCGTCTCATGAGTGGTCCCTAACTCTTGTTCCTACCTGTTCATGGGCCATGACAGCCACATAAAATCCAGGGAATGCAGGTCAGCATGCAAGCCAAGTACACTTTGCTTGTAACCCCGTCCGGTGCCATTACAGCTTTCATCGGATCCAGGGATGCAAGTACCAACATGCATGCTGAACCCACCATATACTTCTCCTGGAGCCAGATGGCTAATGGTAGGTTCTATACAAGCAGACTCAGTTTTATACTGACTTTAAAACCAGCCTCAAGGACAGATTAACTGGTCAGGTGTGCAATGACTCCAAGGAGATCGCCACGCCTCCAATATATACTACAAAGAAAAAAATAAGGGGTTGGGTCAGCACTCATGAGACGACCTTGACGCGGTGAGTGGCTTACTATGCTTTGGCCAAAATATAAACCAATGTCTCATCCAGCATGGAGGGCAGAGTGCTGGATGTAGTGTGCGATCACATTTGCATTTTCCGTTTGTATATGTATTTCGCCATAGTGATCTGCACCTACAGGCAGGTTGTGCTGACCCAACCCCTTATTTTTTTCTTTGTAGTATATATTGGAGGCGTGGCGATCTCCTTGGAGTCATTGCACACCTGACCAGTTAATCTGTCCTTGAGGCTGGTTTTAAAGTCAGTATAAAACTGAGTCTGCTTGTATAGAACCTACCATTAGCCATCTGGCTCCAGGAGAAGTATATGGTGGTTTCAGCATGCATGTTGGTACTTGCATCCCTGGATCCGATGAAAGCTGTAATGGCACCGGACAGGGTTACAAGCAAAGTGTACTTGGCTTGCATGCTGACCTGCATTCCCTGGATTTTATGTGGCTGTCATGGCCCATGAACAGGTAGGAACAAGAGTTAGGGACCACTCATGAGACGACCTTGACGCGGTGAGTGGCTTACTATGCTTTGGCCAAAATATAAACCAATGTCTCATCCAGCATGGAGGGCAGAGTGCTGGATGTAGTGTGCGATCACATTTGCATTTTCCGTTTGTATATGTATTTCGCCATAGTGATCTGCACCTACAGGCAGGTTGTGCTGACCAGACCCCTTATTTTTTTCTTTGTAGTATATATTGGAGGCGTGGCGATCTCCTTGGAGTCATTGCACACCTGACCAGTTAATCTGTCCTTGAGGCTGGTTTTAAAGTCAGTATAAAACTGAGTCTGCTTGTATAGAACCTACCATTAGCCATCTGGCTCCAGGAGAAGTATATGGTGGGTTCAGCATGCATGTTGGTACTTGCATCCCTGGATCCGATGAAAGCTGTAATGGCACCGGACGGGGTTACAAGCAAAGTGTACTTGGCTTGCATGCTGACCTGCATTCCCTGGATTTTATGTGGCTGTCATGGCCCATGAACAGGTAGGAACAAGAGTTAGGGACCACTCATGAGACGACCTTGACGCGGTGAGTGGCTTACTATGCTTTGGCCAAAATATAAACCAATGTCTCATCCAGCATGGAGGGCAGAGTGCTGGATGTAGTGTGCGATCACATTTGCATTTTCCGTTTGTATATGTATTTCGCCATAGTGATCTGCACCTACAGGCAGGTTGTGCTGACCCAACCCCTTATTTTTTTCTTTGTAGTATATATTGGAGGCGTGGCGATCTCCTTGGAGTCATTGCACACCTGACCAGTTAATCTGTCCTTGAGGCTGGTTTTAAAGTCAGTATAAAACTGAGTCTGCTTGTATAGAACCTACCATTAGCCATCTGGCTCCAGGAGAAGTATATGGTGGGTTCAGCATGCATGTTGGTACTTGCATCCCTGGATCCGATGAAAGCTGTAATGGCACCGGACGGGGTTACAAGCAAAGTGTACTTGGCTTGCATGCTGACCTGCATTCCCTGGATTTTATGTGGCTGTCATGGCCCATGAACAGGTAGGGATATGTGGAGAGAATCTCTAAATCGCACATCCTCATACCTATGCTTCTGATATACAACTGTTTTCAATTATCAGCATTTCTTATGATAAAACATGGCTATACAGCGATGCTATCAATCATTTGCTGTGCACTATAAAGAGGCAATTAGTATACAGTTTGATCAAAGCGCATAGGCCCACTTACCGCGACAAGGATGCCTCTTGTTTAAGTGGGAACCTACTCTAACCATGGCGCAGAGCCGTGCGGCGACCGACACGCCTCCACACCGCTCCAGCAGGCAATGGGATCCAGCAGCCGCACAGCGGCCCCACTGTACAGTGAGGCCACATGGGCCCCGGGTCCCATCACTCCACCAGCACGGCACAGAAGCAGAGACGGCCGCCGTCCAGCGCCGCATGTGAACTGGTGCAAATGGCTCACCTGTTCACAGCCTCTCAGGAACTCCAACTGAGATGTGGTAGGAATATATAAACCCTTTGCAGACTTCTGCTAATTAAAAAGCACCTGAGCCACATGGGGAGGAGTGCTGATTCAGGGGAGGGGGGAAAAAGAAGTTTATAGCATAAATTGTATGGATATGTGGAGAGAATCTCTAAATCGCACATCCTCATACCTATGCTTCTGATATACAACTGTTTTCAATTATCAGCATTTCTTATGATAAAACATGGCTATACAGCGATGCTATCAATCATTTGCTGTGCACTATAAAGAGGCAATTAGTATACAGTTTGATCAAAGCGCATAGGCCCACTTACCGCGACAAGGATGCCTCTTGTTTAAGTGGGAACCTACTCTAACCATGGCGCAGAGCCGTGCGGCGACCGACACGCCTCCACACCGCTCCAGCAGGCAATGGGATCCAGCAGCCGCACAGCGGCCCCACTGTACAGTGAGGCCACATGGGCCCCGGGTCCCATCACTCCACCAGCACGGCACAGAAGCAGAGACGGCCGCCGTCCAGCGCCGCATGTGAACTGGTGCAAATGGCTCACCTGTTCACAGCCTCTCAGGAACTCCAACTGAGATGTGGTAGGAATATATAAACCCTTTGCAGACTTCTGCTAATTAAAAAGCACCTGAGCCACATGGGGAGGAGTGCTGATTCAGGGGAGGGGGGAAAAAGAAGTTTATAGCATAAATTGTATGGATATGTGGAGAGAATCTCTAAATCGCACATCCTCATACCTATGCTTTTGATATACAACTGTTTTCAATTATCAGCATTTCTTATGATAAAACATGGCTATACAGCGATGCTATCAATCATTTGCTGTGCACTATAAAGAGGCAATTAGTATACAGTTTGATCAAAGCGCATAGGCCCACTTACCGCGACAAGGATGCCTCTTGTTTAAGTGGGAACCTACTCTAACCATGGCGCAGAGCCGTGCGGCGACCGACACGCCTCCACACCGCTCCAGCAGGCAATGGGATCCAGCAGCCGCACAGCGGCCCCACTGTACAGTGAGGCCACATGGGCCCCGGGTCCCATCACTCCACCAGCACGGCACAGAAGCAGAGACGGCCGCCGTCCAGCGCCGCATGTGAACTGGTGCAAATGGCTCACCTGTTCACAGCCTCTCAGGAACTCCAACTAAGATGTGGTAGGAATATATAAACCCTTTGCAGACTTCTGCTAATTAAAAAGCACCTGAGCCACATGGGGAGGAGTGCTGATTCAGGGGAGGGGGGAAAAAGAAGTTTATAGCATAAATTGTATGGATATGTGGAGAGAATCTCTAAATCGCACATCCTCATACCTATGCTTCTGATATACAACTGTTTTCAATTATCAGCATTTCTTATGATAAAACATGGCTATACAGCGATGCTATCAATCATTTGCTGTGCACTATAAAGAGGCAATTAGTATACAGTTTGATCAAAGCGCATAGGCCCACTTACCGCGACAAGGATGCCTCTTGTTTAAGTGGGAACCTACTCTAACCATGGCGCAGAGCCGTGCGGCGACCGACACGCCTCCACACCGCTCCAGCAGGCAATGGGATCCAGCAGCCGCACAGCGGCCCCACTGTACAGTGAGGCCACATGGGCCCCGGGTCCCATCACTCCACCAGCACGGCACAGAAGCAGAGACGGCCGCCGTCCAGCGCCGCATGTGAACTGGTGCAAATGGCTCACCTGTTCACAGCCTCTCAGGAACTCCAACTGAGATGTGGTAGGAATATATAAACCCTCTCTATAGTGCACAGCAAATGATTGATAGCATCGCTGTATAGCCATGTTTTATCATAAGAAATGCTGATAATTGAAAACAGTTGTATATCAGAAGCATAGGTATGAGGATGTGCGATTTAGAGATTCTCTCCACATATCCATACAATTTAGGCTATAAACTTCTTTTCCCCCCTCCCCTGAATCAGCACTCCTCCCCATGTGGCTCAGGTGCTTTTTAATTAGCAGAAGTCTGCAAAGGGTTTATATATTCCTACCACATCTCAGTTGGAGTTCCTGAGAGGCTGTGAACAGGTGAGCCATTTGCACCAGTTCACATGCGGCGCTGGACGGCGGCCGTCTCTGCTTCTGTGCCGTGCTGGTGGAGTGATGGGACCCGGGGCCCATGTGGCCTCACTGTACAGTGGGGCCGCTGTGCGGCTGCTGGATCCCATTGCCTGCTGGAGCGGTGTGGAGGCGTGTCGGTCGCCGCACGGCTCTGCGCCATGGTTAGAGTAGGTTCCCACTTAAACAAGAGGCATCCTTGTCGCGGTAAGTGGGCCTATGCGCTTTGATCAAACTGTATACTAATTGCCTCTCTATAGTGCACAGCAAATGATTGATAGCATCGCTGTATAGCCATGTTTTATCATAAGAAATGCTGATAATTGAAAACAGTTGTATATCAGAAGCATAGGTATGAGGATGTGCGATTTAGAGATTCTCTCCACATATCCATACAATTTAGGCTATAAACTTCTTTTCCCCCCTCCCCTGAATCAGCACTCCTCCCCATGTGGCTCAGGTGCTTTTTAATTAGCAGAAGTCTGCAAAGGGTTTATATATTCCTACCACATCTCAGTTGGAGTTCCTGAGAGGCTGTGAACAGGTGAGCCATTTGCACCAGTTCACATGCGGCGCTGGACGGCGGCCGTCTCTGCTTCTGTGCCGTGCTGGTGGAGTGATGGGACCCGGGGCCCATGTGGCCTCACTGTACAGTGGGGCCGCTGTGCGGCTGCTGGATCCCATTGCCTGCTGGAGCGGTGTGGAGGCGTGTCGGTCGCCGCACGGCTCTGCGCCATGGTTAGAGTAGGTTCCCACTTAAACAAGAGGCATCCTTGTCGCGGTAAGTGGGCCTATGCGCTTTGATCAAACTGTATACTAATTGCCTCTCTATAGTGCACAGCAAATGATTGATAGCATCGCTGTATAGCCATGTTTTATCATAAGAAATGCTGATAATTGAAAACAGTTGTATATCAGAAGCATAGGTATGAGGATGTGCGATTTAGAGATTCTCTCCACATATCCATGAACAGGTAGGAACAAGAGTTAGGGACCACTCATGAGACGACCTTGACGCGGTGAGTGGCTTACTATGCTTTGGCCAAAATATAAACCAATGTCTCATCCAGCATGGAGGGCAGAGTGCTGGATGTAGTGTGCGATCACATTTGCATTTTCCGTTAGATATACAGATATAGCCGAGCTAATCTCGATGGTTAATGCCTTACGTAAACAATGGCAAGAAAATGTTAATTGACTTTTTCATTGGACTTCAATGGCTTTTGTCACAAGATAACACAGTCAATTCTAGCTCAGCTACATCTGTAATTGGGGGGATTTTTAGGGTTTTATCAGGGAAAACTCAGCATAGAGAATGAGGGACTGGTCACTCTAGTTTGTGTGTTTCATAGTTCATACAGCCTGCTGGCAAGTTCTGCATTACAAATTCCTGAGAGAAACTAATTTTTATATGAAAAGCCAATTTTTTTTGTAAAAACCTCACATTTTTGCAGTTCATAGACTTATTGCCAGCACCCCAATAGCATACATTCTGCTGCAAATTCTGAGCAATTCCCCTCCCCACTTTTTTCTAAAAACCTAAATTCTCTATCTGTAATTGGGCATTTTCAAGTGCATCAATATATTGATGTTATTAAATGCATTGCATTACTGCACAATAAAATTCAGTTACAGCAAAGTTGCAAAGGCATTTTATTGCAATAACACCATGTTACTGAATGCATTGTATTACTGCAAGATCCAGTTTAATTTCAGCAAAAGCATTTTATTAACAAAAACTGCATTACTATACCCATGTTAGTGAATGAATTTTACTTCAAAAACTGCATTTCTGTACCAGTGTTAGGGAACACATTTTACGATAAAAACTGCATTAATATACACGTTTGTGTGAACCTGTTGTATTACTTCAAGATACCATGTAGTTACAGGAAAAGCATTTTACTACAAAAAAAATGTGTTTACCATTGTAAATTGTCAATACTGGTGTGCAGTGTGTTTGTAGGGAGGGACATTTAATTGCACCTCTGTCTTTAAATGACAGAAAAAAACACTTGCAAAAAAAATAAAAAAATAAACACTAATCAAGAGAGTCTCCCTGTTGATGACTTATGTGAGAACATTCAATATTTGGGCTTAGAAGAAGGTTCAGGTGGAGATGAAGGACCCCATGCATTGCTTTGTTTGCAGTACTGCCATCTGAATACCAATGGCAGTGGTAGCGACAGTCAGTGGCGTACATAGAGAAGTAATGGCCCCATAGCAAGGATCAAACCAGTCCCCCCCCCCACAGGACGGAAGGGTTTCCGCCAAAATACCTGTCAATGACCCTTGGGCAATTTTTACTACTGCCTCATTTGCTAAAAGTTGTTCCTTTAGAGGGTAGAGTCCTGACCAAGTTTTCACCTCCAGTAGAAGAGGGGACGATCCCAACTGGGCCCCCTCTTGCCCTGGGCCCCATAGCAGTCTCATAGTCTGCCTCTATGGTACTTACGCCCCTGGCGACAGTAACTCTTGGGCAAATACAGAGCAGGGAATTGGGAGGGGAGCCACGGAGCAATTAAAAGTGTTGGGGAGGGTGAGGACTATAATGAGGGAGCCTTGGTGGCGCCATTAAAGAGCAAAGGCAGCGTACAGACCAAACCTTAAAAAAAAAAAAAAAAAAAAGCCAGGCCAGATCTGCTTATATTGTGGTCAGCCTGGGAACTTGTAATGTCCAATCACTGATACTGTGGCCACAGGCTCAAAACATGCAAGACCAAGCTCAGTTGCTACCAGCTCTCTTCAACATCTCCCATCTGGCAGTTTTTATCTACAGTGACACCAGACAAAAGCATTGCCATGTGCACGATGTGTAGGATAAAAATAAGCCTTGGGCGATCAAACACAAATGTGAGCACCATGGCTCTAAAGCGGCCGAAGAAGTGGCATCACCCTATTCAGTGGGAAAATAGACATGGCCACCAGTAATGGGAACAAGATTATCCTCCTTCTCTTAGTCAGTCTCTACTTCATCTCTGTTTTGAATCAATTACTGGATTTGAATTCAAAACCTGCACCAGAAAACATAAATGTGTAAACCCAGCCAGCTTCAGACCATGGTCAGTACTCATCCCCCTATCATCAGTATGTATGTGTGTGTTTCAGAGATGAGCAAATAGTTGCAATTTGTTTTGTGTTCGAGTCATCAAATGTATTAAAAAATTTGATTTGTGGGCAAATCGATTCTACTGGATTACAAAGTGCATGGTTGACAGTGTTAACATGAAGCGTGTTTAAAAACGCACTGCTGCATGTCTTATACTTTCTAATATTAGAAATGTTCCAAAAATTGCTTTTTGGGGACAGATGGTGATTAAACACACACAGTGTTAATAGAAAAAAAACATTAGCATTTTGGGACAAAGCATCCAAAAATATGCCTTAACATGGGGATCCCTGCCCGTTTATACACATAAGACTGTCAATTGTCAGAAGAAATATTAGCTTGTTCTGAAGTTGAAAAAGCCTGGAAAAATTCTCGATTTTATTTGGGAGCAGAAATAGTGCAGTGTGGATGTGGAAAGGGTAAGGTGTATAGGGGTATTAGTGGCAGCAATATTAGTGCCAGCAGTAGCAGTGTAAAGTGCAGGACAATTAGGTGCAGAAAAATAAGAACGGATATTGCTTTAAGATAAAAATTTACAGAGAAACCAGCATAAAACTTAGAACAGTAGAAAGTAGGGTTGAGTGAACACCTGAAAGTTCGGGTTTGCCGGGTTCGGCCGAACTTCGCCGCAAAGTTCTGGTTCGGAACCTGAACTTGACCCCGAACCCCATTGAAGTCAATAGGGACCCGAACTTTGGGGTACTAAAATGGATCTAAAAAAGTCATAGAAAGGGCTAGAGGGCTGCAAAAGGAAGAAAAATAGGGGTAAGAGCAGGACAATTGCCCTGCAAACAAATGTGGATAGGGAAATTAATTAAAATAACATAGAATAAAAAAAAAATATAACAAAAATGACCTTGAACTAGGAGACGAAGGTCAAAGTGGAGTAGGAGGTTGAGGAGGCAGTGCACATGGCAGTGTAGGTAGAAGCGGTGGTGGAGGAGGTAGCCAATACTATTTTTGTAGTTTTTTATTAATTTTTATTTTATTTTATAAATTTAAGAAGACCCAAAAACATTGGGAAATCTAAAAAAGAAAACAAAGAGAGTGCAGTATAACAATGGCTGGGTGCGGCCGGTATACTTGTCTATTCTGCACAAGGTACGGACAAGTCCTGTGGGATCCATGCCTGGTTCATTTTAATGAACGTGAGCTTGTCCACATTGGCTGTGGACAGGCGGCTGCACTTGTTTGTGATCACCCCCCTGCTGTGCTGAACACACTTTCGGAAAATACATTGACTGCAGGGCAGGCCAGAACCTCCAAGGCGTAGAGGGCAAGCTCAGGTCATGTGCCCAATTTACAGACCCAGAAGTTGAATGGGGCAGACCCATCAGTCAGTACGTGTAGGCGTGTGCACAAGTACTGTTCCACCATGTTGCTGAAATGCTGACTCCTGCTAAGACGTTCTATACCAGCTGGTGGTGCTGGTTATTGTGTCGTGCTGACAAAGCTTTTCCACATTTCGACCATGCTAGCGCTCCCTTCTGAGGTGCTGGCGGTGCCCCAGCTGCATTGGCAACTTCTTCCTCCTCCTCTGCTTTTGCCTTGTGCTTCCACTGGTCAGGTGGGAATGCCATCAGCAGCGTGTCTACCAACGTACGCTTGTACTCGCACATTTTCCGATCAGGCTCCAGTGATGGAATTAAGGACGGCACGTTGTCATTGTAGTGGGGATCCAGCAGGGTGGCCACCCAGTAATCAGCACTGGTTAGAATGTGGGCAACTCGGCGGTCGTTGCGCAGGCACTGTAGTCGCTCATGTGCTCCAGGCGGTCCAGAAGCAATGACTGGCTAGCCAGAATCCTACTCCACACTGATGAGGGGCAACACCCTGAAACAGCTGTCTGTGGATGGATAACTGGCTTAGGTCTTTCCCGTCTCATCCTTAAAGCTTGTAAATAGTGGGATCTGGGCATAGGGGCCACTTAATATGGTGGATCTGGTGATCTCTGTAATGGAGATACCCCTTTGCTCGGTTTTCCTTTCTTTGAGGGATATCTGTCTTTCTCTGTGTTCCAGATCCATAACTAGGGCTCCACAGTTATTTTGCATAAGGCTGTCCTCTGTGGGAGGTGTATCGTCTGTGTCCTCTGTATTCTCCTAGCCACGCTCCAGTGATGCCCATGAGCTGCTTTGGGTGCCACCCTGCTGTGAACACGGTTCCTCCTCCTCATTATCTTCCTCATCCTTCATAACTGTGCCGTGGCTGGATAATTGTGTACCTGGCCTCTGTTGGTGCAGGAACCCACCCTCCGAGCCACTTGTGAATGACTGGCCTGATAAAAGTGGAAATGATCCCTATTCCTCCTCCTCTTCCTCCTGTGCCACATCCTCTTCCATCATCGCCCAAAGCGTTTTTTCAAGGAGACATAGAAGTGGGATAGTAATGCTGAGGACTGCGTCATTGGCACTGGCCATGTTCGTGGAGTACTCAAAATAGCGCAACAAGGAACACACATCCCGCCTGGAGGCCCACTTGGTGGTGAAGTGGTGCTGTTCCGCAGAGCGACTCACCTGTGCTTGATGCAGCTGAAACTCCACTATCGCCTGCTGCTGCTCGCACAGTCTCTCCAGCATGTGCAAGGTGGAGTTCCACCTTGTGGGCACGTCACATATGAGGCGGTGAGCGGGAAGGCCGAAGTTATGCTGCAGTGCAGATGCAGCTTCCCGCTACGTGTGTGTGGGCACTGCTTAAAAGCACTTTTTTATCTTGACAATTGCATTATGCTGTATTGTGGTACTTTGTACTAATGTAGCTGCAAAATCCCTGTTACCAGGCAGATTAGGTGTAATTCATACATCCCACCACTAGATGGGGGATAAAACTTAGGTTCTATATATACCTAGGCCAGGCCTAGTGAGAGAGAGGAGATCAGACCAGAGTGGAGTTCAGGGTTGAGAATGGATCAGAGTTTAGAGCAGATCTGAGGAGATCAGATTAGATTAGTGGGAGAGAATGTAGAGTGAAGACTCCATGACACAGATTAGTGAGTGGAACCAACTTCGCTATGAGGTAGTACTAAGTTGTGAGGCGCAGAAGAGCGTTTTCCTTCTGTGGCCGGACTATACACTTGCATCCCTGACCAGTAGGAGAGAGTTTGCCTCTGTCACGGCTGTAAGTGAGCAACTAGAGCATACACAGAAAATAGAGCCACTGACCGGACCCAAACTAGGGAGGATAAAGGGTGACCCCTGTCAGACCCTCAAAGCTTTCCCTATGCTGCTAAGCACATACCCGGATCCTAATGGTGGAACGAGGCATGCCCGCGTACCTAAGACTGATGACCACTGTAACCCCTACAATAGTGGAAAGGGCACGGCCACCGGTGCCCTGCTCAGTATATGGAGGGAACCGTGGTCGCCTCGGATCCGGTCAGAAAACAAACAGAAACACTACAATGTCTGCACACTTAGCTGAAGGTGCTGCGGCAGCAGAGAAGACGGATCCAAAGACAGGTGGCAATATCCGGAGTACTTGCTGCAGCAGAACAAAGGTCCAGTGAAAAGATAGCATACAAGTGAAGAGACTCAAGCAAGAGCTACAACTCAAATGAGAAATATAATCCACACTCTACAAAAGGAGGAGGGGTGATATAAAGGCAGAGAAATCAAACATAGGAGGAACAGCTGGAAGGAAGGAAACAGAAAGTAATGACCTCATCCCAGGGGCGGAGAAACAGAGCAGTGAGAACTCCTCCAAGCTCTGGTAGGGACATCATCACAGGGGTGGAGAAACAGAGCTGTGAGAACGTCTCAAAGCTCTGGTAGTGACAGTACCCCCCCCTCTACGGGTGGACTCCGGACACCCAGGACCCACCTTCTCAGGATGAGCCCTATGAAATGCCCTGATGAGGCGAGTGGCTTTAATGTCCGACACCGGAACCCACATCCACTCCTCAGGACCATAACCCCTCCAATGAACGAGGTACTGAAGAGAACCGCGGACAATGCGAGAGTCCACAATTCTGGAAACCTCAAACTCCAGATTGCCATCAACCAAAATCGGAGGAGGAGGCAAAGAGGAGGGTACCGTGGGCTGGACATATGGTTTTAAGAGAGATCTGTGAAATACATTATGTATCTTCCAAACCCGTGGAAGATCAAGACGTAAGGCAACAGGATTGATGACTGACAAGATTTTATAAGGCCCAATAAACTTGGGACCCAATTTCCAGGAGGGAACCTTCAGTTTAATATTTCTTGTAGACAACCACACCAGATCACCCACATTCAGGTCCGGACCAGGCACACGTCTCTTATCAGCCACACGCTTATACTTCTCACTCATCTTTCTAAGATTACTCTGAATCTTTTGCCAAATGGTAGACAAAGACGAGGAAAATCTCTCCTCCTCAGGTAAACCAGAAGGAGCCCCTCCCGAGAATGTCCCAAACTGCGGATGGAACCCATATGCACCAAAGAATGGTGACTTATCAGAAGATTCCTGACGACGGTTGTTCAGAGCAAACTCAGCAAGAGGGAGAAATGAACACCAATCCTCCTGATTCTCTGCCACAAAACAGCGCAAATATGTCTCCAGATTCTGATTGAGGCGCTCAGTCTGACCATTCAACTGCGGGTGAAAAGCAGAAGAGAAGGACAGCCGAACCCCCAGGCGAGAACAGAAAGCCTTCCAGAATCTGGACACAAACTGCGTGCCTCTATCGGAAACAATATCAGAGGGAATGCCATGCAACTTAACAATATGGTCGACAAAAGCTTGCGCCAACGTTTTAGCATTGGGTAAACCAGGGAAAGGTACGAAATGAGCCATCTTGCTAAAACGGTCCACCACCACCAGGATCACCGACTTCCCTGAGGAACGAGGAAGATCCGTGATAAAGTCCATGGACAGGTGTGTCCAAGGACGGGAAGGTATGGGTAACGGGAGAAGGGAACCTGAAGGCCGTGAACGAGGGACCTTAGCGCGAGCGCACGTCTCGCAAGCAGCCACAAAACCCTCCACCGACTTACGAAGAGCCGGCCACCAAAATCTCCGAGCAATGAGATCTACCGTGGCTCTACTCCCGGGGTGACCAGCAAGAACAGTATCATGATGCTCCTTGAAGAGTTTGTGACGTAGCTCAGGAGGCACAAACAACTTCCCAGAAGGACAACGGACAGGTGCCTCAGTCTGGGCAGCCTGGACCTCGGCCTCCAAATCAGAATATAGAGCAGAAACAACTACCCCCTCCGCCAAAATGGGACCCGGGTCCTCAGAGTTTCCTCCTCCCGGAAAACAGCGAGAGAGAGCATCAGCCTTCACATTTTTGATCCCAGGGCGGAATGTAACGACAAAATTGAATCTGGAGAAGAATGCGTTCCACTGTGGGCACAAAAAAGACAGGGACACGATCGTACCCTAAAAAAGCCTGTTACGTGCCCCCTAATTACCCTACAGCACCTTACCATACTATGAGGCAATGTTCAATACCTATTGTTAAATAAGATCGATCTTTTAGATACAAATATGACGTCACTTCCGGTGCGTTCCACCCTGGAACGCATGCAGTACCGGAAGTGACGGAATTGTAAGCCGTTTTTGGCGTTTTTTTTGTGTATTCACTTGCTATTTAAACTTCATTACACTGCATTATGAATGTACATGCTCCTGATGAAGGGGACCCATTAAGAGGCCCCGAAACGCGTCGAGCTACTCACCCCCCTACCCTGGCTTTGGAATAAAAGAACTTAAAGAATGAACAAGATTTCCTGAGTGATCATTGTTCATCCGTGAGACTCTACTGGCGATCCAGGCGCAGGAGGTGTGATGTGGGTGTTATGTGCTTTATCCCACATTACCCTCCTGGGTGAAGTGAGTCACTGAAAATTTTTTCATTTGATTTTATACCTTTATTTTATATTTGTATAATATTTTACATTTACCTTATACCATATCTGCTTAACTGCATACCATATACGATTTTACCGTGAGAATCACAACAATCGGTGAGTGTGAAAATATCGCCACCACATATATGTGTATTTAATAACTCAAATTTTCTTCGGTTATATACATTATAACCCCAAATACTAGGGTTTTGGCGCCTCTCTGTGGTCCTTTTTAGCGTCTCCACGCTACCCCACTGTCTTCGACTCCAAGTATGCCAGATTCTTATGGTCGGTAAAAACGGTGACAGGGTGCCTGGCCCCCTCCAACCAATGGCGCCATTCCTCGAAAGCCAACTTGATGGCCAACAACTCCCTATCTCCCACATCATAGTTTTTCTCTGCCGGGGAGAGTTTTTTAGAGAAAAAGGCACAGGGTCGCCATTTGGCAGGAGAAGGGCCCTGGGACAAAACCGCACCCACACCCACCTCGGAAGCATCCACCTCAACAATAAAAGGTAAGGAAACATCGGGATGCACCAAGACGGGAGCAGACGCAAAACTCTCTTTAATCTTAGAAAAAGCTGCAAGCGCCTCCTCCGACCAAGAGGAAAAATCCGCCCCCTTTTTTGTCATGTCAGTGAGGGGTTTGACAACAGAGGAATAATTCAAAATGAACTTTCTGTAATAGTTCGCAAAACCCAGAAAGCGCATCAATGCCTTCTGATTCTCGGGAAGCTCCCACTCAAGTACAGCACGGACCTTCTCCGGATCCATGCGAAAACCAGAAGCAGAGAGGAGAAAACCCAGAAATTGAATCTCTGATACCATAAAAACACATTTCTCCAGCTTGGCGTACAATTTATTTTCCCGCAGAATCTGCAGAACCTGAAAAAGATGATCCTGATGGGTCTGAACATCAGGGGAAAAAATCAAAATATCATCAAGATACACCAATACAAATTTCCCCATTAAATGGTAGAAAATACTGTTAACAAAATGCTGAAAGACGGCCGGAGCATTCATCAGGCCGAAAGGCATAACGAGATTCTCGAAATGCCCGTTAGGGGTATTAAAGGCCGTTTTCCATTCATCCCCCTCTCTGACCCTGACCAGGTTGTACGCGCCTCTCAAATCCAATTTGGAAAAAACCTTGGCCCCAACAATTTGGTTGAAGAGGTCCGGGATCAGAGGAAGGGGATAGGGATCGCGAATCGTGATATGGTTCAGCTCCCTAAAATCTAGGCAAGGTCTCAGAGAGCCATTTTTTTTTTTAACAAAAAAAAACCCAGCGGCAACAGGTGATTTCGAGGGACGAATATGCCCCTTATCGAGACTCTCGGAGATATAGGTTCGCATTGCGATTCTTTCCGGTTGTGAGAGATTGTAGAGGCGTGCTTTTGGCAGCTTGGCGCCGGGAATGAGGTTAATGGGACAGTCAAACTCCCGGTGAGGAGGTAGCTCCTGAACACCGCTCTCGGAAAACACGTCCGAGAAATCAGAGAGAAATGATGGCACAATTTTAGTAGACACCTCTGCAAAAGTCGCTGTGAGACAATTCTCTCTACAAAAGTCACTCCACTCATTTATTTGCCTTCCTTGCCAATCAATAGTGGGGTTATGTCTAGTGAGCCAGGGTAACCCCAAAACTAGAGGAGAAGGCAATCCGTTAAGGACAAAACAAGATATATCCTCCACATGAGTGTCACCCACAGCCAACCGGATATTGTGAACAATGCCCTTCAGAGATCTCTGTGAGAGTGGAGCAGAGTCAATAGCAAAAACAGGTATATCCTTTTCTAATGTACAAACCTGAAAACCATGCATGGCTACAAATTGAGTGTCAATAAGATTGACGGCCGCTCCACTATCGACAAAAATCTCACAAGAAATGACTTTGCTCTCTAGCGCCACCCTGGCAGACAGGAGAAAACGGGAACTGCAGGTCAGAGGAAAAGCATCAATTCCTACATCAACTTTGCCCAAAGTAGCAGATGAAGCAGAGTTTGATGATTTACCTTTTGAGGTTTTTCTCTTATTATCGCTCTTAGTACAGTTCAAGAATCTCCTAGACGGACAAACATTTGCCAAATGACCTATGCCCCCACAACAAAAACACACCATACTCTGAGGACTAAATCCTCTTTTATCAGGGGCAAGTCGACCTAGCTGCATGGGCTCCTCCTCAGAGGGGACCAAGACAGGATGAGGCCCTTGCACACTGAATGAGTCCGCACCACTGCCCCTAGACTGACAATGGCTGGACAGAGAGGTCTCGTTTCTTTCTCTTAGACGCCTGTCAAGGCGTACCGCCAATGACATGGCAGACTCTAAGGACGTTGGTCTCTCATGGAAAGCAAACGCATCTTTCAATCTCTCTGAGAGACCATGACAGAACTGACTCCGGAGTGCAGCATCATTCCAACCTGAATCAGCTGCCCATCTCCGAAATTCAGAACAATAAAACTCCGCAGACAGTTTGTTCTGGCATAAAAAACGTAAGTTAGATTTGGCCAGCGCAACACGATCCGGGTCATCATATATCTGCCCCAGGGCCACAAAAAATCTTTCCACGGATCGAAGGGAGGGATCCCCTTATGGCAGCAAAAATGCCCAAGTCTGAGCATTACCCCTGAGCAGGGAGATGGCAATCCTCACCCTCTGCTCTTCATTACCAGAGGAATGGGGACACAAGCAAAAATGGAGTTTGCATGCCTCTCTGAAGCGAACACAATTCTCACTGCCCCCGGAGAACGTTTCCGGAAGTGAGACCTTTGGCTCGCAACAGACTCCATGGGCCGGAGCAGAGCCCAATGCTTGAAGCTGAGTCATAGATTGACGGAGATCCGCTACCTTCAAAGAAAGACCCTGCATGCGGTCAACCAGGCCAGAAAGCGGATCCATGTCAAAAAAAGACGGTTTTGGTGGATTATAATGTCACGGCTGTAAGTGAGCAACTAGAGCATACACAGAAAATAGAGCCACTGACCGGACCCAAACTAGGGAGGATAAAGGGTGACCCCTGTCAGACCCTCAAAGCTTTCCCTATGCTGCTAAGCACATACCCGGATCCTAATGGTGGAACGAGGCATGCCCGCGTACCTAAGACTGATGACCACTGTAACCCCTACAATAGTGGAAGGGGCACGGCCACCAGTGCCCTGCTCAGTATATGGAGGGAACCGTGGTCGCCTCGGATCCGGTCAGAAAACAAACAGAAACACTACAATGTCTGCACACTTAGCTGAAGGTGCTGCGGCAGCAGAGAAGACGGATCCAAAGACAGGTGGCAATATCCGGAGTACTTGCTGCAGCAGAACAAAGGTCCAGTGAAAAGATAGCATACAAGTGAAGAGACTCAAGCAAGAGCTACAACTCAAATGAGAAATATAATCCACACTCTACAAAAGGAGGAGGGGTGATATAAAGGCAGAGAAATCAAACATAGGAGGAACAGCTGGAAGGAAGGAAACAGAAAGTAATGACCTCATCCCAGGGGCGGAGAAACAGAGCAGTGAGAACTCCTCCAAGCTCTGGTAGTGACATCATCACAGGGGTGGAGAAACAGAGCTGTGAGAACGTCTCAAAGCTCTGGTAGTGACAGCCTCCCTGGAATAGAAACAAGCTCCCTAAGGAATCATCGGTGATAACAGCCATTATTGAGGGCTACAGACACCTTTGCGCATGGTGGAGGACTTATAGCTTCTGGCAGCCACACCATAACTCTGGGAAACAAATGAGTTTACCTGTCCCCAATGTTCAGCTTGTAGGGAAAGGACAAGGAATAGGATTGAGCACATCAACAGGAACAAGGTACACCTTACCCACTGCTCCAAGTCAAACCTAAAAAGCCTAGAAACAGTGGATTTGCAGACCAACTCTAAAAACATCAAGAGTCTGTATTTTGTACTGCTACCAACCAAAGTCATCAACAGTAAAAGTTGTGAGTTGCATTTTACCACTGTCTACCTCATTATTACCACTATTGGTTGTACCACCATTAACGGTACTGGCGTCCCGACAAAAACCATCAAGGGACTCAGCCGCAACAAGCACCCCTAACATCAAGGGCACCTTAACCACCATCTTGACTGATGCTTCCCTACCACAGAGCGTGCCCGGAGGATTTCGTGCTGTCCACCTCAACACTGTGCTGCCAGCCCAGGGAGGCTTTCTGCTAACCGTGAGTAAACTGATGAACTGTGTGTTATAATTTGGCCCCTCATCGGTCCACTATGCACCTCACGTGTTGCTACTGGCTGGCTGCACAGACAGGTGAGCAGCAGCAGGGTGAGAACGCCGAAAGCGCGCACAGAAGGCCCACACTTTCTGCAGAAACTCTGACATATCAGAGTTATTTTTCAGAAATCTCTGCACCACCAAATTCAGCACCAGCGCCAGGCAAGGGATGTGCGTCAAACCGGCTAGGCCCAGAGCTGCTATGAGATTTCGCCCATTACCGCACACTACCAGGCCGGTCTTGAGGCTCAGAGGCACCAACCACTCATCGGTCTGTTGTTCCATGCCCGTCCACAGCTCCTGTGCGGTGTGGGGTTTTCCCCCCAAACATGAGTTTCAAAACAGCCTGCTGTCGTTTCCCCCTGGCTGTGCTGAAGTTGGTGGTGAAGGTGTTATGCTGACTAGATGAGGAGGCGGTAAGTCTCCATCTCCACCAGACGGAATGACAGCATTTCAAAGGCCAGGAATTTTGAAATGCTGGCATTCAGGGCCAGGGATCGCGGGTGGGTAGAGTGGTACTTCCTCTTTCTCTCCAGTGTTTGGGAGATTGACAGCTGAACGCTTCCATGGGACATTGTGGAGATGCTTGGTGATGGTAACGGATGTGGTGGCGTTGCTGCCACATTCTCTGTTTGCGGGGTGGCAGGTGCCACTTGTCACTCCAGAGTGGGAGGAAGGGGCCAAGACTGTAGCAGAAGAGGGACCAGGAGGAGCCTGAGATCTTTCGTGGTTTTTCAGGTGTTTACTTCACTGCAACTCGTGCTTTGCATTTAGATGCCTGGTCATGCAGGTGGTGCTCAGGTTTAGAATATTTATGCCTCGCTTCAGATTCTGATTGCACAGACCTGCCACGCCAGGGAACTCCTTCGAGCTGGCTTTGGTGTGCTCAGTCCCTTCGTACAGTGGGAAGTAGCAGGCGTACTGGCTAGGGGACGGTCGGAGCTGGCTTTGGTGTGCTCAGTCCCTGGGTGCAGTGGGCAGTAGCAGGCGTACTGGCTAGGGGACAGCCACTCTGCTTTTGCACACTGCTCCCTCTTTTGCTGTGCGGCTGGTGCTGAGTGACCACCACCTCTTCCTCCGAACTGCACACGTCACTCACATGACCTTGATTCCATGTGGGGTCTATGACCTCATAATCCTCCACATTATCTTCCACCCACTCTTCACCCCTGCCCTCCATGCCGGTCTGCACACTGCAGAAAACCGCCGCAGTTGGCACCTGTGTTTCGTCATCATCAGAGATGTGCTGCGGTGGTACTCCCATGTCCACATCCTGAAACATAATCAGTTGGGCATCAGTGCACTGAATCTCTTGCACTTCTGGAGCAGGGCTATGTGGACGGCCCTCGGAAACCCTGCCAGCAGAGTCGTCAAAAAGCATAAGAGACTTTTGCATGACTTGAGGCTCAGACTGTTTGGCTGATTTGCAAGGGGGTGAGGTGAAAGACAGATGCCCATGGGCTGCAGGTGCCAATTCTGCGCTTTCAGCAGGGGACCGGGTGGGAGACAATGTGAAGGAACTGGAGGCACTGTCAGCCACCCAATCTACTACCGCCTCTACTTGTTCTGGCCTCACCATTTGTACGGTATTCGGGCCTACAAAATAACGCTGAACGCTCTGTCGCCTACGTGCACCTGAGGAAGGTGTTTCATTTGGGCGTGTAGCTGGCACAGATCGACCACGTCCTCTCCCTGCAACAGAAGCTCCACCAACCCAAGCAGCACCACGACCGGGCCCACGTCCCTTATTTGATGCTCTCCTCATTCTTTGAGGTCACCCACTGAACTAACAGACAGATTAACTATATTATTTTCCCTGTCACGTATGAAGTGCAGGTGTACTTCACACAATAAATTGGTGTATGACGTGCACCTAACTAACAGACAGATTAATTATATAAATTTCCCTGTCAGGTATGCAGTTCAGGTGTACTTCACAAAATAAATGGTTATATGACATGCACCTAACTAACAGACAGATTAACTATTATATTTCTGTGTCAGGGGTACAAAGTACAATGTTGCATTGCACCCACAAAAAAAAAAATCGCTGTATGTCACCCACAGAATTAACAGCCAGATTTATGATTAGCTTTGTCAGGGGTGCAAAGATACACCCACAAAAAAATTGCACTAAGACTGCCCCTTCACTTCAGCTGCCTGCTTTCTGTCCCTTCACTACTGAGAGCTGATGGGCAGTGCTACACGTGATCCAGCTTATATTGAGGCTGGGTCACATGATGCACCGGCCAATCACAGCCATGCCATTAGTAGGCATGGCTGTGATGGCTTCTAAGGGCACACAGATTAAAAGCTTGTTGATTGTGATAATTCTCACAAATCCATGCCTCATTCTTTTCAACAAAAGCGAGTTTTGTACACAGGTAAAGGACAAGTTTGTCACTTTGGGTATGATGATGCCAACTGTCGTACCCAAAACCTTCTCTGAGATGATACTGGATGCTGGACAAGACAGTATAGACAGAGCAAACTGGGCCAGTTCAGGTCACTGTTCCAGTCTGCCTACCTAGAAGTCCATGCGGTAAGAGAATAAGGTGCGCGCTGGAGATAGGTCACCGTCCAGGTAGGAGTGAACTGATTTGTTCAGGCAGTACATCTCCATTTACTGAATTTCATCACCCTGGTGTGGCACAGGGAAAAACTACTCCATTATGATGATGAACAGACTTGGTGGTAATACAAATTTATATAGTTTGAATTGTATTATATTATAATTAGTGATAAGCGAATCGAAGTTGACGAAGTGGAATTCGATCAGAATTTCAGGAAAAATTTTATTAATCCCAAAGTAAAATTTCCTCAAGCTTCGTGGTACTGAATCGTATTTTTTCCTAAAATTGCTGTTGCACATGTTAGAACATGGAGCTAAGAACTCTGGGAATGAAGGATCACCCAAATGCCTCGCATTCAGCCAATCAGCAGCCAGTCCCTGTGATGTCTCAGCCCTATAAATAGCCTCAACCATCTTGGTTTCTGCCATTTTCCAGTGTACTTAGTGCAGGGAAAGACAAGAAAGGTGCTAGGGACAGTGTTAGGAAAGACTTTATTCTGCAAAAAAAGACTGATAAGTTCAGGAAAAGATCATTCAAAGTGTAGGGAAAGCATATGGAGGCATTATCCACATTATAGGAAGAGAGCACGGACCAATAGGGGAGCATAAAGCCTGGGTAAAAGGAGTGATTATTATTACACCTTGCTGCACTAATTGGGGATCCAAATTGCTGTCATAGTACTGCTGTAATAACAGTGCTGTAATTGTATATAATGGTTTTAATTTTTGGGCTTTGTGTTTTCTAATAAATAATAAATTATATAAATTTATAACAAGAGGTGTAGCCTTGAATGCGGTATTTCTTTCTTTAATTCCATAAGGAAATATAAATATGTGTTATTAGCCGTTCTGCAGTGAAATTACATTGTGATACAGCCATTTTTGGGGTGTATTAATAGGAAATATAAGAACGTGTTATTAGCCGTTCTGCGGTGAAATTACACTGTGATGCAGCCATTTTTGGAGTGTATTAACCACTTCAGATCTGTCCGTTGACTATAAATGTCTGGGTAGTGGTTGTTTATCTCTGAATGGATGTTCAGAAACGTCCATTCAGAGATCGCAACTGCACGCTAATCGTGCAGCTGCTGTGTCGGGCCCGCTGTCAGTGACAGCAGGGCACTCCAGGGAGAAGGCAGGGACAGTTCCCAAGTGTCTCTGCCTTCTAGATTGCTGCATAAACAGCAGTAGTATAGTGGGACATGTCACATCAAACTCTCAGTGACAGGTGCCCCGCCCCTTTTTCACACCATAACCCCTCCCAGAAACGCCCTAGCCCTGCCCAGATACGTCCATTTCTCTCCCCTCGCCGCCCCAAACCACGCCTAAATGCCTCCCACTTTGATATGATTTTCCTATCATTTTATATGGTTTAATATAAAAAGCTTATCATTTGATATAAAAATTATATCACTTTATAAGTCCTTATCAAAGATAAGCTTTTATTAACACTTTATATCCCATTTATAACATTTTGATACGGTTTTATACCACTTTCATATCATTTTGTGATTTGATATCACTTTGATATCATTTTGATATGCCTTTTATATATTGGCATGCCCGGACATGTCCAAAAGACGTATACTACACGGCCGGGCGTCTTTTAATTATAATAGCAACGATAAAAAATCAAGGATCACAAAATTTCAATCATTTTAAAAAGTTTATTAATTTAATTATAATGCTATACCATGTAAATTAAAAGCGCTCTTATAACTTTCATATACGGCTTACAGTGTATGTATGTCTTTGAAAAGTAAGTTCAATCTACCCCCATTGTGAGTGCATGAGTGTAATTTAACTCCCACCACACCGGACAGCTGAGTCAACACACTGAATTTGAATTAAAAACCTGAAAATGTCACATTCCTGCTATAAATGTGCAGCTGTCATGAGTACATCCTGTGAACTATACAACCATTTCATTAAAACACCCTCAATACATTTTCCCACAGGTCCACAAGCGTACATTAAATTGAAACTTAAAGTGGGTTATGATCATAGCACAGGACGACAGCTGTTACCTGAAACTCACGGTCCATACATCCTAACATCAAACTTTTCATTTCCAACAAGGCCACACATATGAGTATCAGGTAGCAGCTGTAACAACCTGAGAGGTGTTAATTTTCTCGGGATCTGTCTATAGCAGAGTTAACACAAAACTACTGGTATCGTTTCAACAGCTGAGGCAAACACTAAGCAGTATCTATCCATATTTTTATAGCATCTCTTTTCAGGAAACAAAATGATTGTGATTGGCTGTATCACCACCACCACCTATTGCACATGCTAATGGTAAGAAAACCCAGGCAGGATCTGAATATATACATGTGGGCAGATCACCACAGGGCATAATCATTTGACATTGAGGCTCTGCAAGAAAACTTATTTCAAGGTAAGAGTATCTGTCACGGAACCATGAACCAGACGTACAACAAGGGATAAGTGAAAATAAGAAGGCTTTATTGAAAATAAAGCTGTAAAGCAAAAGTCCAAACGGATGGCGAAACCGAAGCAGAGTCTTGCGAAGCCAGAGGTCAGGAACCAGAAGGGTAGTTAGACGAAGCCAGGATCAGGAACCAGCAGGGTAGTCAGACGAAGCCAGGATCAGGAACCAGCAGGGTAGTCGGACGAAACCAGGATCAGGAACCAGCAGGGTAGTCGGACGAAACCAGGATCAGGAACCAGAAGCAGCAGCAGTCTAGAAGCATGTGAACACAGGAGGACCAAGCAAGGAACTGAAGCCACAGACCTCCTATATATATGAGCTGGGCATCCAGCTCCTCCCAGTGGGAAGGAGGAGCCGCAGGGTGGGAGGCTACAAGAAACCCAGAAACCAAGATGGCCGCCAGCACATGTCAAACGAAGGAGAACAGCAAGAAGGTAAGACCATGACAGTATCGCCATATGACCCTTCTTTTTTACTATTTTTAACATGCCTCTTTTAAATTCTTTATTGATGCAACATAACACGCAACATTTGACAAATTTCTCTGCGATTATTACGTTGGGTCGTGTCATGCATTTATCTATGTATCTATGTATCTATGTATCTATGTATCTATCTATCTATCTATCTATCTATCTAACACAGTCTGAAAAATGGTAATATGTAATAGCTATATGGGTGTATTAACTTCTTATAATGCCCGACTATTTTTATATACATGTATAATTTTGTTATTTCACAACGATTATTGCACCGCTATATACAACGCATTTATTTGGACCATATATTATTTTTGTTATTTATACTGTCACGACTGTGACTGATCCAGACAGGTCTGGGAGGAGAAGGTCGCAGCGACTTGCTACTCGCGCTAGCTTGTGAGTTCGCTCCATGGTTCAGGGTATGTCATCCGGGTTTTGCCTTGTGAACCTTTTTGTCCTGACTGGGAGTTTGTAGGCATCCTTCTCAGGTGAGTCCTGTCTGCCACTCCCAGCTACAATATTAGTTTCAGAAACATGCAATGCGACAATTAACTGCAATATAGAGTACAAAATTGCATAATAATAACAAGTGCTACACTATAAGTGCGAGATACTTGGCAAATCGTTTTGTACAAAATTATTTGAGTAACCTACACTCCCTGAAGTGTATGGTAGCCGTCATGGCACCTAACAGGTAGAATTTAGCGTAGGAACCCGTCTAACAGAGATCGCCTTGACGCTCGGCAGATGGGCTCAAATAATTTTGCACAAAACGATTTGCCAAGTATCTCGCACTTATAGTGTAGCACTTGTTATTATTATGCAATTTTGTACTCTATATTGCAGTTAATTGTCGCATTGCATGTTTCTGTCTTTCAATGTTGTTCCCTGCCTTAGCAATGTGCTTCTGCGGTTTGGTATGTGCTGACTGACCCCCTTTTTAGTTTTTTCTTTGCAGTTTGTACTGGAGGTGTGGCTGCCTCGTTAGTCATGCACTCCTAACCACCCTGTCTGCCCTATAGGCTGATTTTAATTAGTGTTAGTACATAGTCAGGCCTGCTCCCCTTTACTCACTGAAGCCATGGCACCAGGAGTGGGATAGTTTGTGGACTCTCACTGCAGTCCTTGGTAGCCATTTGGCGCCGGTGATGTCGTGGAGTGGGCCTGCTGTGTAACCTACACTCCCTGAAGTGTATGGTAGCAGTCATGGCACCTAACAGGTAAAATTATCGTAGGTATGTGGAACCTCACTCCCTGAAGTGTATGGTAGCCGTCATGGCACCTAACAGGTAGAATTTAGCGTAGGAACCCGTCTAACAGAGATCGCCTTGACGCTCGGCAGACGGGCTCAAATAATTTTGTACAAAACGATTTGCCAAGTATCTCGCACTTATAGTGTAGCACTTGTTATTATTATGCAATTTTGTACTCTATATTGCAGTTAATTGTCGCATTGCATGTTTCTGTCTTTCAATGTTGTTCCCTGCCTTAGCAATGTGCTTCTGCGGTTTGGTATGTGCTGACTGACCCCCTTTTTTGGTTTTTCTTTGCAGTTTGTACTGGAGGTGTGGCTGCCTCCTCAGTCATGCACTCCTAACCACCCTGTCTGCCCTATAGGCTGATTTTAATTAGTTTTAGTACATAGTCAGGCCTGCTCCCCTTCACTCACTGAAGCCATGGCACCAGGAGTGGGATAGTTTGTGGACTCTCACTGCAGTCCTTGGTAGCCATTTGGCGCCTGTGATGTCGTGGAGTGGGCCTGCTGTGTAACCTACACTCCCTGAAGTGTATGGTAGCCGTCATGGCACCTAACAGGTAAAATTATCGTAGGTATGTGGAACCTCACTCCCTGAAGTGTATGGTAGCCGTCATGGCACCTAACAGGTAGAATTTAGCGTAGGAACCCATCTAACAGAGATCGCCTTGACGCTCGGCAGACGGGCTCAAATAATTTTGTACAAAACGATTTGCCAAGTATCTCGCACTTATAGTGTAGCACTTGTTATTATTATGCAATTTTGTACTCTATATTGCAGTTAATTGTAGCATTGCATGTTTCTGTCTTTCAATGTTGTTCCCTGCCTTAGCAATGTGCTTCTGCGGTTTGGTATGTGCTGACTGACCCCCTTTTTTGGTTTTTCTTATATTAGTTTCAGTTTCACTTGCAGTCATTGCCAGATATAGTCCTTACTTCCAGTTCTATTCTGACCTTTGAAGGAGATCGTTTGATGGTGTTGCTGTGGAGCTCTTGTCCGGCGTGGACTGTCGTGATTGGGATCGCCTTCTCTGCTCGTGACTGGATAAGTCTATCTCTGATATAGTTTGTTTGTTGTTGTCTTTCCCTGCTGTTCTCCTAGACATGAGTGATGGTGACTAGTGCTCCCATCGGCCTTTCCCCACTCTAGGCTTGTTAGGGTGACTGAGGGTTTAGGCATCCTGCTCGCCGCACGAGTTCACACCCCGTCTAGGGTATCAGGGCAGACAGGTGCCAGCTTAGGGTTAGTCAGGGGTGGCCATACTATTCCCATCCGTAGATAAGGGTCCCCCTTCCCCTCCGTCTGGTGCGACACGACTGCTGCTGGGATAGCGGTCGTGACATATACAATAATTTACAATATTCAAATTGTTTTTAGATGTCAGCTTACCAAGATACTTTATGGGGCGATGATATCATCCCCGATACTCAAATGCTTATAGCGGAGGAAGACTTTTATGAATCGTTCATCAGCGACGGCTGCCCGCGAATGATTTTAGACACCGCCGCATGCGGTACGGCATTAGCGCAGCAACATATTTCACGACTAGGTGACTACGTCGCTGCAACAGGCAGGTAAGCGTAACCGTTATAATCTTTTATTATATATATACATAGTTTATAGCGGCGCTTGCTATATTTCATATATGTTTATTATAGACGAGCACATTGATAACATTCTAAAAACCTTGAACAGCGTTACCGGTGGAGAAAATACAACGTATTCAAGTGCGGAGGCTAGTACCATCAACAATTCGGACGAGCTAAAGGAGAACGAACCGCCGGCTATTATCGATCTATCTACACCAACGCCGGCTGCCGTAAAACAGCGGCGCAAGCGCCCCAATCAGCGTAAGTAGCGATCCACATTGTTGATGTATTCTATTTTTAAACACTGTCTATATTTTTTATACGCTTTTTAAAATCGCAGCACTGAAAAGAAAAATGTATACTTTTCATGATCTAACGGATATCACGGACGATGATTTACAACAGCGGCGCGAGTGTCCCAAACAGAGTAAGGCGTAACCCATATTGTCGATGTATTCTAATTTTAAGCATTATCTATAATCCTAATACGCTTTTGTAAAATCGCAGCGTTGAAAAGAAAAATGGACACTACCGGTGATTCCAGAGCGCTGTCAAATAAATCGAACACGATCGGTAAGGTTCTCTGACTACTATGTTTACTTCGATTCTTGTCATTTAAAGGATAACTGTCACATTTAGACCCTAATTTCAATTTTCATATATGTAGTTACTAATAACATGATATTCCAGAATCAGGATTAATTCACAGATAATGGGTCGCACTACTGTATGGAAAAAACCGGATGGGTGCTCACAGCCCGCAGATTCACCCAATCTAACAAGCAAAAAATTATACAAAAGAAAAGGGCTGGGCACTCACTATATCTAGTAGCCGTGGTGCTTTATTAATTAAAATCAATTATTATAATATAATTAAAAACACATATTCTAACACACATTCATACACATCAATAATAGTATCTAAAATATAAATATAATCACTGTAACACAATGGTAAAAGGACCTATTTGATATATATAAGAGTCAGATATGATCAGTAATTCGCATATGACCAATAGTCCGCATATATGGAGGACGAAAACAGTCCAAAACTATCCGAATGTTCAGTCCAATATCAGAAGTGTGCCATATACAAAAAGGACGGATGAAATAGTTGATCCGATATCCTGAGATCTTTTACAGAGACGAATAGTCCTGAATTCAAATATTCGCACAGTTCAAAGTAACAGCGTTAATTTCCAAATGGATAATGTGTCAGTTGTATTATAGTCTACTCACATAATAAATGTACTTAGGCGGCTCAGATCAACAATCCGCGGCGTCCCGCGTAATAGTCAGGGTATGATCTCCGCTTGTACGTGTGAGCCACAACTTCACAATGGAATAGTCTTTGATAACTCCTAGTAGGTTTCACAGAGAGTTTTCAACAAGCTGTTTTTCAATTGAACAATCAAAGTTCCTCACTTACTGGCGCCAGTAGTATCTTTGTATTCCACAGCTCTGCAGATATGCGTTCCACCTTCAATTTATTTTCTCCAAGAAGGGGCGAAGCTGCAAAGGTTGGTGGTCCTTAGGTCCAGTCGGGGGGTCCAGTACCAGACGCGTTTCGGGGCTCTTAGTGGCCCCTTCCTCAGTGGTGTGAGGAAGGGGCCACTAAGAGCCCCGAAACGCGTCTGGTACTGGACCCCCCGACTGGACCTAAGGACCACCAACCTTTGCAGCTTCGCCCCTTCTTGGAGAAAATAAATTGAAGGTGGAACGCATATCTGCAGAGCTGTGGAATACAAAGATACTACTGGCGCCAGTAAGTGAGGAACTTTGATTGTTCAATTGAAAAACAGCTTGTTGAAAACTCTCTGTGAAACCTACTAGGAGTTATCAAAGACTATTCCATTGTGAAGTTGTGGCTCACACGTACAAGCGGAGATCATACCCTGACTATTACGCGGGACGCCGCGGATTGTTGATCTGAGCCGCCTAAGTACATTTATTATGTGAGTAGACTATAATACAACTGACACATTATCCATTTAGAAATTAACGCTGTTACTTTGAACTGTGCGAATATTTGAATTCAGGACTATTCGTCTCTGTAAAAGATCTCAGGATATCAGATCAACTATTTCATCCGTCCTTTTTGTATATGGCACACTTCTGATATTGGACTGAACATTCGGATAGTTTTGGACTGTTTTCGTCCTCCATATATGCGGACTATTGGTCATATGCGAATTACTGATCATATCTGACTCTTATATCTATCAAATAGGTCCTTTTACCATTGTGTTACAGTGATTATATTTATATTTTAGATACTATTATTGATGTGTATGAATGTGTGTTAGAATATGTGTTTTTAATTATATTATAATAATTGATTTTAATTAATAAAGCACCACGGCTACTAGATATAGTGAGTGCCCAGCCCTTTTCTTTTGTATATTCCAGAATCAGTTACTATTAGACTGACTTAACCCATATTTAATAAGATTCAGCCCTTACCAACCAGTCTGCATAAAACTGCAATTTCACTATTCAGTTAATATGGCCACCACTGCCCTCACCCTGAGGCTAATCCGGCCTGCCCTCACTACCCACAATGCATTAAGCTCCTCACATGCACTAGCCAGTAACAATAGCTCCCCAAAAGTGTCAGTAACCATAACCCTCCCCCTAAAGGGTTAATCTCCTGCAGCACAAAGGGGTCCTCTTACCACATGTTGCTTTCATTTATACACTGAGCAGATGACAGATCTACCTTCCCTGTTGTGCGCTGCTTCAACTCTGCTGAGTGAGGGAGCATCCGCAAAGTGCAGGGACAGGGAGAAGTGCACACAGCCCAGGCACTGTTATCAGCTGCTGGGGAGGACCTGGCTTTAATAATTTACTTACAGTCCCTGGCTGTCAGTAATGTGACCTTGCATAGAGCATGCTCCGTCTATCAACAGATAGACGGACCATGCCTAGCAACCCTATCTTAAGCACAGGTAAAAATAGAAAGTACAGGGAACAAAAATGTGGAATTAAGGGGTAATTGAATACACAGTGAAAAGTTGAAATAGGGCCACCAAGGTGATATTAATCACTACAATCCAATACTCAAAAAAAATATATATACGACAGTTATCCTTTAAGTTTTTCAGCCGCCCAGTAGTGATGCAAATGTCATTAGAAATACTTGGGCCGCAGAAGTGCCAGAACCATGCACCAACGCCCGCGACAGTTTGCGGGATAAAGATCCGGCGATACCGATTATCCAATGCCCTAACGCGCGTGAGTTAAAATATCACGGCACACTAATATAACTTAATTACTATGTTTGAAATTCTTAATAGTTAGATCTTTTAAATTTTAGCCAAAAGAAAAGAAAGCGCAAAATTTTGTTCTGTTAAAGAGAAACGACGAACCAAGCGCAAAGCAGCCGGAACTGTTAACGTCGATTTCCGAAATTCTAACAACCCCACAGCCGTTTCCGCAGAGTGGTGAGCCAACACGCGTAATAAATGATGTTACAGATTTTTGCGACATGAGGCCGGCGTTCGATACACAAGGTACAATGTCTTTTAAAAGGCGCATCACATTTGAGCCGCCAGATTCACCCTATGACGTACAACAGACGGACCTAGGGCAGACGCACGACGACCAACAGGTACGCGCACCTCATGCTTGTTCTTGCATTTGTTGGGACGAGAATACGTACGACACGTTGAGTTCTCTCTCAATATGCAACGACAAAATGTTATACGTAGCGAGGTATTTAGAATGTTGCGTTAAAGACTCTTTCTCTATTCTCTTTAGCTTTTAACAGACCCAACAAAATTACTGCGCTGAAAATACATGCTACGCGCAGCAAATACGGTAGACTGATTACTCACCTTGACGCTATTGAAAAAGAGATGTTAGGCAGGTACTGACAAGACATGGTTGGCGGGGAACGGCCTTTTAAAAGCGCAAAAACATCTGAAAGCGTTAGAGCTAGAAAGTTAAAACGGGCTATAAAAATTGACTTTGCGGTTAAACGCTCTAAAATAGCTAGGTTAAAAAGACGACGCCTGCGTAACAAGACTTCTGCATTGGCTTGTCTGAATGCTGAACAAACACTACAGCAGCCTCAGGTATCACAAGCAGAGCACATTCAGCCAAACAGCTCACAAACAAACAGGCGTTCAAATGACCAAACAAATCATTCTCGAGGCAGCGACTCGCAATCTGACGAAATGCCCGGTAACACAGTCGTCACAGATGAACCCCCTGAACCCCACAACTTTAGAACCGTTTATCTAGAACGTGTATTCCATCAACAGCACGACTTAGTGAATTTTAACAGTACCGTGTACACAGAACATTTTAGATTCGCTAACCTCGAAACCATTTGTTCATTTGTCGATGCTATACACGCGGCTATACAATCTTTGCTAGATAGAGTTTTACAGGCCGCCGAGCCGGGTGATTATATCCAACTGCGCTTAGACGGTGGCGAGACGTTTGACTCCGTTTTTTCTAATAGATATTCTAGAGATGAATTTAGCGCCGAAACATTTTTTAACAATATCGCTAACGCTTTACAGAGCAACGCGGAGTTGCATAGCCGGTAATTCACTTAAACTAGTCGTCATCATTGTCAGGGACCGTCGCGGTGGTGCCCGAAGGCGTTTGGGCGGCATAGCGTATAGCCGTATTATTGAACACAAAAAACAACATTTATACGACTTTAACAATTACGATAATAACGTTTGTCTGGCCGCTAATGTTTACG
Source organism: Bufo bufo (assembly GCF_905171765.1). Classification (NCBI taxonomy): domain Eukaryota; kingdom Metazoa; phylum Chordata; class Amphibia; order Anura; family Bufonidae; genus Bufo; species Bufo bufo. The sequence continues at coordinate 291,565,498 of NC_053393.1, forward strand.
CTAATTTGGAGGGGGCTATTTTGAGCGACGCCGTGTTGTTAGCGAAAGTCCAACAACTGCATTGCGATTTATAAATACCCAAAGGTATCTTTTAGCGAAATTGTTGAGTTTGAAAATATTTAAACATAACAATTAAAGTTTTGTATCACAATAGGGGCCAGTGGCGTTATTACCACACAGGCAATACCGCTAAAGAAAATACTGTATATATACTGCATCATGAAAATCATTATTACGACATAAAAAATCTAAAAGCTTTTATCGGAGCCAAATATTTATGCATCCGATGCTGCTCTGTATACAACAATAAACACCAACACGGCTGTATACAGTTTTGCAAAGCATGTCAGCGGACGGATTGTGTTAATCAGGACAATAATGTACGGTGCCCGATATGCATGGTGCTTTGTCGTTCAGGGACGTGCTTTGAAACGCAAACATGCTTAGAAACATATCACTTAGTGATAACGTGTTTTGTAAGAAAAAAACTTTTTGCGGTTCTTGTTACAGATATATAGACTGGGGCGCTGAGCACAAGTGTAGCGGTCTAAAATGCAGCGTCTGCGGCGGACTGGTTGGAAAATTTGATGACCACGTCTGTTACATGCAGCCTTACAACCCCAAACAAGCGACTGACAAGTACATCTTTTACGACTTTGAGTGCATGCAAGAAACAGGCATACATATACCCAATTACATTTACGCAACTACATTATACGGCCCAAATTCCTGGCAATTTAGCGGTAAATCCTGTACGCGCGATTTTGTACGCTTTTTTATCGACGGAAAGTTTTCTGGCTACACGTTCATAGCGCATAATGCCGGTCGTTACGACGCTTATTTTGTTATACAGTAGCTGATCAACGAAAATTTTTAAATTGACATTATAAACCAAGGCGGACGGTTAATGTGCGTTACCCTGACTGATTTCAAAATTAGATTCATAGATTTGTTGAATTTCATACCGATGAAGCTCAGTAAGATGCCCGAAGCTATAGGCTTTTCAGGCGCAAAGGGTCACTTTCCGCATTTTTTCAATACGGAAGAAAATCTAAATTACATAGGCGTCGTCCCGGATGCGCGGTATTACGGCTGTGATTACATGTTGCCCGGCGAGAAAAAAGAATTCATGGTGTGGTACGAAGAACATAAAAATGACACCTTTAATTTTCAGGAAGAGCTAAGAGCTTACTGTAAGCAGGATGTTGAGGTCTTGAGAAGGGCTTGTGAATGTTACAGGGACACAATTATGGCCATGACTGAAAAAAAAGTGACGCAATACTTTAAACGTGAAAAGAAACACAGAACAGTCACTAAATGTATCGACCCATATCAACTTATCACGTTGGCGTCAGTATGTATGGCTATGTATCGGTTTAAATTTCTTCCCGAAAATACCATAGCGATTGTCCCTGCAGATATTTACCACAAGACCCAGAAACGATTCTCAACACCCGCTATACAGTGGCTCATGTACGTTAAACACACTGAGGGTATTTCCATACAACACGCCTTAAAGGGCGCTGAGAAAAAGGTTGGTAAATACTTTTTGGACGGCTATGCAATTGTTAACGGTAAACAAACCGTTTTTGAATTCCAGGGATGTTTTTATCACGGTTGCCCCAGGTGCTATAACACACACGATCGCAATGATCTTACCAAATCATCCTACGGGCAGTTGTACCAATCTTTCCTAGTCAGGAAAAGCCAACTACAGAGGCAGGGATTTATGGTCCGCGTTCTGTGGGAACACGAGTGGAATGAAATGATCGCGAGTGATGAGGGGCAAAAACTTTCTGATTAAAATAAAATTCCCAACACCTTTGGACCCTCGTTACTCGCTTTACGGAGGTGAGACCGTGCATCATTACGATTTCACGAGTCTGTATCCTTTTGTTAATAAAACTAAGACGTACCCCTTAGGATACCCAGAAATCATTTATGAACATTTTGGGTATGTCAAAAAATACTTTGGCATTGCCAAAGTTAAAGTATACCCGCCCAAAAATTATTTTTTTCTGGTCCTGCCCGTAAAACTAAATAAAAAACAAATGTTTCCGCTATGCTACACATGCGCCCTGAATTGCCAGAAAGACATTTGTGAACATACTGACAAAGAACGTTCCTTAACCGGTACATGGTGCACCGTAGAACTAATTTTAGCCATTGAAAAAGGTTACATGATCGCCAAGATCTACGAGATCTGGCATTTCCCGAACACAATAGATGAGCTGTTTGCGCCGTACATCAAGCTACACCTCAGAGATAAACAGGAGGCTTCAGGCTATCCTAGCTGGTGTAAAACTGATTCAGAAAAAACAGCGTACATAGAGGCATTAAAAAAAAAAAAAGAAGGTGCTCGCTTGCGCCCTGATAAAATAGCTGTAAATCCTGCAAAAAGACGAATTTCAAAACTCTTCCTAAACTCTTTGTGGGGGAAGTGTGGGCAGCGTTCTAACTTGCCGCGTACCAGTATAGTCACGGACCCTGACAAGCTTTTCAAATTAGCTTTTGTACCGTATTACAACCTCTCTGAGGTTAATTTCATCGATGAAGAGATGGGCGTGGTCATTTGGCGCTACGCCAAAGAACGTTACACCCTCAACAAAAACACAAACATTTTTATTGCCTGTTTTACAACCGCCTATGCCAGACTCGAATTATACAATCTTCTAGACAGATTGCAAGAACGTTATCTTTACCACGACACAGACTCCGTCATATTCGTAAGTAGAGACGGTGATTGGATGCCTCCTCTGGGTGATTTTCTCGGCGATCTAACTAGCGAAATACCCGACAACACGTACATTACCAAGTTTGTATCCGCGGGTCCGAAGACGTACGGTTCCAAACTCAACAAAGCTAAAACTGTATTAAAACTGTATTAAAGGTTAAGGGTATAACGTTCAACGTTGCGAACACCCGACTTTTTAATTTTGACAGTTTAAAAGACCTTGTACTGGACTACTCATGCAACTCCGATCCCGAGATGCAGAAAACAATAGGTATCGAGCAAAACTGAATTTTCAGAAACAGAAAACGTTTCACCGTAGAGACAAGACCGTTACGTAAAACGCAAAAGTGAGTCTACACAAAGAGACGTCTGGCTGACGACTTTACAACGCTACCTTTCGGCTATTAAACATGGCGGCTCAATTTCAACACCCTTTTTCATGTATTTTAGCAGGCCCCTCAAATTCCGGAAAGAGTTTTTTTGTTAAACATTTGTTAATACAAGCGGATACGTTAATGTTGCACAAACCTGATAACGTCATTTGGTTTTACGCTTGTTGGCAGAAATTGTACGATGAACTAACCAGTTTGTTTACAAAGATCAGGTTTATCGAGGGAATACTGCAAAATTTTACAGACGCTGATCTATTCCCGCCGGACAAGGTAAATTTGGCAGTCGATGATTTAATGGAGGCGGCTTGTTAAAATCTTGAAATGCAAAACGCATTCACCAAATACGTATACCACAGAAACTTGAGCATTATGTATCTCGTTCAAAACATTTTTTGTCAGGGTAAGAAAAGCCGAACCATAAATGTAAACACTAAATACATGGTCTTTTTTAAGAACCCATGTGATAAATTACAGATTATTACTTGGTGCGCCAAATGTACCCCGGTAAAACAAGTTTCTTTAGAAGCTTTTGAAGATTCTACACACAAGCCTTACGGCTATTTACTCATAGATTTAAGATCTGACACGCCTGAGGAACTACGACTTAGAACTGGTTTGTTCCCGCCAGATCTTCCGGCGGCTTATGTGTGCAAAAAAAGAAGCTCTAAAATGCACTATTTCACACCTCTACGGTTATTCACGGTAGTGTCGCTGCACCTGTAAAGATGTCGAACAGAATCTGACGTAATTGGGATCTTTTAAAAGCGCTAGTCAAAACAAATCTGAAGACCCGAAAATCAATATTACGTAACGCCAGTAATGATTTGATAGCTGCTATGGGCGAGATCGCTCTCAATATCCTTAAAAGGAAAGATACCTCTTAAAGAGCGGCAAAAAAATATACTGAAAAGATGGCGTGCAGCTATAAAGAAATTAGGCGATAAAAAGTACCCCATTAAAGGAAAGAAGCGCGTTGTGAACCAGAGCAGTGGTTTTATAGGAGCGCTGCTCGGTTTTGCAATACCTTTAATCACTAGCTTGATAGCCAACACCGCCAGTGGTTCATAATGCAGCATGCTGAGAAAATGTTCCTGGTTTCCAAAAGCGATTTGGACTGGCTTAAAAAACCATCTGTAGAAACAAATGACATACGTCAAACCGCCATACGGCGTTTAGATGATGAAATTAGTGAAATACTACACAGAAATGACCTTTCAGATGATGAAAAAATTAAGAGCTACACTACCGTGTTACAGAGATACTTGATGCTCAACAAACAGTCCGGTAAAGAAATGTCAACCTTAACTCTGATTACACAGCCGCAACCCGATCAACAACGATTGACAAATGATGCCTCAATCAACTCCAATACTAAAGAGATACTCGACAATGTAAATATACGTTATAGAAAAAATGCTGAACTTTTGTTGAACAAACTGTGGCGCTCAGGTGACAAAGTCGTACTGGAACTCTAGGGGCGAATTCATTTACAAAGATCAAGCTATACCCGATTCCAACATCATCGACCTGATTCGCACAGCTACACAGAGCCACGTTGTGTCTAAAGCGCCTCACGGTTGGGATAGTTTTATATAAACTATCGCGGAGCTGAACATTCCATAAACCGTTATCGGTAATACAAGAACGAGAGAACTTTTCGATAATTTAAAAAAAGGTTCATCGGGCGAACGCTTTGTTGCTCCTCGTACTCCTTTTAGGCAGCAGTTGTTTGTAACATCGCCAATAACGAGGGGGACTTTATTATGTCTCCTTTGTCACAGACGGCGTGGTTAACGTTGTAAATTTTTTACTTTGAATGTATATAAAATGTGTTTGTACGCAACGTCTTGTAATGTTTTTATTAGTTTTACATAAACAGTTTTTAAATAAAATGTAGTCCGCTTTTTTCTTTTTACAATAAATAACTATCTTGATTAGTTAAAATTGCATAAACAGTTGGGTCGCATTGATTGATAGACGCTGCTTAAAAATGTTGCTAAAATTACGGGTATTGCCGCGATATTGAGAAAACAGTACTACACGCCGAAAGCTGTCGGCTCTTATGGCGGCGTAGAGCCCTTATTCAGAGAAGTACGAAAATTTGGAATAAGGGAAGAAGCTGTAAAAAATTGGTTGCGCAATGAGGATACTTACACGTTGTACAAACCTGTTAAAAAAACTGTTAAAAAACATTTAGAAGAAACAAAGCTATGGTTTCTGATATAGATGATCAATGGCAGTCCGATCTTGTGTCAATGATAGATTTTTCTAAAGAAAATAACGGTGTAAAATACTTGTCGTCGTCGATATTCTTTTGTAATACGCTTGGGTATTCGGACTTACCAATAAATCCGGGGCGTCAGTGTCGGCGGGTTTTTGAGCAGATATTTAAGTTAAGCGGCCGGACCCCTAGGAAACTACAGACTGATCGGGGTCGTGAGTTTATAAACAAGCCTATGAGACGGCTTTGTGGCGCCTATAAAATACATCATTTTTTAACTTGAAACGCCTTGAAAAGGCGTCGTTAGTTGAGCGTTTTAATAGAACTCTGAAAACCAGAACGTGGCATTATCTTAGAGAACAAAACACGCACAGATACATCGACAAGTTACAAGACCTGGTGTATAGTTATAATCACGCGTATCACAGAACCATAAGGTGTCGAACCCGTTGATGTGATGAAAGAGAACTCTTTAACCATTTGGAGAAATATCATTATGCCGCTATTAAAAAAGATAAACCGTTGTTAAAAATAGGCGATCACGTCAGAATTGTTTGCTATAAGGGAACGTTCGCGAAGGGGTATGATCAAACCTATATGGACGAGAGATTTACCATTTACGCTGTAAACACTAGGGGACTCAGACCCCTTTATAAGTTGAAAGATCTGGCTGACGAGCTCATTGAAGGCTCGTTCTACCCTAAAGAGGTCCAAAAAGTACCCCTCGATAACAGATGCGTTTATCGGATAGAAAAAATCGTGAAAAAGAAGGATAGGGGAGAAACGTCGTATTTGGTAAAGTGGGTCGGATACCCCGAAAAGTTTAACTCTTGGGTGTCTGAAAAACAGTTGACGAGCATGTAAACTATGGAAGACGGATCGTTTTTTATCTCGCTGCACTGCAACGCCTCCACCAAACTTTACCCCGAAAATACCATCGCCAATTACACCACTAAATTAGCAAAAGCCGTTCATCTTCGAGGCCCTTATGAAGTGGCTTTAGTGGAGATTCAGTACCCCCATACGTGGGAAACCTTCGGTCCCGGAGATGGCGTATTCTACATCGTGCCTCGCGACGAACCGCTCAGAGAGTATTTTGTTAAATCGGGTTATTACCCTAATATGCACAAACTGATTAAAGCTAATAATAACAAACTTGAATCTATAAAAATACCGCCTGATCAATTGCGGTTAAGATATGACGATATTGACAGAACCGTTTATGTAACGAAATCGCGCTTATACGCGTTCATTTCTTGTGAAAGGTTCGGCAATATATCGGGCCCTCAGGATTATTCGTGCGATCACTCGATCAAGAATGTAGACTCTGAGCACATTGTTTTGTGCTGCAACGACTCTGGTTTACCTGTTTTAGAGCGCTTCGTGGACGCTGATTTAGCTTCAACAAAAGATAATGATTCTTTACCTATAAAAAGAAAAATTCATCCTTATATTAAAGCCAGATTTTATACAACGTTTGCTTGTACCGACATCATTCAACATCAACTTGTCAGCAATAGTTATGTTCAGCTTTTAAGAGCTTTAAAAATACCGAAATAGTCACGCAAAAGTATAACAGACCGGACTATATACCTCTCTGCAAGCGACACTTTGATACCGTTACAATATCGATACTCACGGATCAAGCTAAACCTGTTAAATTCAAATACGGTAAAACTATTGTACAATTACACTTTAGACCTCGCGCTGTGACAACGTATTAAAATGTTGTCTCAGAGAGTGTACGGCGACACGGAGGTATATACGCATTATTACATAACGCAAGTCGGTCATGGTTTGGAAGGGTTTCACGGTGACAAATTCATGTATGGTTCTGGTCTCGCGGGTTTATTTCGTGGTTTGTTCCGACGAGTCGTTCCACAATTCAGAAAAGGTGTATAACTTGTAAAACCGCACGTAAAAATGGCCGCTAGGAATATACCTAAAGATGTTGTCGCTATGGCGTCGACTGCCTTTATGGATCGAATAAATAGGCCTGCGCAATTGCAGGAAGGCTCCGGGTTGTGCAAATTCGCAAGAAAACGTGGAAAAGAAAGCGCGTCCACGACGCCATAGTCCTGCCACATTTTAAGAATAAAGTATTGCCATGTAAGAGACGTCGTCGCCAGAAAACAAGAAGTTGTTCACTGGGCGACATCTTCTAATGAAACGCTATGGCTTTTGTACATAACGCGTCAGCCAAATATGCCAAATCAGAGCTGGATATCTTTCAAATACCGCCTATGCAAACAAGTATTGAAAAATCGCTTTATGTAGAGGTGCAGCCGATGGCCGCAATCACCGACAACACGCCTTTGGAATTCTTCATCTCGGGCAGCTGTGAATATTATTACGACCTAAATAACACTCTGTTACACGTCGTTTGCAGAATCGTTAGTCCCGATAACACAGCCATACCTGACGGCTCCCGCGTAGCCCTTATTAACTACCCTATCACAAGCCTCTTTAACCAATTGGACATAACGCTCAGCGACACATTGATTTCAAGAAGCGACAACCTTTATACGTATAGAGCGTATATAGAGGCCCTAATAAATTATAATTCTCAAACTTTAGCGGCCCAATTTACCGCCGGCTTATTCTATAAAGATACAGCCGGCCATCATGATGACCGGGCTCTCGACGGTCGTAATGCCTGCTTTGCCAAGAGAGCGCAATATGCCGCGCGCTCTAGAAGTGTGGAATTAATGGGACCCATTTACGCCGATATATTTAATCAACCGAAGTTTAATACTAAACGGATTAGATCTAAATATAAAATTGACCAGAAACAAAGACACCTTCTGCCTTATGTCGGCCGAGGCACCCCATTTTAAAGTCCAAATACAGCAAGCTTCCCTGTTTGTCAAAAGAGTACAAGTATCGCCCGCTGTGAGAATCGGGCACAGTCGCGCTCTGTTAACCACTAACGCAAAGTATTCGGTCGATCGCGCGTCGCTTAAAGTGTATAGTATACCCGCCGGTACTCGCATATCTAACCACGAGAATCTTTTTCTGGGGAACATACCGAGAACAGTAATACTAACGTTTGTGGACAACGAGTCATTTTCAGGTCATTACCAAAGAAATCCTTTGTGCTTCAACCGCTATTATGTGAATTATGCAGCCTTATATTTGGACAGGCAACAGATACCCGCAAAACCGTTTCAACCTAATTTCCAAGACGAATCAGCGGTTCGAGAATATATGTCACTCGTGCATATTTCGGGAAAGCATAAGGCTGACAACGCTTTATCCATGGACCGGTCCGAATTTTTGAACGGCTACACATTGTTCGCTTGTGATTTATCGCCGGATCAAGAACCCGGCGGTCATTTCTCACTAGTAAAAAGAGGAAATCTCAGAGCTGAAATTAGATTTGCTGAGCCGGTTGTAAACACTATTAACATTATTGTGTATTCAGTTTATGAAAACATTATTGAAATAAATAATAGAAGGGAAGTTTTATATGATTTTCAATAAAAATGAATAATTATGAAATTACACGTGTTATTAAAACCGACTTCCACGCCCGTCGCATATTTAAAGGTGTATTTCAGTGCAATTTATTACCTAAAAAAAAAATAATCGTCCGCCCGGCGGCCTACATTGTAAATACGGACAATTCGTATAAGCAGGGACGACACTGGATTTTAATTATATTACAGCCTGACAACGTATCTATATTTTTTGATAGTTATGGATTATCGCCGTCGAGTGAGCTATTTTCTGTTGAATTTATACATATCTTACATTATATAGCTAAAGGAATACCTTTTGAAAGTGTATTAAAAATGTTTACGAGTGATTTTAGAAAAAATGATCGTGTTGTGCACTCCTTTGTAGCGAAGCGCATGAAACAATTATGTATACGCTGTTGTAGTTACACACAAACTTGTCGGTCCCTAAGTGGTTGTTAAAAATGTAAGTTGACGTGTTGTAAATAAAGAAAAATTAATAAAACTTTTTAAAATGATTTAAATTTTGTCATCCTTGATTTTTTTATCGTTGCTACTATAATTCAAAGACGCCCGGCCGTGTAGTATACCTCTCTTGGACATGTCCGGGCATGCCAATATATAAAAGGCATATCAAAATAATATCAAAGTGATATCAAATCACAAAATGATATAAAAGTGGTATAAAACCGTATCAAAATGTTATAAATGGGATATAAAGTGTTAATAAAAGTTTATCATTTGATAAGGACTTATATAGTGATATAAAAAGCTTATCATTTGATAAAAAATGTATATTAAAATTAAACCATATAAAATGATATGAAAATCATATCAAAGTGGGAGGCATTTAGGTTTGGTTTGGGGCGGCGAGGGGAGAGAAATGGGCGGATCTGGGCAGGGTTAGGGTGTTTCTGGGAGGGGTTATGGTGTGAAAAATGGGCGGGGCACCTGTCACTTTGAGTTTGACGAGACATGTCCCACTATACTACTCAAGGAGCGCTGCGTATACAGATTAGGAAGTGCTAGGTCATGTGAAAGCAGGGGCTAGGAGAGTGCAGGAGCTGTTCGGTCTTTCACAGACCTCAATCAGTCCTGTACTGAGGCTGTACAGCACAGTATTCTACTGTACAGCCTCTCTAGGGGCTGTATTTCCCCTGTAACTGGGGCTACTATGTCAGCCCCAGTTACAGGAGAAATCAATAGTGGGAAAAAAAAGTGACATTAAATGTCCCCAGAGGTCTTGTATGACCATATGGGGGACGCAAAGTGTAAAATAAAAAGTGTTTTATAAAAAAAATAAAGGTTTCACGTGTAAAAAAAACAAAAAAAATCACCAATTAAGTAATTAAAAAAATGTTAAAAATAGAAAAAAAATTGACATATTTGGTATTTACGCGTCCCTGACAGCCGGCTCTATAAATATATCACATGATTCACCCTTTCCGATAAACATCATAAAAAAATTAAAAAAAATGTGTCAAAAAAGCCAATTTTGTCACCTTACATCACAAAAAGTGCAACACCAAGTGAACAAAAAGGTGTATGTCCCACAAAATGATACCAGTAAAACCGTCACCTCATCCTGCAAAATATGAGCCCCTACATAAGAAAATCGCTTAAAAAATAAAAACATCTTTAGCTCTCAGAACATGGAGACATTAAAACATAATTTTTTTGTTTCAAAAATGCTATTATTGTTTTAAAGTGAAATAAATAAATAAAAATTATACATATTAGGTATCGCTGCGTCCATAACAACCAGCTCTATAAAATATCACATGACCTAACCCCTCAGGTGAACACCATAAAAAAATAAAAACAGTGCAAAAGCCAATTTTTGTCACCTTACATCACAAAAATTGCAACAGGAAGCGATCAAAAAGGTGTATGCCCCGAAAATAGTACCAGTCAAACCATCACCTCATCCCGCAAAAAATGAGATCCTACCAAAGAAAATCAGTCAAAAATAAAAATAAAAAAATATAGCTCTCAGAACATAGAGACATTAAAACATCAAAATGCTATTATTGTGTTAAAGTGAAATAAAAAAAATAAATATATATATACATATTAGATATTGATGCATCCGAAACAACCTGCTCTATAAAAATATCACATGACCCAACCCCTCAGGTGAACACCGTAAAAAATAAAAAAGCCATTTTTGATCACCTTACATCACAAAAATTGCAACACCAAGCAATCAAAAAGGCGCATGCCCCCCAAAATAGTACCAATCAAACCATCACCTCATCGTACAAAAAATGAGACCCTACCTAAGACAATCAGTCAAAAAATAAAAAAAAACTATGACTCAGACAATGGAGACACTAAAATATGTTGCTGTTTTTTTGCTTCAAAACTGCTATTATTGTGTTAAAGTGAAATAAATAAAAAAGTAGACATATTAGGTATTGACGCATCAGTAACAACCTGCTCTATGAAAATATCACAGGAGCCCTCATGTGAACACCGTAAAAATAAAAAAAACTGTGCCAAAAAAGCAATTTTTTGTCACCTAACATCACATAAAGTGCAACACCAAGCGATCAAAAAGGCGTTTGCCACCCAAAATAGTACCAATCAAACTGTGACCTCATCCCGCAAAAAATGATACCCTAACTAAGACAATCGATCAAAAATGAAAAAAGCTATGGCTCTCAGAATATATGGAGACACTAAAACATCATTTTTTTGGTTTAAAAAATGATATTAATGTGTAAAACTTAAATAAATGAGAAAAAGTATACATATTAGGTATTTCCACATCCGTAACGATCTGCTCTATAAAAATGTCACATAACCTAACCCCTCAGGTGAACGCTGTAAAAATAAATAAATAAAAACTGTGCTAAAACAACCAATTTTTTGGTCACCTAGCCTCATAAAGTGTAATAATGAATGATCAAAAAAATCATATGTATCCAAAAACGGTACCAATAAAAACATCAACTCTTTCTGCAAAAAACAAGCCCCTGCACAAGACGATCAGCAGAAAATAAATAAATATGGCGTTCAGAAATTGGAGACACAAAAACATAATATTTTTTTCCAAAAATAATTTATTATGTAAAACTGAAACAAACAAAGTAGACATATTTGATATCATTGCGTCCATAACAACCTACTCTATAAAAATAGCACTTGATCTACCCTGTCAGATGAATGTTGTAAAAAATAAAAACGGTGCCATTTTTTGGCTACCTTGCCTCTCAAAATATCTAATATAGAGCAATTAAAAATCATATGTACCCCAAAATAGTACCAATAAAACTGGCACCTTATCCCCTAGTTTCCAAAATGGGGTAACTTTTTAAGGGAAGTTTCTACTGTAAGGGTGCATCACGGGGGCTTCAAATGGGACATGGCTAGTGATGGACGAACATCGGCCGGGACAATTCGCAAACGCGCGTTCGCGATCAAATGTTCGCGAACCATGCGTTCACGGCGAACCCTATTCACTTTAATGGCAGGCGAACCTGAAAAACCATCAGGTCATATTAGCAGCCAGCAAACACTTACTAGAAGTACACAAATAGTCCCACAACATGGACAGTGATATACCAAAGGGGGATCATTGGCAAAAAATCCCACAAAAAATATGTATTTTAATCAGGGGCCATTTTTATGCGTCTTAAAGGGAAACTCTCAAAAAGGTGTCCTGCTGGAGCCTAGAAAATTTTTATTTCCTATCAGTTTGATGTATACAAATGTGCAGCACTCCCCATTTTTGTATCCTGCAGAGTCCATTAAAAAAATGCAAACATTAACGTACATTTTTTTTCTACCATGGAACTGTATGGTGGACGGAGGACACTGTATGGCATCAGTCTGAGGCATCTGTTAACGCATAAATTTTTGGTATGCATTAAATGGATGGTAAAAATAGAACCCAGCGTGGCGTAGAGGGGAGGCCGCCATCTACTGACAGTGCGCTACCTGGACCTGGTGGTCAGGGATGAGGACTGTGTTTCCCAAGGATCATTTTCTACTGGGAAATACAGGGCACAGTATAGTACACTAGAATCTATATAATACTGTATAAAGATATTAGCCCTACCCCCGAATAATAATACAATTAGGTGGTCATTTATTATATAGAAATACGTTTATGTTAGGCGTATTTCTGACACAGATTGTGGCGCAAAAGGTCCTTAGCACCGCAATCTGCATATTTTTAATGCTCATGCCAGGTCTAAAAAAGGATTGCGTGGGCAGGGAAAGGGATACAGTTATGGCCATTCAGTTATTGGATACCTCCTCCATACATTGACCGGATAACACCTCTGTACAGTGACCAGATAACACCGCCATACCATGACCGGATAAAAAGGTATAAGAGGGCACAGTATAGGGAATGACTATGGGCACTGCACAGGGTGTGGTAAGAGGGCACAATGCAGGGTATAAGGGGGCACAGGACGGGGTGAGGGGCACAGTACGGAGTGGGGGGTACAGTCACATGACCCTGTGACATTAGAAGGTCCTTATGGTGAATGCGGTTCATACGCCACCATAATGAGAGGCAGAGGAGTGAAACAAGGGTGTGATTATGTGGCTAGAGATAAGAAATGTAACTGTCAGCCAGTACAGGCCCCAAATTAGGCAATAGGCATTCACCTGACAGCAAAGAACTTTGGATTCTGTGGCTGGAGGTACATTAGGCGGTCACAGGATAAAAATGTAACTGTCGGCCAGTACAGGCCCCAAAAATTAGGCAATAGGCATTCACCTGACAGCAAATGCAGCACACCAGACCTGCAGGGTATTGCGATAGTGAGGTCACGGTTATGGGCAACCGAGGGTTACTCACTTTTTGTAGGACCCTGGGCAGGCATGCGACAGTGAAGGAGAGGTAGACACAAGTTCCTCTGGGGCACACTCTGTATGGAGGGACCAGACCTGATGGTGTGTGAGGTGACCTGGATGTTGCAGGTATTTTGAGTGCCTGAGGTAAGGTCCCTTTAAGGATCGTGGCGCCAGTGCCTGTAACGGTGGCACACCGATTTGTAGGAGCAATAAGTGAGGTACACAGGTGGTATAGTGAACCAAACGTTGCTTTACTTTGAACAGTCCAACTTTGTACAGAGATGATGATTATGCAGTCCCTTATATCACAGATGTCAACAGCAGGTTTACTTTCAATAATGGCAGGTATTAATCATGCAAGATACTTGGAGGGTAAACAGTTAATGCTTAGCAGAACTATGCTGCACTATCCCCTTCAGCTATTCTAGCTGGCTGGATCCCAAGGCCCAGATGCCTAAATGCTGGCTTTAATCCTTGGTAGAAATTCTTCCTACCGTATTGACCCTTGCTTTTATGTTATAGTACCTCTGCCTCTCAGCTTACTTCTCTGAGCTGGTTGTGCTGTTCCTGTTGTGAGGGAAGCTGCAGGTTTCTCCCAGGAGGAACATCTCTTCTCTTGGGGTAATCTTCTGAGCTAACTGAGGCTCACTTTGTCTACAGGCAGGCTAGAGTCCTTTACTAGCCTCCTGGTAGCAACTAGCAGCCTGGACTATCCAGCTGCATGTCAGGAGGAGGCCCTCAGCATATCTCTGGCTAAGATGCCTTCTCACTTCTGTGTCCACAGACTCCTGACTACAGACTAACTCCTCCCTGTCTGGGCCTGAACATTTATACTAGGGGCTCCCTATCTCCCTCTAGTGTCTAGGATGCCTAACTACACCCTTATAGGCCTGCTATGCATAACATAGGGGAAACATTGCATACAAAAGCACATAGAAAATACATTAAATGCATAGTTAAATATAATATCACTGTCCCTTGTGAGCAGAAGTAACATGTGACCCAATTGACCCTTGTGTAGTGCCCACCCCTACCTACTGGGACACTTCACAAAGAACTTTGGATTCTGTGGCTGGAGGTACATTAGGCGGTCACAGGATAAATATGTAACTGTCGGCCAGTACAGGCCCCAAAAAATAGGCAATAGGCATTCACCTGACAGCAAAGAACTTTGGATTCTGTGGCTGGAGATATATTAAGCGGTCACAGGATAAATATGTAACTGTCGACCAGTACAGGCCCCAAAAATTAGGCAATAGGCATTCACCTGACAGCAAAGAACTTTGGATTTTGTGGCTGGAGGTACATTAGGCGGTCAAAGGATAAATATGTAACTGTCGGCCAATTCAGGCCCCAAAAATTAGGCATTCAACTGAAATAAAAGGCCTTTTATGCCGCTGTATATACATAAGGCAAGGACCATTCTTTGTTCTGTGTGCTGGTGGATATGTGTGGGCTGGCATGAGGAAATTCAAATACACGTGGTCATCACAGGTGTTGAATTTCTCTGAAATCCATGCCTCATTCATTTAAAAAAATGTGAGGTAGTCCACACTGTCGTGAGCTAGGCGAGTGCGCCTATCGGTCACGATATCCCCTGCTGCGCTGAATGTCCTTTCGGACAGGACACTCGACGAGGGGCAAGCCAAAAGTTCCATGGCAAATTGTGCTCTGGCCACAGGTCAAGCCTGCACACCCAGTAGTCAAGGGGTTCCTCTCTTCTCAGAGCGTCCATATCTGCCGTTATGTCAGACACCTGTCGGTCTAGACGTTCCCTGAGGCTGGATCCGGAGGGCAGCTGTCGATGGGTTGGCTGCAAGAATTATCTCATATCCAAAGTGACCAACACATCTTCAAACCACCCTATTTTTGCAGGCGTGGAAGGCACCCGCACCTGTTTCGCTGTGGGTGAAAATTCCTATGCCAACAGCAGAATGCTGTCACGACTGTGACTGATCCAGACAGGTCTGGGAGGAGAAGGTCGCAGCGACTTGGTGTGGTTGTCTACCAGAAATATCAAGTTGAAGGTTCCCTCATGGAAATTAGGTCAGAGATTTATTGGTCCTTATAGGGTAATTAAGATCATTAACCCGGTGGCTTTTCGTCTGGAGCTACCTCAGACTCTAAGGATCCATAATGTCTTCCACAGATCTCTGCTTAAGAGATATGTAGAACCTCCTGAACCATTGCCACTACCGCCTCCACCGGTGGTTGTTGATGGCAGTCTTGAGTTTAAGGTAGAAAAGATTGTTGATTCACGATATGTTCGCCGCTCTCTTCAGTACCTGGTGCACTGGAAAGGTTATGGTTCCGAAGAGAGAATGTGGGTTCCAGCATCAGAGATAAAAGCGGACAGACTCATTCGGGCTTTTCATAGCTCCCATCCGGAGAGGCCTGGTCTTGAGGGTCCAGGGGCCCCTCGTAGAAAGGGGGGTACTGTCATGACTGTAACTGATCCAGACAGGTCTGGGAGGAGAAGGTCGCAGCGACTTGCTACTCGCGATAGCTTGTGAGTTTGCTCCGTGGTTCAGGGTATGTCATCTGGGTTTTGCCTTGTGAACCTTTTTGTCCTGACTGGGAGTTTGTAGGCATCCTTCTCAGGTGAGTCCTGTCTGCCACTCCCAGCTACTATATTAGTTTCACTTTCACTTGCAGTCATTGCCAGATATAGTCCTTACTTCCAGTATATCTGGCCTTTTAAAAAAAAAAAAGTGACATTTCTTTCTTTTTTTTTTTTTCCCCTCTTTGTTGCTTGCTGTTTTGCTTTGTATTTTTGTCTGTTCCACTATGGATCCGGTTTCGGTTTTGGCGAAACAATTACAGGGGTTATCCCTTGAAGTGGCAGGATTAAAAGCAACAGTGCTGCAGCAGCAATCCTTGGGTTCCACCGTTGCTACGGGAAACCAAGGTACTCCTGAGCCAAAAGTGGCTTTACCTGATAGGTTCTCAGGAGGGAGAGACCAATTTGTAACCTTCAGAGAAGCTTGCAAATTGTTCTCCAGGTTACGCCCTAGATCCTCCGGCGGTGAGGAACAACGGGTGGGCATTGTAATTTCTCTCCTGCAAGGAGATCCGCAGGCTTGGGCTTTCTCCCTACCATCAGACTCTCTGGCCTTACGATCAGTGGAGGAGTTTTTTGAAGCCCTGGGTCTCGTATATGATGACCCGGACAGGGTCTCACTGGCTGAGTCTAAGCTACGTAGACTTCGGCAAGAGAACCGGTCTGCTGAACTATATTGTTCCGAATTCCGTAGGTGGGCTACTGATACGTTATGGAATGACTCGGCCCTTAGGAGTCAGTTCTGCCAGGGGTTGCCTGAAAAATTAAAAGACGCGCTGGCGGTATACGAGGTCCCTGGGTCTCTGGAGGCTGCTATGTCTCTGTCCATAAGAATCGACAGACGACTCAGGGAGAGACTATAAAATTTTACGGAGGCCTCTATAGGGCAGGGATCGGTATGTTATGATCCAGTCGAACCAATGCAAATAGGGGGCGCCACTAGACGGGTGAATCCTCCCAAGTTCCGCTGTAGGTCAGAGGTTTGTTTTCGTTGTGGGGGGAGGGGTCATTTTTTAAAGGTTTGTCCCTCAGAACCCAAGAGACCACAAACAAAGGAGCCGCCGGAAAACTAGAGTCCCCAGATTGTGCGGAGGATAACAGTCTGGACGTATTCGTTTCCTCCATACGCATGTCTCAGTTTTTGTTGTCCGCTACCGTTGAGGCGGGCAATAAGACTGAGATCTGTTCTGTCTTTTTGGACAGTGGGGCAGGGGTCAACTTGGTGGATTCACGGTTTGCTCAGGCTCTGGGTTTTACTCCAGAACCGATACGCAGAGCTATTTCTGTTTTTGCCATCGACTCCTCCCCTCTTACTCAGAAAGAGTTAACTCAGATCATTCATAATATCCATCTGCAGGTAGGGGACTTCCATAAAGAGCATATCTCGTGTTGTGTCCTGGACGGTCTTCCGGCTCCTATGGTATTGGGGCTTCCCTGGCTGGTGACTCACAATCCAGTGGTGGATTGGCAGGCCGGGGAGATTGTGGAGTGGAGTGAACATTGTAAGGACAACTGCTTGAGTAGTAGGTGCTCTACACACTCTGTAACATCTTTACCTGCCTTTCTGTCAGATTTTATGGATGTGTTCTCTGAGAAGGGTTGTCAGGGGTTAACACCTCATCGTCCATATGATTGCCCGATTAATCTACTACCTGGGGCAAAACTACCTAAAACCCGGTTATACAATCTTTCCGGCCCAGAGAGGAAGGCTATGAAAGATTATATTTCGGAGAGTTTGGCTAAGGGACACATCAGACCCTCTTCTTCACCTGTGGCTGCAGGGTTCTTTTTCGTTAAAAAGAAAGATGGGGGCCTACGTCCTTGCCTGGATTTCCGGGAATTAAACCGGATAACTATCCGAGATCCCTATCCTCTTCCTCTCATTCCCGACCTCTTTAATCAGGTTGCTGGTGCTAAATGGTTCTCCAAAATGGATCTCAGAGGAGCCTATAACCTGGTTTGCATCAAAGAGGGGGATGAGTGGAAGACGGCTTTTAATACTCCGGAAGGGCATTATGAAAATCTGGTCATGCCATTTGGTCTTACTAATGCGCCTGCGGTATTCCAACATTTTGTCAACGATATTTTTAGTCACCTTATCGGGAGATTTGTTGTGATATATCTTGATGACATCCTGGTCTATTCCCCGGATCTGGATACACATAAGATCCATGTGAGACAAGTGCTACAGATATTAAGGGCCAACAAATTGTTTGCTAAGTTAGAAAAATGTGTGTTCGCCGTAAAAGAACTGCCATTTCTGGGGTATGTGTTGTCAGATTCAGGTTTCCGCATGGATCCAGAGAAAGTCCGGACGATTATAGACTGGGATCTGCCTGAGAACCTGAAGGCGTTGCAACGCTTCCTGGGGTTTGCCAATTTTTATAGAAAATTTATAAAGAACTATTCCTTGGTGGTCAAACCACTGACGTACATGACCCGAAAGGGATCCGATTTTTCCAAATGGTCACATGCAGCCAAAACTGCCTTTGCATCTCTGAAGGAGAGATTCACCTCGGCCCCTATTCTCGTACAGCCAGATGTCTCGCTTCCTTTTATTGTAGAGGTCGACGCATCAGAGGTGGGGGTGGGAGCGGTACTATCTCAGGGCCCGTCCCCTGGTGAATGGCGTCCGTGTGCTTTCTTTTCGAATGATATTGGCAACAGGGAACTTTTGGCTATTAAGTTGGCTTTTGAGGAGTGGCGTCATTTTTTGGAGGGGGCGGTTCATCCCGTCACGGTGATTACTGATCACAAAAACTTATTATATCTGGAGTCTGCTAAACGTCTCACCCCTAGACAGGCTCGGTGGTCGTTATTTTTTACTAGGTTTAATTTTGCAATAACCTATCGCCCGGGGGCAAAAAATACTAAGGCGGATGCATTGTCTCGAAGTTTTCCTGGAGGGGGTGATGTTGAGGTACCAGAACCCATTTTGCAAAAGGGGGTGGTGGTCTCTGCATTACACTCAGGTTTAGAGGGGAGGGTGTTGGAAGCTCAGGGGGATGCCCCGGCCTCCTGCCCCTCGGGTAGACTGTTTGTGCCAGAAAATTTACGCCTGGAGATACTAAAAGAACACCATAACTCCACACTGGCAGGACACCCAGGTAGTAGGGCAACCTTTGAATTAGTGTCTCGTCGGTTCTGGTGGCCTAAGTGGCGCCAGGAGGTGTTGAATTTTGTGTCTGCATGTGCTACCTGTGCTCGTTCTAAGGTAGATCATACTCGTCCGGCAGGGCGTCTTTTACCTCTAGCCATCCCCAACAGGCCTTGGAAGCACCTATCAATGGATTTCATTACGGATCTACCAGTATCAGCGGGGAAAACTGTTATTCTTGTAGTTGTTGACAGATTCAGTAAAATGGTGCACTTTATTGCTTCTTGCCGCATTGCCTAATGCTAACACACTGGCTCAGGTTTTTATTGACCACATCGTGAAGCTTCACGGGGTACCTTCCGATATTGTTTCGGATCGTAGTACCCAATTCGTTTCTAAATTTTGGAAAGCTTTTTGTTCTCGTTTAGGGGTTCATCTGTCGTTTTCTTCATCTTTCCATCCACAGTCCAACGGTCAGACTGAACGTACCAATCAAAACCTAGAGACATATTTGAGATGCTTTGTTTCCGAAAATCAGGAGGAATGGTCATCTTATTTACCGTTAGCCGAATTTGCCATTAATAATCGTCGTCAAGAATCCACCGATAAGTCACCATTTTTTGGTGCGTATGGTTTCCATCCTCAGTTTTGTACGTTTAGTGAGGGGGGGCCGTCTGGGATTCCCGAGGAGGAACAATTTGCGTCTTCACTTTCTTCAGTGTGGCAGAGTGTGCAAGAAAGTTTGAAGAGAATGGGTGGTAGATACAAACGTGTGGCTGATAGGAGGCGCTCTGAAGGTCCGGACCTTGGGGTGAATGACTTGGTGTGGTTGTCTACCAGAAATATCAAGTTGAAGGTTCCCTCATGGAAATTAGGTCCGAGATTTATTGGTCCTTATAGGGTAATTAAGATCATTAACCCGGTGGCTTTTCGTCTGGAGCTACCTCAGACTCTAAGGATCCATAATGTCTTCCACAGATCTCTGCTTAAGAGATATGTAGAACCTCCTGAACCATTGCCACTACCGCCTCCACCGGTGGTTGTTGATGGCAGTCTTGAGTTTAAGGTAGAAAAGATTGTTGATTCACGATATGTTCGCCGCTCTCTTCAGTACCTGGTGCACTGGAAAGGTTATGGTTCCGAAGAGAGAATGTGGGTTCCAGCATCAGAGATAAAAGCGGACAGACTCATTCAGGCTTTTCATAGCTCCCATCCGGAGAGGCCTGGTCTTGAGGGTCCAGGGGCCCCTCGTAGAAAGGGGGGTACTGTCACGACTGTGACTGATCCAGACAGGTCTGGGAGGAGAAGGTCGCAGCGACTTGCTACTCGCGATAGCTTGTGAGTTTGCTCCGTGGTTCAGGGTATGTCATCTGGGTTTTGCCTTGTGAACCTTTTTGTCCTGACTGGGAGTTTGTAGGCATCCTTCTCAGGTGAGTCCTGTCTGCCACTCCCAGCTACTATATTAGTTTCACTTTCACTTGCAGTCATTGCCAGATATAGTCCTTACTTCCAGTTCTATTCTGACCTTTGAAGGAGATCGTTTGATGGTGTTGCTGTGGAGCTCTTGTCCGGCGTGGATGTCGTGATTGGGATCGCCTTCTCTGCTCGTGACTGGATAAGTCTATCTCTGCTATAGTTTGTTTGTTGCTGTCTTCCCCTGCTATTCTCCTAGACATGAGTGATGGTGACTAGTGCTCCCATCGGCCTTTCCCCACTCTAGGCTTGTTAGGGTGACTGAGGGTTTAGGCATCCTGCTCGCCGCACGGGTTCACACCCCGTCTAGGGTATCAGGGCAGACAGGTGCCAGCTTAGGGTTAGTCAGGGGTGGCCATACTATTCCCATCCGTAGATAAGGGTCCCCCTTCCCCTCCGTCTGGTGCGACACGACTGCTGCTGGGATAGCGGTCGTGACAAATGCAGCATCTCTCGCAGCAAGGCCTGAAAATGCTTCATTCTGCCAGCCCTCTGTGATGCTGGTTACATGTCCGCCATTTTGTATTTGTACCGGGGGTCTAAGTACGTTGCCACCCAGTACAGGTCCTTGATCTTTATGTTTTTTTATATGGGGGTCCCTCTTCAAACAGTGGAGCATGAAGGTTCCCATTTGCACTAAATTGGAAGCGGTGGAGTGCCCTGGCTCCTGCTCATTTCCCAGGAGAATGTCATCTTCGTTCTCCTCCCCCCAGACACGGACAACACCAGGGATCCCTGAAAATTTTTAAGCCTGCTCTTCTTGCCCATCCTCATCCCCCCAGCCACCATCCTCCTCTGTCTCCTTTTCAGACTCCTGCTGACTTGTCTCAGATGGAGTAGCCCCCCTTCGGAATTCATTCAGCATTGCGACTTTATCATCCTCCAGCTCCTGCTCCTGCTCCTCGACGGCTTGATCAATGACACGATTTAATGCATGCTCCAGAAAGAAGGTATAAGGTACAATGTCACTGATGGCACCCTGGCTGCGAATGACCAATTTGGTGATGTCATCAAATGACCGCAGAAGTTTGCATGCATCGCGCTTGAGCAGCTACTGGCATGAAGAAAAAAAACAAGCTCCCTAGAACCTGTCCTGCTGCAGAGTTTGTACAGGTAGTCGTTAACGGCACGTTTCTGCTGGAGCAGCCTATCAAGCATATACAAGGTGGAGTTCCATCGCGTTGGGCAGTCACAAATCAGAGTTCTGACGGGCAAGTGGTGTCGCCGCTGAACATCAACAAGGCGATCCATGGCCGTGTAAGATCTTCTAAAATGGCCAGAGATTTTCCTGGCCTGCCGCAAGCCGTGGCCATTGGCAACGAAATCGCTGTACGACTAAGTTCAGGACGTGTGCCATGCACGGCACGTGTGTCATTTTGCCCTGTTTCAGCGTGCTCAATAGATTGACGCCATTGTCGCACTCCACTTTACCAACTGTCAAATTAATTAGTGGGTTAGCCACTGTTCGGCCTGTGAGCGCACAGCTGAAAGCAGTGCAGGACCGGTGTGGCTCTTGACTTCCAGGCACAACAGCTGCAGCACAGCATGGCAACGTCTCACCTGGCACGTCGAATAGGTTCTGGGGAGCTTGGGGGGTGAAGTGGAAGAGGCGGTAGCAGTGGAAAAGGAGGAGTCAGCCGAGGAGGAGACGAAGAATGGAGTAGGAGGAGGAGAAGAAGAGGCCGACCTGCATGCAATCCGTGATGGTAACACCAAATCCACACGGGTACCTCGGGCTACATGCTTGATGGCCGTCAGAAAGTTCACTCAATGGGCAGTAAACATTATGTAACTTCCCTGCCTGTGTTTGCTAGACCACGTGTCTGTGGTCAGATGTATCTTGGCACCGACACTGTGTGCCAGAGATATGTTCACTTGCCACTGAACGTGGCCATATAGTTCAGGGATGCCCTTCTGGGAGAAATATTTCCTTCCGGGGACCTTCCATTGCGTTATGCCAATGGCCACAAATTTTCTAAAGGCGTCCAAGTCACCAATTTATATAGCAGTAGTTGGCGGTCTAGCAGTTCCGACAAGCCAGCGGTCAGCCATTGGGCAAGAGCATTATCCGGCAGTTTTTTTACACTCGAACATTTGGGACACGGAAGCCTGCCTTGGGCCAGATGAACGAGACGACGGCAAGATGGAAGGTGGAGTGGGGGACAAATGGGAGGAGAGAGGAGAAGGAGAAGAGGCAGAACGTGGAGCGCCGGGAGTGTGGCTTTGTGGGTCCTGACGGCGTTGCTCCCACTGGGCTCAGTGATGGGAAGCCAGATGCCTTCTTAAGGCGGTCGTCCCTAATTGTGAATTATTTCGCATTTTTGTGCAGGGTTTGTGCATAGTGTATTCACCTGTACTGGTGCGCCGCTCTTATGGACGTCATCATTTAAATGTGCAGTGTGTGAAACATAAATCCAAAATTTCAACACAATATAATTCAGTCCATACCGCAAAAAGGACTATCCTTCATATAACTGCAGCGCTGAATGCTGAATATACCTTGATTTTTGGACAGAAATACGCCACTAAAGGCTTTACCTCATATAACTGCAACAGTGAACGCTAAATATATTTTTATTTTTCTACTGATATACGTCAATAAATGTTTTTTAAGATATAAGTGCAGCAGCAAATGTATATATTTTTTTCTAGTGATATACGTCAATAAAGGTTTTTCTACATATAAGTGCACCAGCGAATGGCGAATGTATATTTCTTTTTCTATTGTTATACATCAATAAAGGTTTTTCTACATATAAGTGCACCAGCGAATGGCGAATGTATATTTCTTTTTATTATGCAATACGCCAGTAAAGGCTTTACCAGATATAACTGCAGCAGAAGTGAACTGAAAATATATTTTTCTTGTAGTACTGAAATACGTCTCTACAGTATACGCTTTCAACAGAAATAACTGCAGAAGTGAACTGAGAATATATTTTTCTTTGTTTACTGAAATACATCCCTATACGCTTCCAATAGAAATAACTGCAAAAGTGAACTGAAAATATATATTTCTTCTTGGACTGAAATAGGCCACTATACGCTTTCACCAGCAGTGCATATGTATTATTTTTTTTTAATGAAATAAGCCCCTATACTCTTTGACCAGAAATGAATGCAACCGTGCAGTGCGTTTAAATGTTTAGTGTATTACTGAAATACAGCCCTATGCTCTTTCACCAGAAATAACTGCAAATGATTTTAGCGTAAATAACAACAAAAGTGACCTGCGTATATATTTCTTGTATTGTATTGAAATAGGCCACTAAATGATATCAGCGCAGTTAACAGCAAAAGTGACCTGCATACATATTTATCTTTTCCACAGATAAAAGCCACTAAAGTCTTTTCAACATAGCACTTGCACCCCAATAACTAATTGCTGGAATGACAGAGAGGTATTATGAGACTATCTGGATCCCCATGTAATGTTTCCCTGCACTTGTAAATCAATTGTTTTCACAATGAGGAATTTACTATAACGCTCCCTAGCATCTGAACATGTCTCTTCCTGACTGTGAAATGTTTCCTCTCACTGTCCTTTCCATGCACTTGTAAATTGCTGGTTTTCACAATGAGGATTTTCCAATGACTCTCCCTAGCATCTGCACATGTCTCTCCCTGACTGTGAAATGATTCATCTCACTTATCCTTTCCCTGCACCAGTAAATCGCATCTTTCCTTTTTTTTTTTTTAAAACTGTTTTTCTTTCACTCTCCCTAGCGCCTGCATACACGTCTGTCCCTGAACAATGTACGATTGTGAATGGCAGCATCTAAGATGGCTGCCGTATTTATATGGCTGTGACATCACCGGGCTGGCTGCTGATTGGCTTTATGGGTCATGCCGCCTTCCCAGAGTTTCTTGCCCCATGTCCACATGTAGCTGCCATTTTAGCCTCCCGCCATTGTAGTAAATAATGTGATTCGTTACCACGTCAGCTTCAATTCGCTTATCTCTAATACTCATATATCCCAATAGTTAAAGTCTAAGAATAATAGTCAAATTTAGTTCATTTGAGTCAATAAGTGTTGTATGCCGCTGTATGTGAATTTGGCTAACTGCAACCCAGCCGTTTTGGAATCTGTTGTTATGAAATAAAAGAAGAAAAGAACCAGTGGTGAGTGCTGCCTATTTTTTCGTCTTGTTTTGGAAGATTTGGATGGCTGTACTTTAAGGATTGTGCACCGCTGTGACTGGTTCCCTTTGAAGGGCCTGTCACCTGTCTGTCTGACATACTGTATAATAAAATAATTAAAGGGGTTATCCCATGACTAATGTAAAAAAAGAAAATCTGACATCATATGGTACATGACAATACCTTTCTAACAAAGCTACAACCAGATATTTTTTTATTACATGCAATGGCAAAAGTATTCAGATACAGGTGCTGGTTTGAAAACTGTAGAATATTTTTTGTGGGACAAGCCCTTTAAATTAAAATTACAAATAATACCCCCCAAAAAAGGCTGTAGTACAATGTATCGTCACCGCAGAACGGCAATAAAAACATAGTTTATAAGGCTAAAAAAATACATCTGTCTATCCAGCTCGGCCTGTTATCCTGCAAGTTGATCCAGAGGAACGCAAAAAAAAAACTGTGAGGTAGATGTCAATTTTCCTCACTTTAGGGGGGTAAAATTCCTTCAGGCAATCAGAATAACTCCCTGGATAAACAACCCATCTCTAGTAGCTATAGCCTGTAATATTATTACACTCCAGAAATACAGTACATCCAGGCCCCTCATGAACTTTTTTTTTAGTAAACTCACAATCACCACCTCCTCAGGCAGAGAGTTCCATAGTCTCACTGCTCTTACCGTAAAGAATCCTCTTCTATGTTTGTGTACAAACCTTCTTTCTGCCAGACGCAGAGGATGTCCCCTCGTCACAGTTCTGGGGATAAATAGATGATGGGAGGGATCTCTGTACTGACTATACAGGTGAAACTCCAAAAATTTAAATATCGTGCAAAAGTCTATTTATTTCAGTAATGCAAATTAAAAGGAATTGCATTAATGCAGCTTAAAATTCTAATTTTCTGAAAAGGTTCAATATTCTAGGCTCAAAGTGTCACACACTAGTCAGCTAATGAAACCATATCTCCTGAGCAAAGGGTACCTCAAAATTGTGACTTTGGGGTATCATAAGCTGTAAGCCATAATCATCCAAATTATAACAAATAAAGGCTTCAAATATCTCGCTTTGCATGTAATGAGTCTATCTCATATGTTAGTTTCACCTTTTAAGTTGGATTTCTGAAATAAATGAACTTTGTACGATATACAAATTTTTTGAGTTTCACCTATATATATATATATATATATATATATATATATATATATACACTGCGTGCAGAATTATTAGGCAAATGAGTATTTTGACCACATCATCCTCTTTATGCATGTTGTCTTACTCCAAGCTGTATAGGCTCGAAAGCCTACTACCAATTAAGCATATTAGGTGATGTGCATCTCTGTAATGAGAAGGGGTGTGGTCTAATGACATCAACACCCTATATTATGTGTGCATAATTATTAGGCAACTTCCTTTCCTTTGGCAAAATGGGTCAAAAGAAGGACTTGACAGGCTCAGAAAAGTCAAAAATAGTGAGATATCTTGCAGAGGGATGCAGCACTCTTAAAATTGCAAAGCTTCTGAAGCGTGATCATCGAACAATCAAGCGTTTCATTCAAAATAGTCAACAGGGTCGCAAGAAGCGTGTGGAAAAACCAAGGCGCAAAATAACTGCCCATGAACTGAGAAAAGTCAAGCGTGCAGCTGCCAAGATGCCACTTGCCACCAGTTTGGCCATATTTCAGAGCTGCAACATCACTGGAGTGCCCAAAAGCACAAGGTGTGCAATACTCAGAGACATGGCCAAGGTAAGAAAGGCTGAAAGACGACCACCACTGAACAAGACACACAAGCTGAAACGTCAAGACTGGGCCAAGAAATATCTCAAGACTGATTTTTCTAAGGTTTTATGGACTGATGAAATGAGAGTGAGTCTTGATGGGCCAGATGGATGCGCCCGTGGCTGGATTGGTAAAGGGCAGAGAGCTCCAGTCCGACTCAGACGCCAGCAAGGTGGAGGTGGAGTACTGGTTTGGGCTGGTATCATCAAAGATGAGCTTGTGGGGCCTTTTCGGGTTGAGGATGGAGTCAAGCTCAACTCCCAGTCCTACTGCCAGTTTCTGGAAGACACCTTCTTCAAGCAGTGGTACAGGAAGAAGTCTGCATCCTTCAAGAAAAACATGATTTTCATGCAGGACAATGCTCCATCACATGCGTCCAAGTACTCCACAGCGTGGCTGGCAAGAAAGGGTATAAAAGAAGAAAATCTAATGACATGGCCTCCTTGTTCACCTGATCTGAACCCCATTGAGAACCTGTGGTCCATCATCAAATGTGAGATTTACAAGGAGGGAAAACAGTACACCTCTCTGAACAGTGTCTGGGAGGCTGTGGTTGCTGCTGCACACAATGTTGATGGTGAACAGATCAAAACACTGACAGAATCCATGGATGGCAGGCTTTTGAGTGTCCTTGCAAAGAAAGGTGGCTATATTGGTCACTGATTTGTTTTTGTTTTGTTTTTGAATGTCAGAAATGTATATTTGTGAATGTTGAGATGTTATATTGGTTTCACTGGTAAAAATAAATAATTGAAATGGGTATATATTTGTTTTTTGTTAAGTTGCCTAATAATTATGCACAGTAATAGTCACCTGCACACACAGATATCCCCCTAAAATAGCTAAAACTAAAAACAAACTAAAAACTACTTCCAAAAATATTCAGCTTTGATATTAATGAGTTTTTTGGGTTCATTGAGAACATGGTTGTTGTTCAATAATAAAATTAATCCTCAAAAATACAACTTGCCTAATAATTCTGCACTCCCTGTATATATATATATATATACAGTCGTGGCCAAAAGTTTTGAGAATGACAAAAATATTAGTTTTCACAAAGTTTGCTGCTAAACTTCTTTTAGATCTTTGTTTCAGTTGTTTCTGTGATGTAGTGAAATATAATTACACACACTTCATACGTTTCAAAGGCTTTTATCGACAATTACATGACATTTATGCAAAGAGTCAGTATTTGTAGTGTTGGCCCTTCTTTTTCAGGACCTCTGCAATTCGACTGGGCATGCTCTCAATCAACTTCTGGGCCAATTCCTGACTGATAGCAACCCATTCTTTCATAATCACTTCTTGGAGTTTGTCAGAATTAGTGGGTTTTTGTTTGTCCACCCGCCTCTTGAGGATTGACCACAAGTTCTCAATGGGATTAAGATCTGGGGAGTTTCCAGGCCATGGACCCAAAATGTCAACATTTTGGTCCCCGAGCCACTTAGTTATCACTTTTGCCTTATGGCACGGTGCTCCATCGTGCTGGAAAATGCATTGTTCTTCACCAAACTGTTGTTGGATTGTTGGAAGAAGTTGCTGTTGGAGGGTGTTTTGGTACCATTCTTTATTCATGGCTGTGTTTTTGGGCAAAATTGTGAGTGAGCCCACTCCCTTGGATGAGAAGCAACCCCACACATGAATGGTCTCAGGATGCTTTACTGTTGGCATGACACAGGACTTATGGTAGCGCTCACCTTTTCTTCTCCGGACAAGCCTTTTTCCAGATGCCCCAAACAATCGGAAAGAGGCTTCATCAGAGAATATGACTTTGCCCCAGTCCTCAGCAGTCCATTCACCATACTTTCTGCAGAAGATCAATCTGTCCCTGATGTTTTTTTTGGAGAGAAGTGGCTTCTTTGCTGCCCTTCTTGACACCAGGCCATCTTCCAAAAGTCTTCGCCTCACTGTGCGTGCAGATGCGCTCACACCTGCCTCCTGTCATTCCTGAGCAAGCTCTGCACTGGTGGCACTCCAATCCCCCAGCTGAATCCTCTTTAGGAGACGATCCTGTCGCTTGCTGGACTTTCTTGGATGCCCTGAAGCCTTCTTAACAAGAATTGAACCTCTTTCCTTGAAGTTCTTGATGATCCTATAAATTGTTGATTGAGGTGCTGTAACGGTCACGTCCACACACACACAGGGGGAAGGGTAGTGACCACTGCGCTCCACCCTCACCCCTGGCCCTGCCTACTTGCCTCACGAGTCCTGATGACAGGGGACAACTGGACGGCAGTCCCTAACTTAGGATATGTGCAGGAAAGACAGACAAGACAAAATACGGAACATGAACGGACCGGGTCAGAACCAAGAGAGCTACGCAGTACAACGGATTAAGCAAAGAATGGTCAGGAGAAGCCGGGGTCAAATATCAGGAGAGTAGCGAAGTACAAGAGGAGTCCTAAGAGAGTAGTCAGGTGGGAGCCGAGGTCACAAAACCAGGATGTATGCGCAGTACAGGAGGAGCAGGCAGAGGATCGTCAGGGAACAGGATCAGGTAAATATTCAGTAGTCCAACAAATAGCCAGGAACCTAGAAATTAACAGGCAACCTGTAGCCAGCAGGCTGCCTGTATTTATAGTGGGGAGTGAGGGTCATGTGACGTGGCCAGCGTCACATGACCGACAGACCAACCAGTCGAGCACCGAGTGATCAGCTCGGCGCTCAAGGCAGACTAGGAGCAGGGAGCCACACAGCTAGTAAAGCCGCCCTGGGAATGAGGTCAAACACAGAACCTCATTCCAAAAGCTAAGCAACAGTTCTGCGGGCAATGGGGGACCAAGTGCACCTTCGGAACCCCGTGACAGTACCCCCCCTTTTAAGAGGGGCCACCGGACCCAAGACTTCAGGCGATGGCTTTTCAGGGTGTTCTAAATGAAATTTACGAACAAATCTAGGAGCATGAACCTCCCTGGCAGGTACCCAAGATCTCTCTTCAGGTCCATACCCCTTCCAGTGAATCAGGTACTGCAAGGAATTACGCACCTTCCTGACATCCACTATTTTAGACACCACATACTCAACAGCATGATTAACAAGAACCGGCGGAGGCGAGGCTTTCGATGGTACTACCGTTTCAAAATATTTTTTAAGTAGAGATTTATGGAACACATTATGAATGTGGAATGACTCGGGCAGCTCCAACCTAAATGATACCGGGTTAATCACCTCCGTGATCTTATATGGACCAATGAAACGAGGAGCAAATTGTCTAGAAGCTACCTTGAGAGATAGATTCTTGGTGGACAACCATACTTTATCCCCAACCTGAAAGTTCACCCCCCTTGAACGTCTCCTATCGGCCTTGAGTTTTTGAGAACTTTGAGCCTTTTCTAGGTTCGATTGAACCCGGGCCCAAACAGTGCACAGTTCGGAGGAGAGTTTATCAGCTTCAGGGTTAGAGGAGGAGACGGACGACCCAGAATGAAAATGGGGATGAAAACCATGGTTACAAAAGAAAGGGGAGACCCCAGCAGAAGAATTGACACGGTTATTCAGAGCAAATTCAGCCAACGGAAGGAATTTGACCCATAATTGCTGGTCATCAGCAACATACAACCTCAGGAATTGTTCTACAGACTGATTAAGGCGTTCAGTCTGCCCATTACTCTCAGGATGGTAGGCGGAAGAAAAAGACAACGAAATTTTACATCTTTGACAGAAGGCCCTCCAGAATTTGGACACAAACTGCACACCCCTGTCCGAAACAATATTTTCCGGGATGCCATGTAAACGAACAATCTCTCTCACAAAAATAGATGCCAGGGTTTTAGCATTCGGAAGTTTAGACAGGGGAATGAAATGAACCATCTTGCTAAACCTATCGACCACTACCCAAACCACAGTCTTACCCTCCGCCAGCGGTAGGTCAGTTATAAAGTCCATCGAGATATGGGACCAGGGTCTACTGGGAATGAGTAGGGGTCGTAGGTTACCAGCAGGGCGAGTCCTAGGTGTCTTAGACCTGGCACAAACCTCACAGGCTGACACGTAGGACTTGACATCCCTGGTCAGAGTGGGCCACCAATAAGATCTAGAAACCAGATCCTTAGTGCCCTCAATACCCGGATGTCCACAAAAGGCAGAATCGTGACACTCACCCAACAGCTGGAGACGAAATTGTACGGAAACAAACAACTTATCTGTTGGGGTGGATACCGGTGCCAGATGTTGTTCAGCCTTAATATGAGCTG
Organism: Bufo bufo; assembly: GCF_905171765.1. Classification (NCBI taxonomy): domain Eukaryota; kingdom Metazoa; phylum Chordata; class Amphibia; order Anura; family Bufonidae; genus Bufo; species Bufo bufo. The sequence goes on from NC_053393.1 coordinate 291,596,359, forward strand.
AGATATCCTGGGTTAGAGCCGCTAAGAAGATGTTTGCTGGTAGGATGGATTCAGGCGGCGTCTCAGTGGGTTGAAAAGCATGGAAGCTCCGAGATAATGCGTATGCCTTCACATTTTTACTTCCCGGCCTGAACGTAATGGAGAAATCAAAACGGGTAAAAAACAGTGCCCATCGGGCTTGTCGGGGATTCAACCTCTTAGCGGACTCGAGAAATATTAGGTTTTTATGGTCAGTGACAACAGTTACTCGATGCCTTGCCCCCTCCAAAAAATGTCTCCACTCCTCAAATGCCCATTTAATGGCCAACAGCTCCCTATTCCCTATGTCGTAGTTTCTCTCCGTGGGAGAGAATTTCCTAGAGAAGAAGGCACACAGTCTCAGGTTAGTGAGGCTAGCAGGACCTTGTGAAAGGACTGCTCCTGCGCCGTCCTCGGACGCATCCACCTCCACAATAAAGGGTCTCTCCTGATCAGGCTGGATCAGAATGGGAGCGCTACTAAATGCCTTTTTTAATGTTTCAAATGAAGAAATGGCCTTGGTAGACCAATTCTCCAAATCCGCCCCTTTCTTAGTAAGGTCGGTCAATGGCTTAGCAATTACAGAAAAATTCATGATAAATTTACGGTAGTAATTAGCGAAACCCAAAAACCGTTGTAAAGCCTTTAAGGATGAAGGCCTTACCCATTCCTTAATTGCTAAAACCTTACCAGGATCCATCTTAAAGGCGTGAGGAGTCAAAACATGCCCTAGAAACAGTATCTCCTGTACACCAAAGACACATTTCTCTTGCTTAGCGGATAGCTGGTTCTCCCTCAACACCTCTAATACTTGTTTGACATGGGACACATGTGATTCGAAATCAGGAGAGAATATCAAAATGTCGTCAAGATAGACAATAATAAATTCACCTAAGAACTCCCTAAGAATATCGTTCATTAAGTTTTGGAACACAGCTGGGTCATTGCTGAGTCCAAAAGGCATCACCTGATATTCAAAGTGTCCTATCGGAGTATTGAACGCTGTCTTCCATTCGTCTCCCTCCTTGATTCGGATTAGATTGTATGCCCCTTTCAGGTCAATCTTGGAAAACCAGGTTGCCCCCAAAACCTGGTTAAATAAATCCGGAATCAATGGGAGAGAGTATCTATTTTGGACAGTGATTTTATTTAATCTCCGGTAATCAATACAAGGCCTAAGACCACCATCCTTCTTTTTAACAAAGAAAAACCCTGCTCCCATAGGAGAGACTGAAGGTCTAATATGCTCTTTAGCAAGGCTCTCCTTAATATAATCTTCCATAGCCTTGCGTTCGGGCCCTGAAAGATTATAAATTCGACCTTTAGGAAATTCGGCACCCTCAATTAGCTCTATGGCGCAATCATAAGTTCTATGGGGGGGTAGAACCTCTGGAGTAAGGGACGAGAACACATCAGAATATTCCTTAATAACAGAGGGTAATGTATTAGACCTTACTGAAACCCCAGCCTGGACCACGGACAAGCATGAGTCACACTTAGGTCCCCATTTCACCAACTCTCCTTTGGACCAATCAATTGTGGGGTTATGTACGGAGCCAAGGCAACCCTAGTACCACCTCAACCGGTAGGTTCTCCAGGACTAGAAGAGAACATCTCTCAGAGTGGCACACACCCACGGACAGAGAAATTTCAGAGGTACATGACCTCACCGTACCACCAATCAGGGGAGTAGCATCAATAGCCATGACATGGATAGGTGTAGGTAAAGCAAACATTGGAATACCCAATTTACAAGCAAACTCAAAGTCAATAAAGCTGGCCGCTGAACCAGAAAAAGGCCTTACCCGGCCACTTATTAACCCCCAGAGAAATTGTTATGGGTACCAAAAGCTTACCTTTAGAAAAATCAGGGTGTACCTGGTCTTTAGGTTGTCTTGCCTTAGAAGACTTGTCAGAGAGGTCCCTCTTAGGACACTTGTTGATCCAATGGCCAGGATCTCCACAGTAGAAGCACTCTCCGCGTCTGCGACGAAGATTACCCCGGGTCATGCCAACCTGCATGGGTTCCTCGGTGGAGACCTCAGTGTTGTCCCTGGAAAAGGCCTCTGGCTGGACCACCATCTGAGAACAGAACTGTCGTTCTTGTCGTCTCTCTCTAACTCGTCTGTCAAGTCGGACAACTAGGGTCATCATCTCCTCTAAGGTCTCAGGAATTTGGTAATTGACCAATAGATCTTTTAAATTATCAGATAGACCAGACCTAAACTGACTCTTCAGGGCTAGTTCATTCCATCCTGAGGGGACACACCACCGTCTGAATTGGGTGCAATACTCCTCCGCAGGGAGATGGCCCTGAACCAGTGCCCTAAGAGCTGTCTCGGCTACCAGGGCCCTGTCTGGTTCGTCATAGAGGGTACCCAGGGCCTGAATAAACCCCTCCACAGAAGTTAGACAACTGGCCCCAGGAGGTAACGAAAATGCCCAGTCCTGGGGATCACCCTGTAGTAGAGAAATGATAATCCCCACGCGTTGGCTCTCGGGACTGGAGGACACGGGGCGCAAACGGAAGTAGAGTTTGCAGTTCTCCTTAAAGGAGAGAAACCTCTTCCGGTCTCCAGAAAAGGGTTCTGGGAGCTTGATCTGGGGTTCAAAATATGGACTGGAGGACAGAGGAGTGGAAGAACCTTGCCCTAACTCACAAGAACAGAGTTTCTCTCCTAGCTCCTGCACCCTCTGTGTCAAGTTAGAGACATGGTCAGTCAGGGTAGTAAGAGGATTCATGATACAGTGGTTATTGGGCCTGTTAATCTGTAACGGTCACGTCCACACACACACAGGGGGAAGGGTAGTGACCACTGCGCTCCACCCTCACCCCTGGCCCTGCCTACTTGCCTCACGAGTCCTGATGACAGGGGACAACTGGACGGCAGTCCCTAACTTAGGATATGTGCAGGGAAGACAGACAAGACAAAATACGGAACATGAACGGACCGGGTCAGAACCAAGAGAGCTACGCAGTACAACGGATTAAGCAAAGAATGGTCAGGAGAAGCCGGGGTCAAATACCAGGAGAGTAGCGAAGTACAAGAGGAGTCCTAAGAGAGTAGTCAGGTGGGAGCCGAGGTCACAAAACCAGGATGTATGCGCAGTACAGGAGGAGCAGGCAGAGAATCGTCAGGGAACAGGATCAGGTAAATATTCAGTAGTCCAACAAATAGCCAGGAACCTAGAAATTAACAGGCAACCTGTAGCCAGCAGGCTGCCTGTATTTATAGTGGGGAGTGAGGGTCATGTGACGTGGCCAGCGTCACATGACCGACAGACCAACCAGGCGAGCACCGAGTGATCAGCTCGGCGCTCAAGGCAGACTAGGAGCAGGGAGCCACACAGCTAGTAAAGCCGCCCTGGGAATGAGCTCAAACACAGAACCTCATTCCAAAAGCTAAGCAACAGTTCTGCGGGCAATGGGGGACCGAGTGCACCTTCGGAACCCCGTGACAGGTGCAATCTTAGTAGCCACAATATCCTTGCCTGTGAAGCCATTTTTATGCAACATAATGATGGCTGCACGCGTTTCTTTGCAGGTCACCATGGTTAACAATGGAAGAACAATGATTTCAAGCACCACCCTCCTTTTAACATGTCAAGTCTGCCTTTTTAACCCAATCAGCCTGACATAATGATCTCCAGCCTTGTGCTCGTCAACATTCTCACCTGAGTTAACAAGACGATTTCTGAAATGATCTCAGCAGGTCCTTTAATGACAGCAATGAAATGCAGTGGAAAGTTTTTTTTGGGATTAAGTTAATTTTCATGGCAAAGAAGGACTATGCAATTCATCTGATCACTCTTCATAACATTCTGGAGTATATGCAAATTGCTATTATAAAAACTTAAGCAGCAACTTTTCCAATTTCCAATATTTATCTAAATTCTCAAAACTTTTGGCCACGACTGTATATATATAGTTATTAGATCTCCCCTCAGTTGTCTTTTTTCTAAAGTGAATAACCCTAATTTTGATAATCTTTCAGGGTATTACTTTAGTTGCCCTCCTCTGAACCTTCTCCTGCTCTGCTTTGTCTGCCTTGTTCACAGGAGCACAGAACTGTACACAGTACTCCATGTGTGGTCTGACTAGTGATTTCTAAAGTGGCAGGAGTATGATCTCATCATGGGCATCTATGCCCCTTTTGATGCAACCCATTATATTATTGGCCTTGGAAGCAGCTGCCTGACACAGCTTAGTATGCGTTTCACAAAAATTCCTAGGTCCTTTTCCATGTCAGTGTTACCCAGTGTTTTACCATTTAGTATGTCCTGGTGACTTGCATTATTCCTTCCCATGTGCATAACATTACATTTGTCAGTGTTCAACATCATCTGCCACTTATCTGCCCAAGCCTCCAATCTATCCAGATCCATCTGCAGCCGTATACTGTCCTCTTCTGTGTTAATTACTTTACACAGTTTAGTGTCATCTGCAAAAACTGATATTTTACTGTGCAAGCCTTCTACTCTACAAGATCATTAATAAATATATTGAAGAGAATAGGGCCCAATACTGACTGACCCCTGTAGTACTCCACTAGTGACACTGACCCAATCTGAGTTTGTACCGTTAATAACCACCCTCTGTTTTCTATCACTGAGACAGTTATTTACCCACATACTGACATTTTCCCCTAGTCCAAGCATTCTAATTTTGTATACTAACTAGAGATGAGCGAATCGAAGTTGATTTGCTCCAAATTTCCTCACTCTTCGTGGTAACAAATCACATTTTTTCCTAAAATGGCTGCTGCACATGTTAGGACATGGAGCAAGGAACTTTGGGAACAAGGGATCACCCACAATGCCATGCATTCAGCCAATCAGCAGCCAGCCAGCCTTGTGATGTCACAGCCCTATAAATAGCCTCAGTTATCTTGGATTCAGCCATTTTTCAGTGTACTTAGTACAGGGAGAGACGTCAGCAGGCTCTAGGGACAATTGTAGAAAAGACTGTAAAACTTTTATTTTGCTGTATAGAAGTTCAGGGAAAGGATAGGGAGGAATCATTCCACAGTAATGAAGCAGAACAGGGTTCAGTAGGAGAGTTTACAGCCTGGGTAATAGGAAACAATCCTATTACACCTTGCTGCACTGACTGCAGATTAACATTATATAGCTCTGTAATTCCAGCAAACCGTTCTTGTTATTGAGGTGCAAGTGCTGTTTGATAAAGCCATTAACAGGGTTTGTTACAAATAAATATTTCTATGTCTTATTTGCCCTTGTGCGGTGCAGTTATATGTTCTAAAGCATTTTTGGCTTGTATTAGTGGGAAAAAAGGGCTTATTAGGGTTGAGCGAACCCGAACTGTAAAGTTCGGGTTCGTACTGAACTTTAGGATTCTTGGACCCCGGACCTGAACCCGAACCCGAACATTTCAGTAAAAGTTTGGGTTCGGTGTTCGGCTATTTTATGGCGCTTTTTAAAAGGCTGCAGAGCAGCCAATCAACAAGCGTTTAACTTGTGTGCCCTTAGAAGCCATCACAGCCATGCCTACTAATGGCATGGCTGTGATTAGCCAGTTCAGCATGTGACCCAGCCTCTATATAAGCTAGAGTCACATAGCGCTGCACGTCACTCTGCTTTTACTAGTGTAGGGAGAGCATGCTGCTGCTGTGAGGGAGAGAATTGGAAAGAATCTTTAGAAGTGCTTGTTAACTCAGCGATCTACCTAGATTTAGTTTTGTGGGTGCAGTGCATAATCTTTTTACCCTGCCCCGAGCCCAGTGACATAGAAAAATAACTTTTATCCGTCTGTTAGTTAGGTGGGCAGCGGCGGCCATTTTATGCAAGCTCAGTGCCCAGGCACAGCTATGTGCTTTTGTGACATTCAAATCCAAGATTGAAATACTGCAATAATAATCTGGGTTTAAAAAAACACCAATTTTTGGCAATATCCTACATCTGGTGCCTTTGCAGCATTTGTCAGTGTGCAATTTAAGGTAGAAATACAGAAATAATTTTCTGGGTTTTAAAAAACACCCTTTTTGGGCAAAATACTCATTTTTACAGCCCTCGCATTTGTCAGTGTGAAATTCGAGCGTTATATACTGCTGTCATATTCTGTTAGTAAAAAAAACACCCATTTTGGGCAAACTACTTAATATTGCAGCCTTTGCTGCATCTGTGATTGTTAAAAACAAGCTTGAAATACTTAAATAATTTTCAGGGTTTTAAAAAACGTAATTTGCGGCCTTGTCTGCATCTGTACGTGTGAGATACACGCTTTGGATTCTGCTGTCATATTCTGTTATTCCAAAAACACCTATTTTGGGCAAAATACTTAATTTGCGGCCTTGTCTGCATCTGTACGTGTGAAATTCAAGAGTTATATACTGCTGTCATATTCTGGTATTAAAAAAAACACCCATTTTGGGGAAAATACTTAATTTGCGGCCTTGTCTGCATCTGTACGTGTGAAATTCAAGCGTTATATACTGCTGTCATATTCTGTTATTAAAAAAACACCCTTTTTGGTCAAAGTACTTAATATTGCAGCCTTTGCTGCATCTGTTATTGTTAAAACAAGCTTGAAATACTTCAATAATTTTCTGGGTTTTAAAAAACACCCATTTTTTGCAACACCCTCCATCTGGGGCCTCTGCCACATTAGTCAGAGTGCAATTTAAGCCAGAAATACAGCTATAATTTTCTGGGTTTTAAAAAAAACACCCATTTTGGTCAAAATACTTAATTTGCGGCCTTGTCTGCATCTGTACGTGTGAGATACACGCTTTAGATACTGCTGTGCTATTCTGGTATGAAAAAAAAACACCCATTTAGGGCAAAAATCTTAATTTTGCAGCCTTTGCTGCATCTGTCATTGTGAGATAAACCCTTTAGATACTGTTGTTCTATTCTGCTATTAAAAAAAACACCTATTTAGGGCAAAAAAACTAATTTTGCAGCCTTTCCTGCATTTGTCATTGTGATATCCACGCGTTAGATACTGTTGTTCTATTCCGTTATTAAAAAAACACCCATTTTGGGCAAGATCCTAAATTTGAGAAATATGAGGAGAGAGTCAAACAAGGCACGTGGCCCCGGTCGTGGTGCTGCTGGTGGAGCTCCTGTTGCAGGGAGAGGACGTGGTCAATCTGTGCCAGCTACACGCACGAGTGAAACACCTTCCTCAGGTGCGAGTAGGCGACGAACCTTCAGCGGTATTTGGTTGGGCCTAATGCGGCTCTACGAATGGTGAGGCCAGAACAAGTACAGGCGATAGTAGATTGGGTTGCTGACAGTGCCTCCAGTTCCTTTACATTGTCTCCCACCCAGTCTCCTGCTGAAAGATCAGAGTTGGCAACTGCAGCCGATGTCCATCAGTCTTTCACCTCACCCCCTTGCAAATCAGCCAAGCAGTCTGAGCCCCAAGTCATGCAGCAGTCTCTTATGCTTTTTAATGACTCTGCTAGCAGGGTTTCCCAGGGACATCCACCTAGCCCTGCCCCAGAACTGGAAGAGTTTGAGTGCACCGATGCCCAACCACTTATGTTTCAAGATGAGTACATGGAAGGACCATCGCAGCACGTCTCGGATGATGACGAAACACAGGTGCCAACTGCTGTGGCTTTCGAAAGAATGCAGACCGACAAGGAGGGCAGGGGTGAAGACTGGGTGGAAGATGATGTGGAGGACGATGAGGTCCTCGACCCCACATGGAATCAAGGTCATGCAGTCTCGGCCTCTTCATCCAATTCTGGAGGAACAGTGGTACCTGCCACCCTGCAAACAGAGGATGTGCCAGCAACACCACCACCTGGGTCACCAAGCATCTCCACAATGTCCCACGGAAGCTTTCCATCTCCCGAACACTGGAGCGGAAGAGGAAGTACCCCCCTACCCACTTGCGATCCCTGGCCCTGAATGCCAGCATTTCAAAATTACTGTCCTTTAAAATGCTGTCATTTTGTCTGGTGGAGTCAGAGAGTTTTAAAAGCCTTATGGCGGTGGCTGTCCCACAGTACATCATGCCCAGCCACCACCACTTTTCCAAGCGTGCCATCCCTTTCCTGCACAAGTGGGGGACAAAATCAGGTGTGCACTGCGCAACGCCATCTGTGGCAAGGTACACCTAACTACGGATACGTGGATCAGTAAGCATGGTCAAGGACGTTATATCTCCATAACAGCACACTGAGTAAATGCAGTGGCGGATGGGCCTGATGCAGATGTCAGTTTGGCGCATGTCCTTCCACCACCGAGGATTGCAGGGTGCTTCAGTTTGCCTCCTGTTGCTTCCTCCTCCGCTTTCTTATTTTCTACCGGCTCCTCATCCAGTTAGCGTAACACCTTCACCACCAACTTCAGCACAGCCAGGGGTACACGACAGCAGGCAGTTTTATGTATCTGTTTGGGGGACAAACCCCACACCGCACAGGAGCTGTGGACAGGCCTTGAATAACAGACTGATGAGTAATTAGTGCCACTGAGCATCAAGCCTGGCCAGGTGGTGTGCGATAATGGGCGAAATCTCGTAGCAGCTCTGGGACTAGCCAGTTTGACGCACATCCCTTGCCTGGCGCATGTGCTGAATTTGGTGGTGCAGAGGTTTCTTAAAAATCACCCCGATATGTCAGAGCTGCTGCAGAAAGTGTGGGCTGTCTGTGCGCGCTATCGGCGTTCTCACCCTGTTGCTGCTCGTCTGTCAGCACTGCAACGTAACTTCGGCCTTACAAGGTGACATGCCTACAAGGTGGAACTCCACCATGCACATGCTGGCCAGACTGTGCGAGCAGCAGCAGGCGATAGTGGAGTTTCAGCCGCAGCACGCACGAGTGAGTTTCTCTGCGTAACAGCACCACTTCACCATCAATGACTGGGCCTCCATGCGAGACCTGTGTTCCTTGTTACGCTGTTTCGAGTACTCCACCAACATGGCCAGTGCCGATAACGCCGTTCTCAGCGTTATTATACCACTTCTATGCCTCCTTGAAAAAACGCTGCTGGCGATGATGGAAGAGGATGTGGCACAGGAGGAGGAGGAGGAAGAGGGAGCATTTCATAGGGTTTCCTGCCAGTCATTCACAAGTGGCTCCGAGGGTGGGTTACTGCACCCACAAACGCAATTGTTCAGCCAGGGCACCAAAAGGTATGCAATTGTCCAACCAGGGCACAGTTCTGGAGAATGACGAGGTGGAGGATGAGGAGATGGAGGAGGAGAAACCGTGTTCACAGCAGGGTGGCACCCAGACCAGCTTATGGCCATCACTGGTGCATGGCTGGGGGATACAGAGGACACAGACGATACACCTCCTACAGAGGACAACTTTTCGTCGCCTCTGGGCAACCCTGGCACACATGAGCGATTACATGCTGCAGTGTCTCCGCAATGACCGCCGAGTTGCCCACATTCTAACTTGTGCTGATTACTGGGTGGCCACGCTACTAGATCCCCGTTACAAGGACAACGTACCGACCTTAATTCCATCACTGGAGCAAGATCGTAAGATGCACGAGTACAAGCGCATGCTGGTAGACATGCTGCTGGTGGCATTCCCACCTGACAGCGGGGGCACAGTGGAAGCGCAAGGCGAAGGCAGAGGAGGAGGAAGAGGTCGCCAACGCAGCTGGGGCACCACCAGCACCTCAGAAGGCAGGGTTAGAATGGCCGAAATGTGGAAAAGCTTTGTCACAACAACCAGCACGACCAGCTGATATGGAACATCTTAGCAGGAGGCAGCATTTCAGCAACATGGTGGAGCAGTATGTGTGCACACACCTACATGTACTGAATGACGGGTCTGCCCCCTTCAACTTCTGGGTCTCCAAATTGGGCACATGGCCTGAGCTTGCCCTTTACGCCTTGGAGGTGCTGGCCTGCCCTGCAGCCAGTGTATTGTCTGAACGTGTGTTTAGCACGGCAGGGAGCATTATCACAGACAAGCGCAGCCGCCTGTCCACAGCCAATGTGGACAAACTCACATTCATTAAAATGGACCAGGCATGGATCCCACAGGACTGGATCCGTACCTTGTGCAGAATAGACATGTATACCGGCCTTAACCAGCCATTGTTATACTACAGGGCAATTGCTCATTGTTGTATCTTGGATATTTCACATTCTTTTGGAGTGTACCCAAATAAAAATAAAAAACCTGGGTTGGCTACCTCGTCCTCCTCCACCGCCACTTCCACCTACACCGCCACATCCACTGCCTCCTCAACTTCCTACTCCATATGGACCTCGTCCTCCTAGATTAAGATTATTATTTTTTATTTTTACATATTTTATGTTATTTAACCACTTCAGCTACCTTAAACACCCTTAATGACCAGGCCACTTTTTACGCTTCTGACCTACACTACTTTCACCATTTATTGCTCGGTCATGCAACTTACTACCCAAATGAATTTTACCTCCTTTTCTTCTCACTAATAGAGCTTACATTTGGTGGTTTTTCATTGCTGCTGACATTTTTACTTTTTTTGTTATTAATCAAAATTTTACAATTTTTTTGCAAAAAAATGACATTTTTCACTTTCAGTTGTAAAATTTTGCAAAAAAAAACGACATCCATATATAAATTTTTCTCTAAATTTATTGTTCTACATGTCTTTGATAAAAAAAAAAATGTTTGGGTAAAAAAAAAAATGGTTTGGGTAAAAGTTATAGCGTTTACAAACTATGGTACAAAAATGTGAATTTCAGCTTTTTGAAGCCGCTCTGACTTTCTGAGCACCTGTCATGTTTCCTGAGGTTCTACAATGGCCAGACAGTACAAACACCCCACAACTGACCCCATTTCGGAAAGTAGACACCCTAAGGTATTCGCTGATGGGCATAGTGAGTTCATAGAACTTTTTATTTTTTGTCACAAGTTAGCGGAAAATGATGATTTTTTTTTTTTCTTACAAAGTCTCATATTCCACTAACTTGGTATAGTAAGGACCAGCACTCGCTTCAGTAATAATTTCAAATAGATTTAATGGTCACATACAAATGATAAGTGACGCGTGCGTTTCGGCTACTGTGAGCCTTTGTCAAAACATAGTGTGTACAAGTTACAGACAATTTAAATAGCCCGCGATAGAGCAGGAAATGACATCAGGTTACCATGGCAACATTGTAAACAAAGGACACAACAATGCAGAGATAGTGATAGAACAAGTGGATGAGCAGCTGACACTAATTGCTTGATAGGGCACCAGGCTAGGCACTGCTGCAAGCTGTTAATCATATAATGCTGAGGATATAATATAACATGCTGGATGCTAGTTATTATAACAAACTAATTCAGAAGAAAAAAGAGGAAAAAAAAGAGCATAATTAATTCACAGTACACCATGCTTTACACTGCCACATTTTGCTAAACCTTGTTATATGATGCAAAATACTGAATGCAGCGGTGCTGCTATTATGCGTGGTAAACTTACGCTCTGATCAAGCACTGAATGATATATTTCCAAAGATATAATATAACATGCTGGATGTTAGTTACTATAGCAAACTAATTCAAAAGAAAAAAGAGGAAAAAGAACATAATTAATGCACAGTTCACCATGCGTTACACTGCCACATTTTGCTAAACCTTGTGATATGATGCAAAATACTGAATGCAGCGGTGCTGCTATTATGCGTGGTACACTTACGCCCTGATCAAGCACTAAATGATATGGATTGGAGTCAAGTTCTCTGTGGAAAAAAAAAAAAAAAAGGGAAAGAGGGAACATGTTGAGAGGGTCACTGCACAATAAAGTTTATAAAAAACTATTTAAGTCATAATCACGATTTAATCCCTTTGGTTCTAGGGTTTGGAGGCGATGGATCCAGAAAGCTTCTCTTTTTTTGAGCATTTTACACCTGTCTCCTCCTCTCCTGGGCAGTGATACGTGCTCTATAATCTGGAAGCGTAGCTGGAAAATGGCATGTCGGTGTTCCTCAAAATGATGTGGGATGGGGAGTAGTAAATTTTTCTTTCTAATAGTAGATTTGTGTTTACAGAAACGGTCTTTCATCCTCATAGAGGTCTCACCGACATACACAAGACCACAGGGACACTTCAGGAGATAGACAACGAAATTACTATTACAAGTTAAGAAGCCATTTATTTTAAATTTTTCCCCTGTGTATGGGTGGGTGAAGTGTTCTCCTTTAATGACACTAGAGCAGTGTATACATTGAAGGCATGGGTATGTCCCTGTCACGGCAGTATGTGAGCAACAACAGTATACACAGTAAAAGAGCTACTGACCGGACCCAAACTAGGGAGGATAAAGGGTGACCCCTGTTCGACCCTCAAAGCTCTCCCTATTCTGCTAAAGCACATGCCCGGATCCAAATGGCGGAACGAGGCATGCCCACGTGCCTAAGACTGATGACCACTGTAACCCCTACAATAGTGGAAGGGGCACGGCCACCGGTGCCCTACTCAGTATATGGAGGGAACCGTGGCCACCTCAGATCCAGTCAGAAAATAATCAGGTACACAACAATGTCTGTACACTTAGCTGAAGGTGTTGCAGCCGCAGAGAAGACGGATCCAAGGACAGCTGGCAATATCCGGAGTGCTTGCTGCAGCAGAACACAGGTCCAGTGAACTGATAGCTACAAGTGAAGATACTAAAGCAAGAGCTACAACTGAAATGAGAACTATAATCCACGCCCTACAATAGGAGGAGGGGTGATATAAAGAGAGGGAAATCAAACGCATGAGGAACAGCTGGGAGGAAGGAAACCAAAAGTAAACAGAGCAGTGAGAACTCCTCCCAGCTCTAGTAGTGAAATCATCACAGGGGTGGAGAAACAGAGCTGTGAGAACGTCCCAAAGCTCTGGTAGTGACAGTACCCCCACCTCTACGGGTGGACTCCGGACACCCAGGACCCACCTTCTCAGGATGAGCCCTATGAAATGCCCTGATGAGGCGAGTGGCTTTAATGTCCGACACCGGAACCCACATCCTCTCCTCAGGACCATAACCCTTCCAATGAACGAGGTACTGAAGAGAACCGCGGACAATGCGAGAGTCCACAATTCTGGAAACCTCAAACTCCAGATTAACATCAACCAAAATCGGAGGAGGAGGCAAAGAGGAGGGTACCGTGGGCTGGACATATGGTTTTAAGAGAGATCTGTGAAATACATTATGTATCTTCCAAACCCGTGGAAGATCAAGACGGAAGGCAACAGGATTGATGACTGACAAGATTTTATAAGGCCCAATAAACTTGGGACCCAATTTCCAGGAGGGAACCTTCAGTTTAATGTTTCTTGTAGACAACCACACCAGATCACCCACATTCAGGTCCGGACCAGGCACACGTCTCTTATCAGCCACACGCCTATACCTCTCACTCATTTTTTTAAGATTACTCTGAATCTTTTGCCAAATGGTAGACAAAGACGAGGAAAATCTCTCCTCCTCAGGTAAACCAGAAAGAGCCCCTCCCGAGAATGTCCCAAACTGCGGATGGAACCCATATGCACGAAAGAATGGTGACTTATCAGAAGATTCCTGACGACGGTTGTTCAGAGCAAACTCAGCAAGAGGGAGAAATGAACACCAATCCTCCTGGTTCTCTGCCACAAAACAGCGCAAATATGTCTCCAGATTCTGATTGAGGCGCTCAGTCTGACCATTCGACTGCGGGTGAAAAGCAGAAGAGAAGGACAGCTGAACCCCCAGGCGAGAACAGAAAGCCTTCCAGAACCTGGACACAAACTGTGTGCCTCTTTCGGAAACAATATCAGAGGGAATGCCGTGCAATTTAACAATATGGTCGACAAAAGCTTGCGCCAACGTTTTAGCATTGGGTAAACCAGGGAAAGGTACGAAATGAGCCATCTTGCTAAAACGGTCCACCACCACCAGGATCACCGACTTCCCCGAGGAACGAGGAAGATCCATAATAAAGTCCATGGACAGGTGTGTCCAAGGACGGGAAGGTATGGGTAACGGGAGAAGGGAACCTGAAGGCCGTGAACGAGGGACCTTAGCGCGAGCGCACGTCTCACAAGCAGCCACAAAACCCTCCACCGACTTACGAAGAGCCGGCCACCAAAATCTCTGAGCAATGAGATCTACCGTGGCTCTACTCCCGGGGTGACCAGCAAGAACCGTATCATGATGCTCCTTAAAGAGTTTGTGACGTAGCTCAGGAGGCACGAACAACTTCCCAGAAGGACAACGGGCAGGTGCCTCAGTCTGGGCAGCCTGGACCTCGGCCTCCAAATCGGAATATAGAGCAGAAACAACTACCCCCTCCGCCAAAATGGGACCCGGGTCCTCTGAGTTTCCTCCTCCCGGAAAACAGCGAGAGAGGGCATCAGCCTTCACATTTTTTATCCCAGGTCGGAATGTAACAACAAAATTGAATCTGGAGAAGAACAGAGACCATCTGGCCTGTCTCGGATTCATACGCCTGGCCGACTCCAAGTATGCCAGATTCTTATGGTCGGTAAAAACGGTGATAGGGTGCCTGGCCCCCTCCAACCAATGGCGCCATTCCTCGAAAGCCAACTTGATGGCCAACAACTCCCTATCTCCCACATCATAGTTTCTCTCTGCCGGGGAGAGTTTTTTTAGAGAAAAAGGCACAGGGTCGCCATTTGGCAGGAGAAGGGCCCTGGGACAAAACCACACCCACACCCACCTCGGAAGCATCCACCTCAACAATAAAAGGTAAGGAAACATCGGGATGCACCAAGACTGGAGCAGACGCAAAACTCTCTTTAATCTTAGAAAAGGCTGCAAGCGCCTCCTCCGACCAAGAGGAAAAATCCGCCCCCTTTTTTTTCATGTCAGTGAGGGGTTTGACAACAGAGGAATAATTCAAAATGAACTTTCCGTAATAGTTCGCAAAACCCAGAAAGCGCATCAATGCCTTCTGATTCTCAGGAAGCTCCCACTTAAGTACAGCACGGACCTTCTCCGGATCCATGCGAAAACCAGAAGCAGAGAGGAGAAAACCCAGAAATTGAATCTCCGATACCATAAAAAGACATTTCTCCAGCTTGGCGTACAATTTATTTTCCCGCAGAATCTGCAGAACCTGAAAAAGATGATCCTGATGGGTCTGAACATCAGGGGAAAAAATCAAAATATCATCAAGATACACCAATACAAATTTCCCCATTAAATGGTAGAAAATACTATTAACAAAATGCTGAAAGACGGCCGGAGCATTCATCAGGCCGAAAGGCATAACGAGATTCTCGAAATGCCCGTTAGGGGTATTAAAGGCCGTTTTCCATTCATCCCCCTCTCTGACCCTGACCAGGTTGTACGCGCCTCTCAAATCC
The DNA here is from genome assembly GCF_905171765.1 of Bufo bufo. Lineage (NCBI taxonomy): Eukaryota > Metazoa > Chordata > Amphibia > Anura > Bufonidae > Bufo > Bufo bufo. The sequence goes on from NC_053393.1 coordinate 291,611,634, forward strand.
AATTTGGAAAACACCTTGGCCCCAACAATTTGGTTGAAGAGGTCCGGGATCAGAGGAAGGGGATAGGGATCGCGAATCGTGATACGGTTCAGCTCCCTAAAATCTAGGCAAGGTCTCAGAGAGCCATCTTTTTTTTTAACAAAAAAAAAAAAAAAAAACCCGCGGCCACAGGTGACTTTGAGGGACGAATATGCCCCTTCTCGAGACTCTCGGAGATATAAGTTCGCATTGCGATTCTTTCCGGTTGTGAGAGATTGTAGAGGCGTGCTTTTGGCAGCTTGGCGCCGGGAATGAGGTTAATGGGACAGTCAAACTCCCGGTGAGGAGGTAGCTCCTGAACACCGCTCTCGGAAAACACGTCCGAGAAATCAGAGAGAAATGATGGCACAGTTTTAGTAGACACCTCTGCAAAAGTCGCTGTGAGACAATTCTCTCTACAAAAGTCACTCCACTCATTTATTTGCCTTCCTTGCCAATCAATAGTGGGGTTATGTCTAGTGAGCCAGGGTAACCCCAAAACTAGAGGAGAAGGCAATCCGTTAAGGACAAAACAAGATATATCCTCCACATGAGTGTCACCTACAGCTAGCCGGATATTGTGAACAATGCCCTTCAGAGATCTCTGTGAGAGTGGAGCAGAGTCAATAGCAAAAACAGGTATATCCTTTTCTAATGTGCAAACCTGAAAACCATGCATGGCTACAAATTGAGTGTCAATAAGATTGACGGCCGCTCCACTATCGACAAAAATCTCACAAAAAATTACTTTGCTCTCTAGAGCCACCCTGGCAGACAGGAGAAAACGGGAACTGCAGGTCAGAGGAAAAGCATCAATTCCTACATCAACTTTGCCCAAAGTAGCAGATGAAGCAGAGTTTGATGATTTACCTTTTGAGGTTTTTCTCTTATTATCGCTCTTAGTACAGTTCAAGAATCTCCTAGACGGACAAACATTTGCCAAATGACCTATGCCCCCACAACAAAAACACACCATACTCTGAGGACTAAATCCTCTTTTATCAGGGGCAAGTCGACCTAGCTGCATGGGCTCCTCCTCAGAGGGGAGCGAGACAGGATGAGGCCCCTGCACACTGAATGAGTCCGCACCACTGCCCCTAGACTGACAATGGCTGGACAGAGAGGTCTCGTTTCTTTCTCTTAGACGCCTGTCAAGGCGTACCGCCAATGACATGGCAGACTCTAAGGACGTTGGTCTCTCATGGAAAGCAAACGCATCTTTCAATCTCTCTGAGAGACCATGACAGAACTGACTCCGGAGTGCAGCATCATTCCAACCCGAATCAGCTGCCCATCTCCGAAATTCAGAACAATAAAGCTCCGCAGACAGTTTGTTCTGGCATAAAACACGTAAGTTAGATTCGGCCAGAGCAACACGATCCGGGTCATCATAAATCTGCCCCAGGGCCACAAAAAATCTTTCCACGGATCGAAGGGAGGGATCCCCTGATGGCAGCGAAAAAGCCCAAGTCTGAGCATTACCCCTGAGCAGGGAGATGACAATCCTCACCCTCTGCTCCTGATTACCAGAGGAGTGGGGACACAAGCAAAAATGGAGTTTGCATGCCTCTCTGAAGCGAACAAAATTCTCACTGCCCCCGGAGAACGTTTCCGGAAGTGAGACCTTTGGCTCGCAACAGACTCCATGAGCCAGAGCAGAGCCCAATGCTTGAAGCTGAGTCATAGATTGACAGAGATCCGCTACTTCCAAAGAAAGACCCTGCATGCGGTCAACCAGGCCAGAAAGCGGATCCATGTCAAAAAAGGACGGTTTTGGTGGATTATAATGTCACGGCAGTATGTGAGCAACAACAGTATACACAGTAAAATAGCTACTGACCGGACCCAAACTAGGGAGGATAAATGGTGACCCCTGTTCGACCCTCAAAGCTCTCCCTATTCTGCTAAAGCACATGCCCGGATCCAAATGGCGGAACGAGGCATGCCCACGTGCCTAAGACTGATGACCACTGTAACCCCTACAATAGTGGAAGGGGCACGGCCACCGGTGCCCTACTCAGTATATGGAGGGAACCGTGGCCACCTCAGATCCAGTCAGAAAATAATCAGGTACACAACAATGTCTGTACACTTAGCTGAAGGTGTTGCAGCCGCAGAGAAGACGGATCCAAGGACAGCTGGCAATATCCGGAGTGCTTGCTGCAACAGAACAAAGGTCCAGTGAACTGATAGCTACAAGTGAAGATACTAAAGCAAGAGCTACAACTGAAATGAGAACTATAATCCACGCCCTACAATAGGAGGAGGGGTGATATAAAGAGAGGGAAATCAAACGCATGAGGAACAGCTGGGAGGAAGGAAACCAAAAGTAAACAGAGCAGTGAGAACTCCTCCCAGCTCTAGTAGTGAAATCATCACAGGGGTGGAGAAACAGAGCTGTGAGAACGTCCCAAAGCTCTGGTAGTGACAGTCCCATTCTTGGGTGTTGAGAGGGTGGCCTGGCGCTGGGTATGTCTGTCACTACCTACATCATCCCTGACTAGGATGTCTCGGATGTTTTTGCACCTTTTGTAGCATATCATAGGTGGGGATTGAAATTCTGTGACATTGGGGTAGGCTCTGCTGAGAATACTCCAATGTTTGTTGAGGATAGTCCTGCATTTATTGACCCAGGGGTGGTATTTCACCACAAAAGGGACCCGTGGCTGACAAAAGGTGCAAAAACATCCGAGACATCCTAGTCAGGGCTGATGTAGGTAGTGACAGACATACCCAGCGCCAGGCCACCCTCTCAACACCCAAGAATGGGACATACCCATGCCTTCAATGTATACACTGCTCTAGTGTCATTAAAGGAGAACACTTCACCCACCCATACACAGGGGAAAAATTTAAAATAAATGGCTTCTTCACTTGTAATAGTAATTTCGTTGTCTATCTCCTGAAGTGTCCCTGTGGTCTTGTGTATGTCGGTGAGACCTCTATGAGGATGAAAGACCGTTTCTGTAAACACAAATCTACTATTAGAAAGAAAAATTTACTACTCCCCATCCCACATCATTTTGAGGAACACCGACATGCCATTTCCCAGCTACGCTTCCAGATTATAGAGCACGTATCACTGCCCAGGAGAGGAGGAAACAGGTGTAAAATGCTCAAAAAAAGAGAAGCTTTCTGGATCCATCGCCTCCAAACCCTAGAACCAAAGGGATTAAATCGTGATTATGACTTAAATAGTTTTTTATAAACTTTATTGTGCAGTGACCCTCTCAACATGTTCCCTCTTTCCCTTTTTTTTTTTTTTTTCCGCAGAGAACTTGACTCCAATCCATATCATTTAGTGCTTGATCAGGGCGTAAGTGTACCACGCATAATAGCAGCACTGCTGCATTCAGTATTTTGCATCATATCACAAGGTTTAGCAAAATGTGGCAGTGTAAAGCATGGTGAACTGTGCATTAATTATGTTCTTTTTCCTCTTTTTTCTTTTGAATTAGTTTGCTATAGTAACTAACATCCAGCATGTTATATTATATCTTTGGAAATATATCATTCAGTGCTTGATCAGAGCGTAAGTTTACCACGCATAATAGCAGCACCGCTGCATTCAGTATTTTGCATCATATAACAAGGTTTAGCAAAATGTGGCAGTGTAAAGCATGGTGTACTGTGAATTAATTATGCTCTTTTTTTTCCTCTTTTTTCTTCTGAATTAGTTTGTTATAATAACTAGCATCCAGCATGTTATATTATATCCTCAGCATTATATGATTAACAGCTTGCAGCAGTGCCTAGCCTGGTGCCCTATCAAGCAATTAGTGTCAGCTGCTCATCCACTTGTTCTATCTCTATCACTATCTCTGCATTGTTGTGTCCTTTGTTTACAATGTTGCCATGGTAACCTGATGTCATTTCCTGCTCTATCGCGGGCTATTTAAATTGTCTGTAACTTGTACACACTATGTTTTGACAAAGGCTCACAGTAGCCGAAACGCACGCGTCACTTATCATTTGTATGGGACCATTAAATCTATTTGAAATTATTAATGAAGCGAGTGCTGGTCCTTACTATACCATTATCTGTGGATCTTCCTCCCGGGACGCGCGCACCGCACCGCTGAAAGCAAAAGTGCCGCTTGTATCTTCTCTTGGATTCCACTAACTTGTGACAAAAAATAAAAACTTCCATGAACTCACTATGCCCATCACAAAATACCTTGGGGTGTCTTCTTTCCAAAATGGGGTCACTTGTGGGGTAGTTATACTGCCCTGGCATTTTAGGGGCCTAAATGTGTGCGAAGTAGTTTGAAATAAAAATCTGCAGCCTAGGTGGGCAAAGGGGCCCACATTCCAAAGAGCACCTTTAGGATTTCACAGGTCATTTTTTACACATTTTGATTTCAAACTACTTACCACACATTAGGGCCCCTAGAATGCAAGGGCAGTATAACTACCCCACAAGTGACCCCATTTTAGAAAGAAGACACCCCAAGGTATTCCGTGAGGGGCATGGCGAGTTCCTAGAATTTTTTTATTTTTTGTCACAAGTTAGCGGAAAATGCAGATTTTTTTTTTTTTCTTACAAAGTCTCATATTCCACTAACTTGTGACAAAAAATAAAAACTTCCATGAACTCACTATGCCCATCACGAAATACCTGGGGGTGTCTTCTTTCCAAAATGGGGTCACTTGTGGAGTAGTTATACTGCCCTGGCATTTTAGGGGCCTGAATGTGTGAGAAGTGGTTTGAAATCAAAATCTGTAAAAAATGGCCGGTGAAATCCGAAAGGTGCTCTTTGGAATGTGGGCCCCTTTGCCCACCTAGGCTGCAAAAAAGTGTCACACATGTGGTATCGCCGTACTCAGGAGAAGTTGGGCAATGTGTTTTGGGGTGTCATTTTACATATACCCATGCTGGGTGAGATAAATATCTCGGTCAAATGCCAACTTTGTATTAAAAATTGGGAAAAGTTGTCTTTTGCCAAGATATTTCTCTCACCCAGCATGGGTGTATGTAAAAAGACACCCCAAAACACATTGCCCAACTTCTCCTGAGTACGGTGATACCAGATGTGTGACACTTTTTTGCAGCCTAGGTGGGCAAAGGGGCCCACATTCCAAAGAGCACCTTTCGGATTTCACCGGCCATTTTTTACAGATTTTGATTTCAAACCACTTCTCACGCATTCGGGCCCCTAAAATGCCAGGGCAGTATAACTACCCCACAAGTGACCCCATTTTGGAAAGAAGACACCCCCAGGTATTTCGTGATGGGCATAGTGAGTTCATGGAAGTTTAGATTTTTTGTCACAAGTTAGTGGAATATGAGACTTTGTAAGAAAAAAAGAAAAAATAATAAATCATCATTTTCCGCTAACTTGTGACAAAAAATAAAAAATTCTAGGAACTCGCCATGCCCCTCACGGAATACCTTAGGGTGTCTTCTTTCCAAAATGGGGTCACTTGTGGGGTAGTTATACTGCCCTGGCATTCTAGGGGCCCTTATGTGTGGTAAGTAGGTAAATGACCTGTGAAATCCTAAAGGTGCTCTTTGGAATGTGGGCCCCTTTGCCCACCTAGGCTGCAAAAAAGTGTCACACATGTGGTATCGCCGTATTCAGGAGAAGTTGGGCAATGTGTTTTGGGGTGTCTTTTTACATATACTCATGCTGGGTAAGAGAAATATCTCTGCAAAAGACAACTTTTCCCATTTTTTATACAAAGTTGGCATTTGACCAAGATATTTTTCTCACCCAGCATGGGTATATATAAAATGACATCCCAAAACACATTGCCCAACTTCTCCTGAGTACGGCAATACCAGATGTGTGACACTTTTTTGCAGCCTAGATGCGCAAAGGGGCCCACATTCCTTTTATGAGGGCATTTTTAGACATTTGGATCCCAGACTTCTTCTCACGCTTTAGGGCCCCTAAAATGCCAGGGCAGTATAAATACCCGACATGTGACACCATTTTGGAAAGAAGACACCCCAAGGTATTCAATGAGGGGCATGGCGAGTTCATAGAATTTTTTTTTTTTGGCACAAGTTAGCGGAAATAGTTTTTTTTTTTTTTCTCACAAAGTCTCCCTTTCCGCTAACTTGGGACAAAAATTTCAATCTTTCATGGACTCAATATGCCCCTCTCGGAATACCTTGGGGTGTCTTCTTTCCGAAATGTTGTCACATGTGGGGTATTTATACTGGCCTGGCATTCTAGGGGCCCTAAAGCGTGAGAAGAAGTCTGAAATATAAATGTCTAAAAAATTTTACGCATTTGGATTCCGTGAGGGGTATGGTGAGTTCATGTGAGATTTTATTTTTTGACACAAGTTAGTGGAATATGAGACTTTGTAAGAAAAAAAATATATATTTCCGCCAACTTGGGCCAAAAAAATGTCTGAATGGAGCCTTACAGGGGGGTGATCAATGACAGGGGGGTTATCAGGGAGTCTATATGGGGTGATCACTTCCTGTCATTGATCACCCCCCTATAAGGCTCCATTCAGATGTCCGTATGTGTTTTGCGGATCCGATCCATGTATCCGTGGATCCGTAAAAATCATACGGACATCTGAATGGAGCCTTACAGGGGGGTGATCAATGACAGGGGGGTGATCAATGACAGGGGGGTGATCAGGGAGTCTATATGGGGTGATCACCCCCCTGTCATTGATCACCCCCCTGTAAGGCTCCATTCAGATGTCCGTATGTGTTTTGCGGAACCGATCCATGTATCCGTGGATCCGTAAAAATCATACAGACATCTGAATGCAGCCTTACAGGGGGGTGATCAATGACAGGGGGGTGATCAGGGAGTCTATATGGGGTGATCACCCCCCTGTCATTGATCACCCCCCTGTAAGGCTCCATTCAGAAGTCCGTATGTGTTTTGCGGAACCGATCCATGTATCCGTGGATCCGTAAAAAAACATACGGACATCTGAATGCAGCCTTACAGGGGGGTGATCAATGACAGGGGGTGATCAGGGAGTCTATATGGGGTGATCACCCCCCTGTAAGGCTCCATTCAGACGTCTGTATGTGTTTTGCGGATCCGATCCATGTATCCGTGGATCCGTAAAAAACATACGGACGTCTGAATGGAGGCTTACAGGGGAGTGATCAATGACAGGGGGGGTGATCAATGACAGGGGGGTGATCAGGGAGTCTATAGGGGGTGATCAACCCCTGTCATTGATCACCCCCCTGTAAGGCTCCATTCAGACGTCCGTATGTGTTTTGCGGATCCGATCCATGTATCAGTGGATCCGTAAAAATCATACGGACGTCTGAATGGAGCCTTACAAGGGGGTGATCAATGACAGGGGGGTGATCAATGACAGGGGGGTGATCAGGGAGTCTATATGGGGTGATCAGGGGTTAATTAGAGGTTAATAAGTGACAGGGGGGTGTAGTGTAGTGTGGTGATTGGTGCAACTTTACAGAGCTGCTTGTGTCCTCTGGTGGTTGATCCAAACAAAAGGGGACCACCAGAGGACTAGGTAGCAGGTATATTAGACGCTGTTATCAAAACAGCATCTAATATACCTGTTAGGGGTTAAAAAAAATTGCATCTCCAGCCTGCCAGCGAACGATCGCCGCTGGCAGGCTGGAGATCCACTCACTTACCTTCCGATCCTGTGAACGCGCGCACCTGTGTGCGCGCGTTCACAGGAAATCTCGCGTCTCGCGAGATGACGCATATATGCGTGACTCTGCGCAGGGCTGCCGACTCCGGAACGCGATCCTGCGTTAGGCGGTCCGGAGGCGGTTAAAGTAATTTCCCTACCCACATTTGTTTGCAGAGCACTTGCCATGCTCTTAACCACATTTTGATGCCATTTGCAGCCCTCTAGTCCTTTCCATGACATTTTTACAGCCATTTTAGTGCTCAAAAGTTCGGGTCCCCGTTGTCTTCAATGGGGTTCGGGTTTGGGGTCAAGTTCGGGTCAAGTTCGGGTCCTGAACTTAAACTTTTTTGTGAAGTTCGGCCGAACCAGTCGAACCCGAACATCCAGGTGTCCGCTCAACTCTACTTATTATCCTTTGTGGCGTGAACTGAGAAAATTACAGCCCTTTTTTGCGGGTATTAGTGGCAGAAAAATCTATATTATTTGCTGTTCAGCTGTGTTCATATGTTCTAAAGCCTTTTGTGGCATGTATAAGTGGAAAAAAATAAGGGCCTATTTGACGTTCAGCAGTGCAGTTATATGTAGGGATGAGCGAACCCGAACTGTATAGTTCGGGTTCGTACCGAATTTTGGGGTGTCCGTGACACGGACCCGAACCCGAACATTTTCGTAAAAGTCCGGGTTCGGTGTTCGGCGCTTTCTTGGCGCTTTTTGAAAGGCTGCAAAGCAGCCAATCAACAAGCGTCATACTACTTGCCCCAAGAGGCCATCACAGCCTTGCCTACTATTGGCATGGCTGTGATTGGCCAGTGCAGCATGTGACCCAGCCTCTATATAAGCTTGGGTCACGTAGCGCTGCACGTCACTCTGCTGATACAAGCGTAGGGAGAGGTTGCTGCTGCGACGTTAGGGCGAGATTAGGCAGATTAACTCCTCCAAAAGACTTAATTCAGTGATCGATCTCCAGCTGTGGATCATTGAAGTGCTGATATTGAATTGCTCACTTTTTTTTAGGCTGCCCAGAGCGTTTTTATATCACTTTTTTCTAGGGTGATCTGCGGCCATTTTGTGGCTTGTGGTGCGCCAGCACAAGCTACCACCAAGTGCATTTAACCATCAATAGTGTGGTTATTTTTTGCTATATCCTACATCAGGTGCAGGCTGAGCCTGTGTCACCCAAGTGCATTTAACCATCAATAGTGTGGTTATTTTTTGGCCATATACTACATCAGGTGCAGGCTGAGCCTGTGTCACCCAAGTGCATTTAACCATCAATAGTGTTGTTATTTATTGCTATATCCTACATCAGGGTCAAGCTTTTATCAAGTGCATTTAACCATTAATAGTGTGGTTATTTTTTGGCCATATACTACATCAGGGGCAAGTTGAGCCTGTCACCCAGCGCCTAAAAAATAGGCCTGACATTTCTATTCCTCCAAATCAGTACAGTTTTAGCTGGTCAAGTTATATTTAGTGACCGTAAAAGCACAGTTTTTGTTCTGGGTTGAAAAACTATTCCCAAATTTGCCATTCTCAAAATTAGTAGTTTCTGCTATATCAGGCCTACTTTAAATCTATCCCAAAAAGGATATCTTAGATTGAAGGTGCTGATAGTGTCATTCTGAAAAACTTAACACACACGCTACAGTGCAGATACAAGTCTAATTCTGTGATTAAACGTATACCTGTCACACAGCGGGTAAAAAATAGGCCTCACATTTATATTCAACCAAATCTGTACTGTTTTAGCTGGTCAAATTATTTGTAGTGACCGTAAAAGCACAGTTTTTGTTCTGGGTTGAAAAACTATTCCCAAATTTGCCATTCTCAAAATTAGTAGTTTCTGTTATATCAGGCCTACTTTAAATCTATCCCAAAAAGGATATCTTAGATTCAAGGTGCTGATAGTGTCATTCTGAAAAACTTAACACACACGCTACAGTGCAGATACAAGTCTAATTCTGTGATTAAAGGTATATCTGTCACACAGCGCGTAAAAAATAGGCCTCACATTTATATTCAACCAAATCTGTCATTACTTGTGTGCCTGTATTAGTGTAATACGGTACCTAAATAGATAGCCAGACAGTGTTAGGTGTCTGTAAAAAAAGGCCTGAATTTTAATTCAATACTGTAACGGCACCGTTTCTGCAGACAAGGGGTTAAAATCCGTTTAGGCGATAAGCCCCTTTCTGAGAGACAGGCACAGCTTCTGCAGGATACACCAAACTCCCGAACTGGATACAAAATAGCACTCTAAACTGGAACCTCACGAATAGCTGCTAGCAGACGAACAGGAATCAGCTTACACTTCTGGCAATCGGTCTTCTAACAGCATACAGTGAATCCCCCCAATAACGAGACAAGGCTCCGTGTTGAGTGTCAAGAAGTGGTCTGAGGTGCTGGCACACCCAGCCTGGTTTTTATTACAGGTAAAAAAGCAAAATGAAAAGTCAGTCCTGTGTCCCAACACCGACAAATTACTTGCGCTGCTGCTGGTCCCGGAGTAGTGTGGTAGGTCATACACACTGGTGAATACAATATGAAGGGTTTTGGAACCGCGCTGCTCTGGACCAAGTCTCCCGATAAACGTGGATGGCAGAGGATGAGCCCCTTTCTCCCAACACCCAAAGGATCCAATCTTCAAAAGATCTCCTCCTCTAAGGGTTTAAATGGGATAGGCAGAATAGTGAAGCACCCTTTGCAATTTTTTCTTAAAAGGTTTTATTATACTCACAAGAGTTGGTAGACAAAAAGCATATAATACAAATTATCAGAACGTCAGGTTCCTGCCCGACCCGGGTTTCGCTGTATCGCTTCCTCAGGGGCATCTGCTGTGCATGCTTGCACTCCGGCCCTTAAATAGCCCAGCTGCTCTTAATCAGTTAACCAGTAAGGTTCCGGAACATGCAGCAGTTACTAAAACAGTTGTACATCTCACATCCTTAATTTGTCATTGTTGTTCCTTTATGCTTTCACAAACACATTAGATATGAAGATAAGGAAGGTTCCTTCCTCCTTTATGAGAGTCATAAAATCATACATAAAACATATAAAACATTAATGAAATAAAAATAGGGGATCATTTCCCTCTATTATAAATTAAACAAACCACATTTCTATCCTTATGTTGCCGCACCATTACATATTAAATTGCAGCCTAATTCGCATTATAACATCATATAACCAAAATCTACATTATCGTTCCTAGTATCCACCCACTCCTAGTGCATAGTGTCAGTATCCCCCGCCCATTCTTACTAGCGTCATCCAGGTATCCCTGCCCCACCTCCCTCCTCTGTCATAATATCATGTGGCAGCACCGCCCAATAGAACGGTCCGAATATCATGACGTCACTCACAGGTCCTTGAGAAACCAAATAAAGGAGGACAGATGCCGACATGGGTACAGACAGGCTACTGGAGCATATATTGAATGTATAACTGTCCCCTAAACTGCCTATTCCTGAATCTTATATCCACCAATCTCCACCTAATTCCTCCTATAGCGCAATACGGGTATCCTCGACCCCGCCTCCTTCCCCCGGCGTGCGTCTCTTGGGGCACCATCACTCCGCCCCCACGACGTCACCCACAGGTCCTTAGGAGGCGCGGTGGTGGAGAGCCAGATCACGCCAATAGGCGCAAGTTACAGTATACAAGGTTTCAAATCAAATTCAATATTAAGCCCTCCTGGTTGTAGGGTCCCTAATTGATAGATCCACTCCACCTCTTTCTTATTAATCTGTGCCAAAGCATCCCCTCCTCGCCAGTGATGTTTAACACTTTCTACTCCCACAAATGTTAGACCTCGCGGATTTTTTTCATGCTTTAATTTAAAATGTGCCGATACACTATGGGTCATCAGGCCTTTTTTTATATTACGTAAATGTTCCTGTATTCTGATTTTTAGTTTCCTGACCGTCCTGCCCACGTACTGGAGCCCGCAAGGGCACTCCAGCACGTATACCATACCCTCTTTTTCACACGAGCAATCTCCTCTTATACGGAAATCAGCCCCATTCTTTTTTGATGTTATAAAATTGGTGTATCTCTGCCGTTCTTTCGAATTCCGGTTCTTACATCCTGCGCAAAATCCGCACCAGGTGAATTTTCCTCCATTTTTCTGGGTCTTAATGTTTATTGGGGGGATGGCACTATGCACAAGTTTTGTTCTAATGCTTGCTGCTTTTTTAAATATAAAAGAGGGATTCTTTGGTATCGTTTTTCCTAGTATCGGGTCATTCTTTAGAATAGCCCAATTCTTTTTTACCATTTTCTTAATGTTGTCGGACATTGAGCAAAATTTGGTTACAAAGGAGAATCTATAGTCCCTATCCACCTTTTTGTTAATCTCTATGTTTAATTCCTTTCCTCCCACTTTTTCTAACTCCACACTCTGTATACACTCATCCAGAACAGTCTCATTATAACCTCTCTCCAAAAACCTATCTTTTAGTACCCCGCCTTGTGTCCTATAGTCGCTCATCACTGTACAGTTACGGGCCATCCTCTTAAACTGACCTTTCGGTATGTTCTTGAGCCATGGGCCGTAATGACAGCTCTTGATGTCAATGTAGGAGTTCACATCTGTTTCCTTAAAAAAGGACTTAGTCATGTAACGGCCATCTTCTATCCGTATGCACAGGTCTAGAAAGTTAACACTCTCATTACTGATATCCCCCACAAATCGTAGGTTCCAGTCATTATTGTTCAGTTGGTCAATGAACAACTCGAGTCCCTCTCTTCCTCCTTCCCACACTAGGAGACAGTCATCGATGTACCTCCTCCAGAAGGTCAGTTTGCCTCCTGCGGTGTCCGCTCCTAGTGTGGGAAGGATGGCACTCTCCTCCCATGCACCCATAAAAATATTTGCAAAACTGGGGGCGAATTTCGCCCCCATCGCAGTACCAATGCACTGTACGTAATATGAGTCCCTGAACCAAAAATAGTTATGATCGAGGCAATAACTGAGGCATCCTAAAATAAAATCTCTCTGTGGATCCCCTATTCTTTCATCATTCCTAATCCTACTTTCTACCGCCTCCATCCCTAATTTTTTTGGGATGACAGTGTACAGGGATGCCACGTCAATTGTGGCCATCCATGTATTCACAGTTGGGGGACTAAGGCCTTCAATAAGATCTAACACGGATCCAGTGTCCTTTAAATGCGAGGGGTTTTGCAACACGTATCCTTGCAGATAAAAGTCAATGTATTCCGTGACCCTGCACGTCAACGAGTTAAGCCCCAAAACAATTGGCCTCCCCGGAGGGTCTATTGGATTTTTATGTACTTTGGGCAGATGGTAAATCACCGGTACTAGCGGGAATGGGATGGAAAGGTATTCATATTCTTTTTTATTCAAAATTCCTTTTTTAAAACCCTCTGATAGAATGTTATCCAGAGTCAATTTATACTCCTGGGTGGGGTTACTTTTCAATTTTTTGTATGTTGTTGTATCTGATACTAATCTTGCCATTTCGGCTTCATATTTTTCTTTGTTCATTACAACAACCCCCCCTCCTTTATCAGCTGGCTTTATAATAATATCTGGGTTGTTTTCCAGATCTTTAAGGGCTTTTCTCTCTTTATATGTTAAATGTTGTGTCCCCTTATCCATATCCATCTCTTCCAACTCCTTTAATAGACCAGTTTTAAAGGCCTCTACACATTCGTTATTGGGATTTTTCGGAAAAAACTTTGATTTTTCTTTCATTTTTCCTATCCTTATCCGATTTTATATTAATCCCTTCAACATTTATGTTCTGTGGTGCAGGGTTATTAATCCAATATTTGGCCATATTTATTTTTCTGATGAATTTATGAATATCCAAAAATGCCTCAAACTTATTGATCCTCTGGCTTGGTGCATATTTCAAGCCCTTACTCAGGACATTCTTTTCTCCCTCTGTTAGGGTATGACTACTTAAGTTAAAGATTCCTCTTATATCTCCTTGCTCCTTTTCATTTTTGGGCTTATTTTTCCCTTTTCCCCTTTTTCCTCTACCAGGCTTCTTTTTTGTGGGGTCCTTACTGCTTGTTCTCTTAGTTCTCTTTCCCTCTGTACTCCTTTTATGCCCTGGTGGGGAAAATTTTGCTCATCCTGTGGTCTCAAACTCTGTCTGTCTCCCTCCTCAGTATCCCTTTTTGGTTCTTCTCCATAGCTGTTTCTTTCATAATGGGCTCCTTTTCCATAATGACTCATATTATAGTTTTCATTATAGTTTTCCTGTGGTCTCCATTTAGGTTTTCCCCTATATCCTCCTCCCTGATGTGACTGTCTGTATGGTGGTCTGTATTGCTGCCCCCTATATCCATTGTTATACCCGAAATTCCCATTATACTGTCCTCCTCTATAATCCTGATTAGGACCCCAACCACCCCATTGTCGGCCTCCATGGTTATACTGATATGCACTGTTTTGCGGGTGCCTATGATGGTTCGTTCTCCCTGAATGCGAATTATATGCATATGTATTTTCCCTATTCTGCTGATAATAATTGTCATGGTTTCGATTGTAATACCCATGGTTCTGCTGCGGCATATACTCATTAACTTGTGGTTTATAGTTGTTTTTAAAAACAACGGGGTCGAGGATACCCGTATTGCGCTATAGGAGGAATTAGGTGGAGATTGGTGGATATAAGATTCAGGAATAGGCAGTTTAGGGGACAGTTATACATTCAATATATGCTCCAGTAGCCTGTCTGTACCCATGTCGGCATCTGTCCTCCTTTATTTGGTTTCTCAAGGACCTGTGAGTGACGTCATGATATTCGGACCGTTCTATTGGGCGGTGCTGCCACATGATATTATGACAGAGGAGGGAGGTGGGGCAGGGATACCTGGATGACGCTAGTAAGAATGGGCGGGGGATACTGACACTATGCACTAGGAGTGGGTGGATACTAGGAACGATAATGTAGATTTTGGTTATATGATGTTATAATGCGAATTAGGCTGCAATTTAATATGTAATGGTGCGGCAACATAAGGATAGAAATGTGGTTTGTTTAATTTATAATAGAGGGAAATGATCCCCTATTTTTATTTCATTAATGTTTTATATGTTTTATGTATGATTTTATGACTCTCATAAAGGAGGAAGGAACCTTCCTTATCTTCATATCTAATGTGTTTGTGAAAGCATAAAGGAACAACAATGACAAATTAAGGATGTGAGATGTACAACTGTTTTAGTAACTGCTGCATGTTCCGGAACCTTACTGGTTAACTGATTAAGAGCAGCTGGGCTATTTAAGGGCCGGAGTGCAAGCATGCACAGCAGATGCCCCTGAGGAAGCGATACAGCGAAACCCGGGTCGGGCAGGAACCTGACGTTCTGATAATTTGTATTATATGCTTTTTGTCTACCAACTCTTGTGAGTATAATAAAACCTTTTAAGAAAAAATTGCAAAGGGTGCTTCACTATTCTGCCTATCCCATTTAAACCCTTAGAGGAGGAGATCTTTTGAAGATTGGATCCTTTGGGTGTTGGGAGAAAGGGGCTCATCCTCTGCCATCCACGTTTATCGGGAGACTTGGTCCAGAGCAGCGCGGTTCCAAAACCCTTCATATTGTATTCACCAGTGTGTATGACCTACCACACTACTCCGGGACCAGCAGCAGCGCAAGTAATTTGTCGGTGTTGGGACACAGGACTGACTTTTCATTTTGCTTTTTTACCTGTATTTGTGGGTCATTAAGTCTTGTTAACAACATGGACATTTTTGATTTTAGAGCTAATTTTAAGTGCAATCTTGATGTGTTTAATGAAACTCCGTATGATATTGACAAAGGGCAGGATGACATGCGATTACTATTTGTGAAACTGGAAAGAGAGTTCACTAGGGAAATCAGGACCACCTGGGACATTGCCTCCTTGGAGCGATTCCTAATGGAAGGCAGGATCCCAGAAGGTCTGAGATGGCAACTCCCTTTGGTAACTGAGGAGGAGGAAGATTTAGTGGGTTGGGAGAAAGTAATGAATGAATGTGCCTGGAAAGCTATGCAATATATTATTGTGGTTCGAAAGAACAAACTAAGGAAGATTAATAAGGCCATTGATGATTTACAGGAGGTGATTAATCCACTAATAAATGCCAATAGAGAGATATATGAGAAATGTAGTAAGCAATGTCAAGAATCTGTGCTCAAATCCGAACAAGAAATTAGGAGTAAAAAACAAAAGAAATATGCCAAAATCTGTAATGATTACAAAACAGATATGATATATAAATGGAAGAATAAGCAAAAAAACACGGAGGGGATTGGGTCAGAAACGATATTTGTGGATGAATGCAGTGATAGTAATCCAAACCCTGGAGACTACACTGGAGGTTTTACGAAACTTGAGAATGGGGTGGGGAAACAAAAAGTTTTTAAAAACAACTATAAACCACAAGTTAATGAGTATATGCCGCAGCAGAACCATGGGTATTACAATCGAAACCATGACAATTATTATCAGCAGAATAGGGAAAATACATATGCATATAATTCGCATTCAGGGAGAACGAACCATCATAGGCACCCGCAAAACAGTGCATATCAGTATAACCATGGAGGCCGACAATGGGGTGGTTGGGGTCCTAATCAGGATTATAGAGGAGGACAGTATAATGGGAATTTCGGGTATAACAATGGATATAGGGGGCAGCAATACAGACCACCATACAGACAGTCACATCAGGGAGGAGGATATAGGGGAAAACCTAAATGGAGACCACAGGAAAACTATAATGAAAACTATAATATGAGTCATTATGGAAAAGGAGCCCATTATGAAAGAAACAGCTATGGAGAAGAACCAAAAAGGGATACTGAGGAGGGAGACAGACAGAGTTTGAGACCACAGGATGAGCAAAATTTTCCCCACCAGGGCATAAAAGGAGTACAGAGGGAAGGAGAACTAAGAGAACAAGCAGTAAGGACCCCACAAAAAAGAAGCCTGGTAGAGGAAAAAGGGGAAAAGGGAAAAATAAGCCCAAAAATGAAAAGGAGCAAGGAGATATAAGAGGAATCTTTAACTTAAGTAGTCATACCCTAACAGAGGGAGAAAAGAATGTCCTGAGTAAGGGCTTGAAATATGCACCAAGCCAGAGGATCAATAAGTTTGAGGCATTTTTGGATATTCATAAATTCATCAGAAAAATAAATATGGCCAAATATTGGATTAATAACCCTGCACCACAGAACATAAATGTTGAAGGGATTAATATAAAATCGGATAAGGATAGGGAGATTCTACATACAAAAATGAAAGAAAAATCAAAGTTTTTTCCGAAAAATCCCAATAACGAATGTGTAGAGGCCTTTAAAACTGGTCTATTAAAGGAGTTGGAAGAGATGGATATGGATAAGGGGACACAAAATTTAACATATAAAGAGAGAAAAGCCCTTAAAGATCTGGAAAACAACCCAGATATTATTATAAAGCCAGCTGATAAAGGAGGGGGGGTTGTTGTAATGAACAAAGAAAAATATGAAGCCGAAATGGCAAGATTA
Organism: Bufo bufo; assembly: GCF_905171765.1. Lineage (NCBI taxonomy): Eukaryota > Metazoa > Chordata > Amphibia > Anura > Bufonidae > Bufo > Bufo bufo. The sequence goes on from NC_053393.1 coordinate 291,628,759, forward strand.
GTATCAGATACAACAACATACAAAAAATTGAAAAGTAACCCCACCCAGGAGTATAAATTGACTCTGGATAACATTCTATCAGAGGGTTTTAAAAAAGGAATTTTGAATAAAAAAGAATATGAATACCTTTCCATCCCATTCCCGCTAGTACCGGTGATTTACCATCTGCCCAAAGTACATAAAAATCCAATAGACCCTCCGGGGAGGCCAATTGTTTTGGGGCTTAACTCGTTGACGTGCAGGGTCACGGAATACATTGACTTTTATCTGCAAGGATACGTGTTGCAAAACCCCTCGCATTTAAAGGACACTGGATCCGTGTTAGATCTTATTGAAGGCCTTAGTCCCCCAACTGTGAATACATGGATGGCCACAATTGACGTGGCATCCCTGTACACTGTCATCCCAAAAAAATTAGGGATGGAGGCGGTAGAAAGTAGGATTAGGAATGATGAAAGAATAGGGGATCCACAGAGAGATTTTATTTTAGGATGCCTCAGTTATTGCCTCGATCATAACTATTTTTGGTTCAGGGACTCATATTACGTACAGTGCATTGGTACTGCGATGGGGGCGAAATTCGCCCCCAGTTTTGCAAATATTTTTATGGGTGCATGGGAGGAGAGTGTCATCCTTCCCACACTAGGAGCGGACACCGCAGGAGGCAAACTGACCTTCTGGAGGAGGTACATCGATGACTGTCTCCTAGTGTGGGAAGGAGGAAGAGAGGGACTCGAGTTGTTCATTGACCAACTGAACAATAATGACTGGAACCTACGATTTGTGGGGGATATCAGTAATGAGAGTGTTAACTTTCTAGACCTGTGCATACGGATAGAAGATGGCCGTTACATGACTAAGTCCTTTTTTAAGGAAACAGATGTGAACTCCTACATTGACATCAAGAGCTGTCATTACGGCCCATGGCTCAAGAACATACCGAAAGGTCAGTTTAAGAGGATGGCCCGTAACTGTACAGTGATGAGCGACTATAGGACACAAGGCGGGGTACTAAAAGATAGGTTTTTGGAGAGAGGTTATAATGAGACTGTTCTGGATGAGTGTATACAGAGTGTGGAGTTAGAAAAAGTGGGAGGAAAGGAATTAAACATAGAGATTAACAAAAAGGTGGATAGGGACTATAGATTCTCCTTTGTAACCAAATTTTGCTCAATGTCCGACAACATTAAGAAAATGGTAAAAAAGAATTGGGCTATTCTAAAGAATGACCCGATACTAGGAAAAACGATACCAAAGAATCCCTCTTTTATATTTAAAAAAGCAGCAAGCATTAGAACAAAACTTGTGCATAGTGCCATCCCCCCAATAAACATTAAGACCCAGAAAAATGGAGGAAAATTCACCTGGTGCGGATTTTGCGCAGGATGTAAGAACCGGAATTCGAAAGAACGGCAGAGATACACCAATTTTATAACATCAAAAAAGAATGGGGCTGATTTCCGTATAAGAGGAGATTGCTCGTGTGAAAAAGAGGGTATGGTATACGTGCTGGAGTGCCCTTGCGGGCTCCAGTACGTGGGCAGGACGGTCAGGAAACTGAAAGTCAGAATACAGGAACATTTACGTAATATAAAAAAAGGCCTGATGACCCATAGTGTATCGGCACATTTTAAATTAAAGCATGAAAAAAATCCGCGAGGTCTAACATTTGTGGGAGTAGAAAGTGTTAAACATCACTGGCGAGGAGGGGATGCTTTGGCACAGATTAATAAGAAAGAGGTGGAGTGGATCTATCAATTAGGGACCCTACAACCAGGAGGGCTTAATATTGAATTTGATTTGAAACCTTGTATACTGTAACTTGCGCCTATTGGCGTGATCTGGCTCTCCACCACCGCGCCTCCTAAGGACCTGTGGGTGACGTCGTGGGGGCGGAGTGATGGTGCCCCAAGAGACGCACGCCGGGGGAAGGAGGCGGGGTCGAGGATACCCGTATTGCGCTATAGGAGGAATTAGGTGGAGATTGGTGGATATAAGATTCAGGAATAGGCAGTTTAGGGGACAGTTATACATTCAATATATGCTCCAGTAGCCTGTCTGTACCCATGTCGGCATCTGTCCTCCTTTATTTGGTTTCTCAAGGACCTGTGAGTGACGTCATGATATTCGGACCGTTCTATTGGGCGGTGCTGCCACATGATATTATGACAGAGGAGGGAGGTGGGGCAGGGATACCTGGATGACGCTAGTAAGAATGGGCGGGGGATACTGACACTATGCACTAGGAGTGGGTGGATACTAGGAACGATAATGTAGATTTTGGTTATATGATGTTATAATGCGAATTAGGCTGCAATTTAATATGTAATGGTGCGGCAACATAAGGATAGAAATGTGGTTTGTTTAATTTATAATAGAGGGAAATGATCCCCTATTTTTATTTCATTAATGTTTTATATGTTTTATGTATGATTTTATGACTCTCATAAAGGAGGAAGGAACCTTCCTTATCTTCATATCTAATGTGTTTGTGAAAGCATAAAGGAACAACAATGACAAATTAAGGATGTGAGATGTACAACTGTTTTAGTAACTGCTGCATGTTCCGGAACCTTACTGGTTAACTGATTAAGAGCAGCTGGGCTATTTAAGGGCCGGAGTGCAAGCATGCACAGCAGATGCCCCTGAGGAAGCGATACAGCGAAACCCGGGTCGGGCAGGAACCTGACGTTCTGATAATTTGTATTATATGCTTTTTGTCTACCAACTCTTGTGAGTATAATAAAACCTTTTAAGAAAAAATTGCAAAGGGTGCTTCACTATTCTGCCTATCCCATTTAAACCCTTAGAGGAGGAGATCTTTTGAAGATTGGATCCTTTGGGTGTTGGGAGAAAGGGGCTCATCCTCTGCCATCCACGTTTATCGGGAGACTTGGTCCAGAGCAGCGCGGTTCCAAAACCCTTCATATGGTTTTTATTACAGTTGTTGCAAATACAGGTCCGCCCACAGGGGTTTGAAATACAGCCAATCAATATGTTACAACACATACAATGTAAGTACACGCCCCTAGGGGACCAGAAGGAAGACTTGTGACATAGGACAGATATGCAGCACTGTAGGATACACAGAGAAAATACATCCCCACAATGCATCATGGTTTCCTCCTCTCTGTCCCGGAGACAACCGAGGCGTAATCCAATTATCTCTCAAGACAAAGAGAAGTCACCAATACACATGCGCAGACAACAGGACAGACATCACCCTTTAAACACACAATGGGACAATGGCACAATAGAAACACACCCAGCATTTTCCTCCCAAGTTACACTTATTATAAATTGTTACAACTTTGTGAGTTTACATTGGCCATACATATAACTTACATCAATTTAAACAGTATAACTTGGGGACAAACCTATCCAAAATTCACTTGAATCGGTTCAGGGGTTTAAAAGTTAGTATATGGCCCATAATCCTGGGGCAAGAGGCCAGCAGCCAGGCCTCTCCAAAACCCAGTGGCGAGGTTGGTTTCGCCACAAATACATTGGCCCGAATAATATTTTTCATATTGTGGTGAACGGCAACAATGAGGAAAACAACTAGTAAGGGACGCGGACGTGGACATGGTCGTGGTGGTGTTAGTGGACCCTCTGGTGCTGGGAGAGGACGTGGCCGTTCTGCCACAGCCACACGTCCTAGTGTACCAACTACCTCAGGTCCCAGTAGCCGCCAGAATTTACAGGGATATTTGGTGGGGCCCAATGCCGTTCTAAGGATGGTAAGGCCTGAGCAGGAACAGGCATTAGTCAATTGGCTGGCCGACAGAGCATTCAGCACGTTCACATTATCTCCCACCCAGTCTTCTGCAGAAATCGCACAGACGGCGAATGAAAACAAAGCCCATCAGTCTGTCACATCACCCCCATGCATATCAGGGAAACTGTCTGAGCCTCAAGTTATGCAGCAGTCTCTTATGCTGTTTGAAGACTCTGCTGCCAGGGTTTCCCAAGGGCATCCACCTAGCCCTTCGCCAGAGGTGGAAGAGATAGAATGCACTAACGCACAACCACTTATGTTTCCTGATGATGAGGACATGGGAATACCACCTCAGCACGTCTCTGATGATGACGAAACACAGGTGCCAACTGCTGCGTCTTTCTGCAGTGTGCAGACTGAACAGGAGGTCAGGGATCAAGACTGGGTGGAAGACGATGCAGGGGACGATGAGTTCCTAGTCCCCACATGGAATGAAGGTCGTGCCACTGACTTTCACAGTTTGGAGGAAGAGGCAGTGGTGAGACCGAGCCAACAGCGTAGCAAAAGAGGGAGCAGTGGGCAAAATCAGAACACCCGCCGCCAAGAGACTCCGCCTGCTACTGACCGCCGCCATCTGGGACCGAGCACCCCAAAGGCAGCTTCAAGGAGTTCCCTGGCATGGCACTTCTTTAAACAATGTGCTGACGACAAGACCCGAGTGGTTTGCACGCTGTGCCATCAGAGCCTGAAGCGAGGCATTAACGTTCTGAACCTTAGCACAACCTGCATGACCAGGCACCTGCATGCAAAGCATGAACTGCAGTGGAGTAAACACCTTAAAAACAAAGAAGTAACTCAGGCTCCCCCTGCTACCTCTTCTGCTGCTGCCGCCTCGGCCTCTTCTGCTGCTGCCGCCGCCTCGGCCTCTTCCTCCGCCTCTGGAGGAACGTTGGCACCTGCCGCCCAGCAAACATGGGATGTACCACCAACACCACCACCTGCGTCACCAAGCATCTCAACCATGTCACACGGCAGCGTTAAGCTCTCCATCTCACAAATATTTGAGAGAAAGCGTAAATTCCCACCTAGCCACCCTCGATCCCTGGCCCTGAATGCCAGCATTTCTAAACTACTGGCCTATGAAATGCTGTCATTTAGGCTGGTGGACACAGACAGCTTCAAATAGCTTCAAAAGAGTGAAAATAAAAGAGTCCAATTGCCCCCCGAAACAATGCCAGAACAGGTCAGAAGCACAGAGGTTAAGAAATGATAAGCTCAGAGTCCTGTCTACAAATGCTCGCAGTTTAGGTAAAAAAATCAATGAACTTGGGTCAATAATGGCATCTGAGAATGTAGATTTAGTGGCTGTTACGGAGACATGGTTTAATGAAAGAAATGACTGGGACATAACCATACAAGGGTACTCTTTATACAGAAGAGACAGAGAAGGCAAGAAAGGAGGAGGAGTGGCCCTGTATGTGAAAGATAGCATTAAATCTAACCTAATACAAGTTGGTGAGGCCAACATAGAGTCAGTTTGGGTTACGTTGCAGTTTGCTAACCATGCAGTAACTCGTGTAGGTGTGATATATAGACCACCTGGTCAAGTTAAAGAACTAGATGATCTACTAGTTGAAGAAATAGCTAAAATGACAATGAAAGGAGAAGTTATCATTATGGGAGATTTCAATCTTCCAGATATAAACTGGAAAACCAAAATAGCAAGTTCTACCAGGAGTACAGATATTCTAAATTCCCTACTGGGGTTATCTCTACAACAAGTGGTTGAGGAGCCAACCCGGAGGGAGGCCATTCTGGATTTGGTATTCACAAATGGGGATTCGGTATATGATGTCATTGTAGGCGAAACCTTGGGATCTAGTGATCACCAGTCAGTGTGGTTTAATATAAGAACTGTGAAAGAGTCCCACCACACAAAAACAAAAGTTTTAGATTTTAGAAAAACAGACTTTTCAAAAATGAAATTAGACATAAATGAGTCCTTATCAGACTGGAACGGATTACATGGAGTCCAGGAGAAATGGGACTACTTAAAAGGTGCATTATTGAAGGCAACAGAAAATTGCATTAGACTTGTCAGTAAAAGCAAAAAAAGGAAGAGACCACTGTGATACTCAGCAGAAGTGGCCCAAATCATTAAAAATAAAAAGCTAGCATTTTGTAATTATAAAAAAACCCAGAGCAATGAAGATAAGGAAATCTACAAGATTAAGCAGAGAGAGGCCAAGCAAGTTATAAGAACTTCTAAAGCGCAGGCAGAAGAAAAACTAGCTCAGTCTATGAAAAAAGGGGATAAGACATTCTTCAGATATATAAATGAAAAAAGGAAATTAAAACAAGGAATAACTAAATTAAAAACAAAGGACGGAAGGTATGTAGAAGAGAATAAAGGGCTAGCCGACTGCCTTAATGAATACTTCTGTTCAGTTTTTACAAAAGAAAAAGGAGAAGGACCTCCACTAGAAAGAATGACTATTAAATCGTTTGATGCATGTATCTTTACAGAGGAAGATGTTCTAAGTTTGCTGTCTAAGGTGAAGATGGATAAGTCACAGGGGCCTGATGAGATACACCCAAAATTACTAAAAGAGCTTAGTGGTGAGCTGGCAAAACCGCTAACAGATTTATTTAACCAATCATTAGTAACAGGAGTCGTCCCGGAAGATTGGAAATTGGCTAATGTCGTGCCCATTCACAAGAAAGGTAGTAGGGAGGAATCGAGCAACTATAGACCAGTGAGTCTGACATCAATAGTAGGCAAATTAATGGGAACCCTATTAAAGGATAGGATTGTGGAACATCTAAAATCCCATGGATTGCAAGATGAAAAACAACATGGGTTTACTTCAGGGAGATCATGTCAAACAAATCTTATAGATTTTTTTTGATTGGGTGACTAAAATAATAGACGGTGGAGGTACAGTAGACATCGCATATCTAGATTTTAGTAAGGCTTTTGACACTGTCCCACATAGAAGACTTATCAATAAACTGCAGTCATTGAGCATGGACTCCCATATTGTTGAGTGGATTAGGCAGTGGCTGAGTGACAGACAACAGAGGGTGGTAGTCAATGGAGAACATTCAAAACAAGGTCATGTTACCAGTGGGGTTCCACAGGGATCTGTACTGGGACCAATTTTGTTTAATATCTTCATAAGTGATATTGCAAAAGGCCTCGATGGTAAGGTTTGTCTTTTTGCTGATGACACAAAGATAGGTAACAGGGTTGATGTTCCTGGAGGGAAACGCCAAATGGAAAAGGATTTAGGAAAACTAGAAGAATGGTCAGAACTCTGGCAACTGAAATTTAATGTGGATAAGTGCAAGATAATGCACCTGGGGCGTAAAAACCCAAGGGCAGAATATAGAATATTTGACACAGTCCTGACCTCAGTATCTGAGGAAAGGGATTTAGGAGTAATTATTTCAGAAGACTTAAAGGTGGGAAGACAATGTAATAGAGCAGCACGAAATGCCAGCAGAATGCTTGGATGTATAGGGAGAGGTATAAGCAGTAGAAAGAGTGAAGTGCTTATGCCGCTGTACAGAACACTGGTGAGACCTCACTTGGAGTATTGTGCGCAGTACTGGAGGCCATATCTCCAGAGGATATAGATACTCTAGAGAGAGTTCAGAGAAGAGCTACTAAACTAGTACATGGATTGCAGGATAAAACTTACCAGGAAAGGTTAAAGGACCTTAATATGTATAGCTTGGAAGAAAGAAGAGACAGAGGGGATATGATAGAAACTTTTAAATACATAAAGGGAATCAACTCGGTAAAGGAGGAGAGCATATTGATAAGAAGAAAAACTACCACAAGAGGACACAGTTTTAAATTAGAGGGGCAAAGGTTTAAAAGTAATATAAGGAAGTATTACTTTACTGAGAGAGTAGTGGATGCATGGAATAGCCTTCCTGCAGAAGTGGTAGCTGCAAATACAGTGAAGGGGTTTAAGCATGCATGGGATAGGCATAAGGCTATCCTTCATATAAGATAGGGCCAGGGACTATTCATAGGATTCAGATATATTGGGCAGACTAGATGGGCCAAATGGTTCTTATCTGCCGACACATTCTATGCTTCTATGTTTCTATGTAGCTCATGTCGCTTGCTGTCCCACAGTATGTTGTTCCCAGCCGGCACTACTTCTCCAAGGGAGCCGTGCCTTCCCTGCACAACCAAGTGTCCAATAAAATCAAGTGTGCACTGCGCAACGCCATCTGTGGCAAGGTCCACCTAACCCCAGATACGTGGACCAGTAAGCACGGCCAGGGACGCTATATCTCCCTAACTGCACACTGGGTAAATGTAGTGGCGGCTGGGCCCCAGGCGGAGAGCTGTTTGGCGCACGTCCTTCCGCCGCCAAGGATCGCAGGGCAACATTCTTTGCCTCCTGTCTCCTCCTCCTCCTACTCAGCTTCCTCCTCCTCTTCTTCCACCTGCTCATCCAGTCAGCCACACACCTTCACCACCAACTTCAGCACAGCCCGGGGTAAACGTCAGCAGGCCGTTCTGAAACTCATATGTTTGGGGGACAGGCCCCACACCGCACAGGAGTTGTGGCGGGGTATAGAACAACAGACCGACGAGTGGTTGCTGCCGGTGAGCCTCAAGCCCGGCCTGGTGGTGTGCGATAATGGGAGAAATCTCGTTGCAGCTCTGGGACTAGCCGGTTTGACGCACATCCCTTGCCTGGCGCATGTGCTGAATTTGGTGGTGCAGAAGTTCATTCGCAACTACCCCGACATGTCAGAGCTGCTGCATAAAGTGTGGGCCGTCTGTTCGCGCTTCCGGCGTTCACACCCTGCTGTTGCACGCCTGTCTGCGCTACAGCGTAACTTCGGCCTTCCCGCTCACCGCCTCATATGCGATGTGCCCACCAGGTGGAACTCCACCTTGCACATGCTGGACAGACTGTGCGAGCAGCAGCAGGCCATAGCGGAGTTTCAGCTGCAGCACGCATGGGTCAGTCGCACTGCGGAACAGCACCACTTCACCACCAATGACTGGGCCTCCATGCGAGACCTGTGTGCCCTGTTGCGCTGTTTCGAGTACTCCACCAACATGGCCAGTGGCGATGACGCCGTTATCAGCGTTACAATACCACTTCTATGTCTCCTTGAGAAAACACTTAGGGCGATGATGGAAGAGGAGGTGGCCCAGGAGGAAGAGGAGGAAGAGGGGTCATTTTTAGCACTTTCAGGCCAGTCTCTTCGAAGTGACTCAGAGGGAGGTTTTTTGAAACACCAGAGGCCAGGTACAAATGTGGCCAGACAGGGCCCACTACTGGAGGACGAGGAGGACGAGGATGAGGAGGAGGTGGAGGAGGATGAGGATGAAGCATGTTCACAGCGGGGTGGCACCCAAAGCAGCTCGGGCCCATCACTGGTGCGTGGCTGGGGGGAAACACAGGACGATGACGATACGCCTCCCACAGAGGACAGCTTGTCCTTACCTCTGGGCAGCCTGGCACACATGAGCGACTACATGCTGCAGTGCCTGCGCAACGACAGCAGAGTTGCCCACATTTTAACATGTGCGGACTACTGGGTTGCCACCCTGCTGGATCCCCGGTACAAAGACAATGTGCCCACCTTACTTCCTACACTGGAGCGTGATAGGAAGATGCGCGAGTACAAGCGCACGTTGGTAGACGCGCTACTGAGAGCATTCCCAAATGTCACAGGGGAACCAGTGGAAGCCCAGGGCGAAGGCAGAGGAGGAGCAAGAGGTCGCCAACGCAGCTGTGTCACGGCCAGCTCCTCTGAGGGCAGGGTTAGCATTGCAGAGATGTGGAAAAGTTTTGTCACCATGCCACAGCTAACTGCACCACCACCTGATACGGAACGTGTTAGCAGGAGGCAACATTTCACTAACATGGTGGAACAGTACCTGTGCACACCCCTCCACGTACTGACTGATGGTTCGGCCCCATTCAACTTCTGGGTCTCCAAATTGTCCACGTGGCCAGAGCTAGCCTTTTACGCCTTGGAGGTGCTGGCCTGCCTGGCGGCCAGCGTTTTGTCTGAACGTGTATTCAGCACGTCAGGGGGCGTCATTACAGACAAACGCAGCCGCCTGTCTACAGCCAATGTGGACAAGCTGACGTTCATAAAAATGAACCAGGCATGGATCCCACAGGACCTGTCCATCCCTTGTGCAGATTAGACATTAACTACCTCCCCTTAACAATATATTATTGTACTCCAGGGCACTTCCTCATTCAATCCTATTTTTATTTTCATTTTACCATTATATTGCGGGGCAACCCAAAGTTGAATGAACCTCTCCTCTGTCTGGGTGCCGGGGCCTAAATGTGTGACAGTGACCTGTTCCAGTGGTGGGTGACATGAAGCCTGATTCTCTGCTATGACATGAAGACTGATTCTCTGCTGACATGAAGCCTGAATCTCTGTTATGGGACCTCTCTTCTCTGCCTGGGTGCCTGGGCCTAAATATGTGACAGTGGCCTGTTCCAGTGGTGGGTGACGTGAAGCCTGATTCTCTGCTATGGCATGAAGACAGATTCTGTGCTGACATGAAGCCTGATTCTCTGTTACGGGACCTCTCTCCTCTGTCTGGGTGCCTGGGCCTAAATGTGTGACAGTGGCCTGTTCCAGTGGTGGGTGACGTGAAGCCTGATTCTCTGCTATGACATGAAGACTGATTCTGTGCTGACATGAAGCCAGATTCTCTGTTACGGGACCTCTCTCCTCTGTCTGGGTGCCTGGGCCTAAATATGTGACAGTGGCCTGTTCCAGTGGTGGGTGACGTGAAGCCTGATTCTCTGCTATGACATGAAGACTGATTCTCTGCTGACATGAAGCCTGAATCTCTGTTATGGGACCTCTCTCCTCTGCCTAGGTGCCTGGGCCTAAATTTGTGACAGTGGCCTGTTCCAGTGGTGGGTGACGTGAAGCCTGATTCTTTGCTATGACATGAAGCCAGATTCTCTGTTACGGGACCTCTCTCCTCTGTCTGGGTGCCTGGGCCTAAATATGTGACAGTGGCCTGTTCCAGTGGTGGGTGACGTGAAGCCTGATTCTCTGCTATGACATGAAGACTGATTCTCTGCTGACATGAAGCCTGAATCTCTGTTACGGGACCTCTCTCCTCTGCCTGGGTGCCTGGGCCTAAATATGTGACAGTGGCCTGTTCCAGTGGTGGGTGACGTGAAGCCTGATTCTCTGCTATGACATGCAGACTGATTCTCTGCTGACATGAAGCCTGAATCTCTGTTATGGGACCTCTCTCCTCTGCCTGGGTGCCTGGGCCTAAATATGTGACAGTGGCCTGTTCCAGTGGTGGGTGACATGAAGCCTGATTCTCTGCTATGACATGAAGACTGATTCTCTGCTGACATGAAGCCTGAATCTCTGTTATGGGACCTCTCTCCTCTGCCTGGGTGCCTGGGCCTAAATATGTGACAGTGGCCTGTTCCAGTGTTGGGTGACGTAAAGCCTGATTCTCTGCTATGACATGCAGACTTATTCTCTGCTGACATGAAGCCAGATTCTCTGTTACGGGACCTCTCTCCTCTGCCTGGGTGCCGGGGCCTAAATATATGACAATGGACTGTTACAGTGGTGGGTGACGTGAAGCCAGATTCTCTGCTATGGCATGAAAACTGATTCTCTGCTGACGTGAAGCCAGATTCTCTGCCATGGGACCTCTCTCCAATTGATATTGGTTTATTTTTATATATTTTATTTTTATTTTAATTCATTTCCCTATCCACATTTGTTTGCAGGGGATTTACCTACATGTTGCTGCCTTTTACAGCCTTTTTAGTGCCGAAAAGTTCAGGTCCCCATTGACTTCAATGGGGTTTGGGTTCAAGATGAAGTTCGGGTCGGGTTCGGATCCCGAACCCGAACATTTCCGGGAAGTTCGGCCGAACTTCTCGAACCCGAACATCCAGGTGTTCGCTCAACTCTAGTTATATGTTCTAAAGCCTTTTTGATGTGTATTAGTGGCACACAAAAAAAATATCCGAAAGGTGCTCTTTGGAATGTGGGCCCCTTTGCCCACCTAGGCTGCAAAAAAGTGTCACACATGTGGTATCTCCGTATTCAGGAGAAGTTGGGGAATGTGTTTTGGGGTGTCATTTTACATATACCCATGCTGGGTGAGAGAAATATCTTGGCAAAATACAACTTTTCCCATTTTTTTATACAAAGTTGGCATTTGACCAAGATATTTATCTCACCCAGCATGGGTATATGTAAAATGACACCCCAAAACACATTCCCCAACTTCTCCTGAATACGGAGATACCACATGTGTGACACTTTTTTGCAGCTTAGGTGGGCAAAGGGGCCCAAATTCCTTTTAGGAGGGCATTTTTAGACATTTGGATACCAGACTTCTTCTCATGCTTTGGGGCCCCTAAAATGCCAGGGCAGTATAAATACCCCACATGTGACCCTATTTTGGAAAGAAGACACCCCAAGGTATTCAATGAGGGGCATGGCGACTTCATAGAAAAAAAAATTTTTGGCACAAGTTAGCGGAAATTGATTTTTTTGATTTTTTTCTCACAAAGTCTCCCTTTCCGCTAACTTGGGACAAAAATTTCAATCTCTCATGGACTCAATATGCCCCTCAGCGAATACCTTGGGGTGTCTTCTTTCCAAAATGGTGTTATTTGTGGGGTGTTTGTACTGCCCTGGCATTTGAGGGTCTCCGCAATCATTACATGTATGGCCAGCATTAGGAGTTTCTGCTATTCTCCTTATATTGAGCATATGGGTAATGAGATTTTTTTTTTTCCGTTCAGCCTCTGGGCTGAAAGAAAAAAATGAACGGCACAGATTTCTTCATTCGCATCGATCAATGTGGATGAAAAAATCTCTGCCAAAAAAAAAAAGGAGGGGAAAGGCGTCTGCCAGGACATAGGAGCTCCGCCCAACATCCATACCCACTTAGCTCGTATGCCCGGGCAAACCAGATTTCTCCATTCACATCAATCGATGTGGATGAATAAATCATTGCCGGGATTTTTTTTTTTTTTTTTATATACAAAGTGTTTGCCAAAGCATAGGAACACCGCCACCTCCTCAGCTCATATGCCTCGGCAAACGTATCTTTTACTGCAGAGGAGAAATCTCGTCTTGCAGCGCCGCATACACCGACTTGCGTGTATTCTGACAGCAGCGCAATGCTTCTGTCCGAATGCACATCAGTGCTGCAGCTAGTCGATCGGTTGGTCCACCTGGAAGGTAAAAAAAAAAAACAGGCCGCAACACAATAATTTTATTAACTTTGGAAGAGAACATATAAACTTCAACTTTTTGAACTGAACATTAACCTTTTTGCTTACTGGTGTTTTTTTTTTTTTTTACCTTTATAGAACAAACCTCTCCTTCCCCATGGGTCAATGTGCAAAGCGCAAATCGTTCAAAGATGTGGTGAAGTACGTTATGCACTTTGTCCCATGTGAAAGGAGACGTTTGCAGCAGCTGTGAGTGAATGGGCCCTAATAGCCCTGTGTGCCTGTTCTGGTGAGATGTGATCCCTATGCTAGGTGTACCTGTGTGTGGTACTTCCGGAAACACTCTCCTAAGCATAGGGCAGGGTGGTCAGGACAGTCAGGACAGAAATAGCGGGTGTCACGCCTTATTCCACTCCTGCTACAGACACGACATCTTTTTCGGGGTGACGGTTAGGTTGAGGTACCAGCAACGACATTGGGGAAATGTCGCTCGTGTAGACGGCTAACTACACTGGTGGATGGGGCCACGGAACCTTCTGGATACAGGAGGTTCTCGATGATCTCTTCCTGGAATTTGAGGAAGGATCGTGTTCTCCCAGCCTTACTGTAGAGAACAAAACTATTATACAGAGCCAACGTGCAGGTCGGGGGACACCTGGGAAATAGTGACCATAAAGTAATAACCTTCCAATTATCATTCAAAAGAGCGTTTCTACAGGGAGGAACAAAAATACCAAACTTCAAAAAAGCTAAATTTAGCCAACTAAGAGAGGCCATAGGCCAAACTAACTGGGACAAAGTCCTCACAAATACAGACACAAAATGGGATATCTTTAAAAACATCCTAAAAACTCATTGTCAGAGGTACATACCGTATGGTAATAAAAGGTTAAGGAACAAAAAGAAACCAATGTGGATAAATAGAACTGTAAAGAAAGCAATAAATGACAAAAAGAAAGCATATAAAACACTAAAACAGAAGGGTTGCACGGAAGCACTGAAAAACTATAAGGAAAAAAATAGAACATGTAAAAAACAAATAAAAGCGGCCAAACTAGAGACCGAGAGATTAATTGCCAAAGAGAGTAAAACAACCCTAAAATGTTCTTAAATTATATAAATGTTAAAAAGTATAAAGCTGAAGGTGTTGGCCCTTTAAAGAGTAATGAGGGGGGAGTCGCAGAGAGCGACGAGGAGAAAGCAAAGCTGTTAAATATTTTTTTCTCCAATGTATTCACTGAGGAAAATAAATTGTCAGATGACATGCAGAATGCAAAAATAAATTCCCCATTAAAAGTGTCCTGTCTGACCCAGGAAGAAGTACATCAGCGGCTTAAAAAGATTAAAATAGACAAATCGCCAGGACCGGATGGCATACACCCCCGTATCCTAAAGGAATTAAGTAATGTCATAGCCAGACCCTTATTTCTGATATTTGCAGACTCTATACTGACAGGGAATGTCCCACAGGATTGGCGCGTGGCATATGTGGTGCCAATATTCAAAAAGGGGCCAAAAACAGAGCCTGGAAACTATAGGCCGGTAAGTTTAACATCTGTTGTGGGTAAACTGTTTGAAGGTTTTCTGAGAGATGCTATATTAGAGCATCTCAACGGAAATAGGCAAATAACGCCATATCAGCATGGCTTCGTGAGGGATCGGTCATGTCAAACTAATTTAATCAGTTTCTATGAGGAGGTAAGTTCTAGACTTGACAGCGGCGAATCAATGGATGTCGTATATCTGGACTTCTCCAAAGCATTTGACACTGTACCGCATAAAAGGTTAGTATATAAAATGAGAATGCTCGGACTGGGAGAAAACATCTGTATGTGGGTAAGTAACTGGCTGAGTGATAGAAAACAGAGGGTGGTTATTAACGGTACACATTCAGATTGGGTCACTGTCACTAGTGGGGTACCTCAGGGGTCAGTATTGGGCCCTATTCTCTTCAATATATTTATTAATGATCTTGTAGAAGGCTTGCATAGTAAAGTATCAATTTTCGCAGATGACACTAAACTGTGTAAAGTAATTTACACTGAAGAGGACAGTATACTACTACAGAGGGATCTGGATAGATTGTAGGCTTGGGCAGATAAGTGGCAGATGAGGTTTAACACTGATAAATGTAAGGTTATGCACATGGGAAGGAAAAATGCAAGTCACCCGTACATACTAAATGGTAAAACACTCGGTAACACTGACATGGAAAAGGATCTAGGAATTTTAATAAACAGCAAACTAAACAGCAAAAACCAGTGTCAGGCAGCTGCTGCCAAGGCGAATAAGATAATGGGTTGCATCAAAAGGGGCATAGATTCCCGTGATATGAACATAGTCCTACCACTTTACAAATCGCTAGTCAGACCACACATGGAGTACTGTGTACAGTTCTGGGCTCCTGTAAACAAGGCAGACATAGCAGAGCTAGAGAGGGTTCAGAGGAGGGCAACTAAAGTAATAACTGGAATGGGGCAACTACAGTACCCTGAAAGATTATCAAAATTAGGGTTATTCACTTTAGAAAAAAGACGACTGAGGGGAGATCTAATTAATATGTATAAATATATCAGGGGTCAGTACAGAGATCTATCCCATCAGCTATTTATCCCCAGGACTGTGACTGTGACGAGGGGACATCCTCTGCGTCTGGAGGAAAGAAGGTTTGTACACAAACATAGAAGAGGATTCTTTACGGTAAGAGCAGTGAGACTATGGAACTCTCTGCCTGAGGAGGTGGTGATGGTGAGTACAATAAAGGAATTCAAGAGGGGCCTGGATGTGTTTCTAGAGCGTAATAATATTACAGGCTATAGCTACTAGAGAGGGGTCGTTGATCCAGGGAGTTATTCTGATTGGAGTCGGGAAGAAATTTTTTATTCCCCTAAAGTGGAGAAAATTGGCTTCTACCTCACAGGGTTTTTTGCCTTCCTCTGGATCAACTTGCAGGATAACAGGCCGAACTGGATGGACAAATGTCTTTTTTCGGCCTTATGTACTATGTTACAATTGAATCAAATATACAGACACCTTCTTATACCAGCGTCTGGTTCTGCGGGAAACTAAATACGGAGACAACATCTGGTCATTGAAGTCTACACCTCCCATGAGCAAATTATAGTCGTGGACTGAGAGCGGCTTTTCAATGACACGGGTTGCTCGCTCAATTTGGATTGTCGTGTCTGCGTGAATGGAGGAGAGCATGTAAACGTCACGCTTGTCTCTCCATTTCACCGCGAGCAGTTCTTTGTTACACAAGGCAGCCCTCTCCCCCCTTGCAAGACGGGTGGTAACGAGCCATTGGGGGAAGCCCCGGCGACTAGGTCGCACGGTGCCACAGGCGCAAATCCGTTCTAGAAACAAATGCCTAAAGAGGGCCACACTTGTGTAGAAATTGTCCACATAAAGATGGTACCCCTTGCCGAATAAGGGTGACACCAAGTCCCAGACTGTCTTCCCACTGCTCCCCAGGTAGTCAGGGCAACCGACCGGCTCCAGGGTCTGATCTTTTCCCTCATAGACACAAAATTTGTGGGTATAGCCTGTGGCCCTTTCACAGAGCTTATACAATTTGACCCCATACCGGGCACGCTTGCTTGGGATGTATTGTTTGAAGCCAAGGCGCCCGGTAAAATGTATTAGGGACTCGTCTATGCAGATGTTTTGCTCGGGGGTATACAAATCTGCAAATTTCTGGTTGAAATGGTCTATGAGGGGCCGAATTTTGTGGAGCCGGTCAAAAGCTGGGTGGCCTCTGGGACGGGAGGTGGTGTTGTCGCTAAAATGCAGAAAACGCAGGATAGTCTCAAATCGTGTCCTGGACATAGCAGCAGAGAACTTGGGCATGTGATGAATTGGGTTCGTGGACCAATATGACCGCAATTCATGCTTTTTAGTTAGACCCATGTTGAGGAGAAGGCCCAGAAAAATTTTAATTTCGGAAACTTGGACTGGTTTCCACCGGAAAGGCTGGGCATATAAATTGTGTGGCATACCTGTTTGTTTCTGCCACAACTAAGTCTAAGATCTCCGCAGTCAAGAACAGCTCAAAAAATCCCAGGGCCGAACCGATATGAGCCGTCTCAACCCGAACTCCAGACTGGGCGGTGAAAGGGGGAACTAATGGTGCGGCTGAAGTTGGTGACTGCCAATCAGGGTTTGCCAGCACCTCAGGGATTCTAGGGGCTCTACGGGCCTGTCTGTGTGGTGGCTGCGACGGGGTAACTACTGCACGTGCCACCGTACCAGCTTCAACTGCCCTTCTGGTGCTCGCTACTTCACCATGTTGTACGGCAGTGCTGGTACTAGGTCCAGGAAGGGCTGCACTGCTGGTGTATGCCTCACCACGTGATCCGGCAGCGACAGCCCCACTCTGCTGCTCTTGAAGCGGATCCTGCGTAACCTGTGGTCTAGCGACACGGGGCCGGGTACGCCTGGTGCTATCAGGGACCTCAGCCTCCTCGTCCGAACTTTGGGTCAGAGAGCCACTGCTTTCTACAGGTTCATATTCTGACCCGCTAGATTCGTCAGATGAGGGTTCCCACTCCTCATCCGACTGGGTCAGAATCCTGTAGGCCTCTTCAGAATAATACCCCCTGTTTGACATTTTGGACTACTAAATTTAGGGGTATTCCCTGAGACTACCCAAGAAAAAAAGCAAACCTGTCTTACAAAGGGGAGGCTAGCGAAGTACCGGAGGCCGCTGCGGTTGATAAAAAATATCAAAACAGATTTTTTTATCGCCGCAGCGCGTGTAAAGTGAATGTGCAGTGATCAAAAAATATATATTTTTTGTCACTGCGGCGGGGCGGGCGTGGGTGAACGCACGTGTGGGTGACCGATCAGGCCTGATCGGGCAAACACTGCGTTTTGGGTGGAGGGCAAGCTAAGGTGACACTAATACAATTATAGATCTGACCGTGATCAGTTTTGATCACTTACAGATACTATAAAAGTACAAATGCTGATTAGAGATACGCTAAACAGCGAATAAGTGACTGCGGTGCGGTGGGCTGGGCGCTAACTCACGCTAAACTACCTAACCAAGGGGCCTAAACTATCCCTAAAACCTAACAGTCAATGCCAGTGAAAAAAAAAAAGTGACAGTTTACACTGATCACTTTTTTTCCTTTCACTAGTGATTGACAGGGGCGATCAAAGGGGTGATCAAAGGGTTAATTGGGGTGCAGGGGGGTGATCTGGGGCTACAGTGTAGTGTTGGTGCTACTCACAGTTCAGTCTGCTCCTCTGCTGGATCCAAACGACGAAAAGGACCAGCAGAGGAGCAGACAAGCCATATAACAGATCATATTTACTAATATGATCTGTTATATGGCTTGTGATTGGATTTTTTGAAAATCGCCAGCCTGCCAGCCAATGATCGTTGCTGGCAGGCTGGTGACGAACTTGTTCTTTAACTTTTGCCGGCCCGCGATGCGCGGGCCGGCTCTGACCGAAATCTCGCGTCTCGCGAGATGACGCACGGATGCGTCCAGGAGGAATGAATCAACCACCTTCCGGACGCATCCGTGCGTTAGGCGGTCGGGAGGTGGTTAATACTGATGCATTATTGACCAAATCCTGACCGAATGAAGGCTCAACAGACATGATCCGTTTTTTGGAGGTTATTGTTCTGACGGAACAGAAGAAGGGCAAAATAATCTGTGACGTCAACACAAACTTACTGCTGCCACCGTCTCCACTCTGTCGGGGAGGAGGCTCTACTTAGAAACATAGAATGTATCGGCAGATAAGAACCATTTGGCCCATCAAGTCTGCCCAATATACTGAATACTATGAATAGCCCCTAGTTTCTATCATATCCCCTCTGTCTCGTCTGTCTTCCAAGCTATACATGTTAAGGTCCTTTAATCTTTCCTGGTAAGTTTTATCCTGCAATCCATGTACTAGTTTATTAGCTCTTCTCTGAACTCTATCCAAAGTATCAATATCCTTCTGGAGATATGGTCTCCAGTACTGAGCACAATACTCCAAATGAGGTCTCACTAGTGCTCTGTAGAGCGGCATGAGCACCTCCCTCTTTCTACTGGTAATGCCTCTCCCTATACACCCAAGCATTCTGCTAGCATTTCCTGCTGCTCTTTGACATTGTCTGCCTACCTTTAAGTCTTCTGAAATAATGACCCCTAAATCCCTTTCCTCAGATACTGAGGTTAGGACTGTATCACTGATTTTATATTCTGCTCTTGGGTTTTTACGCCCCACGTGCATTATCTTGCACTTATCAACATAAAATTTTTGTTGCCAGATTTTTGGCCATTCCTCTAGTTTTCCTAAATCCTTTTCCATTTGTTGTATCCCTCCAGGAACATCAATCCTGTCACAAATCTTTGTGTCATCAGCAAAAAGACACACCTTACCATCGAGGCCTTCTGCAATTTCGCTGATAAAGATATTAAACAATATGGGTCCCAGAACAGATCCCTGAGGTACCCCACTGGTAACAAGACCATGGTCTGAATATACTCCATTGACTACAACCCTCTGTTGTCTGTCCCTCAGCCACTGCCTAATCCATTCAACAATATGGGAGTCCAAGCACAAAGACTGTGATTTATTGATAAGCCTTCTATGTGGGACAGGATCAAAAGCCTTACTAAAGTCTAGATAAGCGATGTCTACTGCACCTCCGCCATCTATTATTTTAGTCTCCCAATCAAAAAAAATGAATACAATTAGTGTGACATGATCTCCCTGAAGTAAACCCATGCTGTTTTTTATCTTTCTATCTATGGGATTTTAGATGTTTCACAATCCTCTCCTTAAGTATGGTTTCCATTAATTTCCCCACTATTGATGTCAGGCTTACTGGCCTATAGTTTAGCTTTGGGTGTATCCCATCAGGCCCCTGTGACTTATTTGTATTAATTTTAGACAGCTGACTTTAGTCTTCCTTCCTAACTGAGGTCCTTTTCCTTCATTTTCCTTTGTAAAAACTGAACAGAAGTATTCATTGAGGCAGTCAGCTAGTTCTTTATCTTCTTCCATATACCTTCCTTTTTTTGTTTTTAATTTGGTAATTCCTTGTTTTAGTTTCCTTTTTTCACTTATGTATCTCAAGAATGTCTTATCGCCTTTTTTCACTGACTGAGCTAATTTCTCTTCTGCCTGTGCTTTAGAAGCTCTTATAACTTGCTTGGCCGCTCTCTGTCTAATCTTATAAATTTGCCTGTCATCCTCGTTTTGTTTTATTTTATAATTACTAAATGCTATCTTTTTGTTTTTAATGATGTTGGCCACTTCTGCTGAGTACCACCGTGGTCTCTTTCTTTTTTTGCTTTTACTGACATGCCTAATGCAATTATCTGTTTCTTTCAATAGTGCTACTTTTAAGTAGTCCCATTTCTCCTGGACTCCATTGAAACTGTTCCAATCTGATAGGGACTCGTATACCTCTAATCTAATTTTAGAAAAGTCAGTTTTTCTAAAACTTTTGTTTTTGTGTGGTGTGACTCAGTCACTATACTTATAGTAAGTGATGAATCCCAGCAGCCGTGTCTTTTGTGAAATAAGCTTCTTTTTATTTCTTCATAAAGCAAAAAGTCCTACAACCAGGACGCGTTTCGGCATGCAAGCCTTTTTCAACAGGTACATCCAAATAATAAATTCAACTATATATAGGGTCTAGTACCGCCCATTAGTGACGTCTCCACCCTTTTTAGTGGGTGGTGTTTTGAATGATTAATCAATCAATTGGTGAATCAAAGTAGCAGCAAGGGAAACAAAGTGACATATGGCATAGGTTATATTCTACCTTGTTGAAGAATCTATAAGTCCTTTCCATCACAAAGCAGAGGTCTAAAGAGAATACATGAAAGATATATTAAGTGTTTGTACTTATTTCAACATGTTTTAACATATTAGTAAAGAAATCTCATAAATGTGTGACCTCATAATCCCTATTCAGGCCCCTTGGGTGCAGTGTGTCTAGGCTATGGATCCAAAAAGCCTCTCTTCTGAGGAGAAGCTTCTTGACATCCCCCCTCTCCTTGGTCTCTTCCCCTGTTCTAGTACTTGAAAACGCAATTGTGCGACAGTATGTTTGTATTTATCAAAATGATATGGAACCGGTAACATAAGTATTTTCGTCCTAATATCAGATTTATGTTTACTGATACGATCCTTCACTGCCTGCATTGTCTCACCCACAAATAATAGGCCACAATGACATTTAATAAGGTATATAACATTTGCTGAATCACAGGTAAACAAACATTTTACCCCAAAGCTTTTACCAGTGTGTGGATGATGAAACGAAGGGCCTTTAATTACATGAGAGCATTGTAGACAATGCAGGCAGGGGGATGTACCCATCCGTGGCGTGGATATCCGCTGTTGTTTCAGTATTGTTCTTGTGCTACCTAAATCTGCATGTACCATTTTAGTTTAGATTCTTTTTATTGCAGATGAGAGTTAAAAATTTTAATTCATCAACTTGAGGATACGCTTTGTTCAACAGGTGCCAATGCTTCCTGACTATATTGTCAATACCTACATTAAATGGATGGAATTTATGGATAAAAGCTATCCTGGATTTGTCTCCATCTGGTAGGGCCCTTTCCCCTTCTTCCCTTTCTATCCCTTCTCTAGCTGTTTTCATTTCTGTCATTCTTGTATTTTGTAAAACCGGATCTGAGACTATTAGTTTTACTCTTTGATATTGTGATTTAGGGATGGCTTTTTTAAGGGACAATGGGTGGGCACTTTTAAAGTGTAGTATACTATTTCTGTCAGTATCCTTGCGATGGATATCTGTAGATAAGTGACACCCAGGGTCTTTAATGACTCTAGTGTCTAGGAAACTCACCTGATTAATATCACAAGTAACAGTGAATTGTAAACCCTCAACTGCAGTGTTCAAATCACTAAAAAAATCAGATAGGGTCTCACGGGACCCCGCCCATATGCAAAAAATGTCATCGACAAATCTTTTCCAAATAATGGAGTTTTTTCGAAATAACTCATTATTGTATACATGTTTTTCTTCAAACGATGACATAAAAAGATTTGCATAGGGCGGGGCCACGTTCGACCCCATCGCGGTGCCACGCCTCTGGAGGTAAAATGTATCCATAAATAAAAAATTATTTTTTTATAAAGAACCAAATGTAATAGCTCAAGGAAAAACTCTTGTTCCATTGTCATATAATTAGTTTCACTAAGTGCGGCTGAGACAGCCTGTATGCCCTCCTGATGACCAATGGAAGTGTATAAGCTAACAACATCAATGGTCACCAGGAGGCTCTCAAGGGGAACAAGACCCAACTCTGCTATAATCCTCAGAAAATGTGGTGTATCCCATAAGAAAGATTTTGTGGATTTTACCAAAGGGGTTAAAACTTTTTCAAGGACAACAGCCAGAGGGGATAAGATGGATCCCACTGAGGACACTATAGGGCGTCCAGGGGGATCAATCAAAGTTTTATGGACCTTTGGTAAAATATATAGGACCGGAGTCCTAGGGGTGTGATTAACCAGAAATTTACAAAGATGTTGATCAATTACACCTAGGCTTGAATAGTGTTCAACTATCCCCATAATTTAATGTTTTATTTCAAAAAGGGGGTCACCACTTAATGGCTGATATGTAAGTTAGTCTGATAATTGTCGCATGACTTCCTGTACTATTTGATTTTATCCATTATTACAATGGAGCCATCCTTATCAGCAGGCTTTATTACCAAATTCACATCCTCTATTAAAGATTTAATGGCTCTATTTTCACCCACTGAAACATTATGTTTCAAGTGTAACTCACCCCTCTTTATTGAGTCTAATTGTTCCCGTACCTCCCTAGTGACTAATTGTATATACGTTTCAACGGGATAATAAGTCCTGGGGGGCATAAACATAGATGTATTTTTTAAACCAAGATCCACTAAACGTAAACCAGATTGAGTCTCTATGGGCTCCGTACTCCACTGCACTCCAACGGGTCCAGAGAAATGGGCTTTGAGTCTTAGTTTCCTGAAAAATTGTTGTAAATCAACATCCAATTGGAAAGTGTCAAAGTCCGCTCTGGGGCAGAATGACAGGCCCCTCTGAAGAGCGGAAATTTGCTCAGAGTCCAGACACCGAGACGACAGGTTTATAACTAAAGACGGAGTCTTACCTGCGACCTGGTCTGTATCGTCTGGCTCTGCGTCACCCCTGATGTTCTGCCGGTGGTGCTTCCGCCCAGCTCGCCTCCTCCTCCACGCGGACGCCGGCCTCTCCGGAAAAAAGGACGATTCTCGCGAGAGCCAACTGAGTCGCCGGAACTTGAACTTTGAGAACCATATCTCGCGGGTTTTCGATATCTGGACTGCGATCGCAGACCCGTGTCTTGCCATCTGTACACTCGATTAAGGTAGTAATCCTCGCTGTCGCGTAAAAACTTTGATCTTTTCTTCTCCTCGGTTTCTTGTTTATAAGTTGCAATCTGAGTATCAACAGCTTCTTTCAACTTTTTAAACTCGTCAGAGGAAACAGAGTCGCGCAGTTGTTGTTCGGTGCTGGTCACTTGTTCCTTTATCTCGACAATCGCTTTTTGGATGCGCTTGATTGTAAGGAGTATGAGATCATATGAACATTTATTGATAATGTGTTCAAAATCCCTGCAATATTCGGAGTCATCAGGGAAAAAGTTAGGACGTAGGTGTACTCTAAAACCTCGCAGTATCCTACCAACCTTGTGATATTCGGCTAGAGTAGCCACATGCAATTCATACGAGGTAAGTCTCCTTAATTCCCTTTCCAAGTGTCGCTTCTTATATTCACTTGTAGGAATATTCAGGAACTCCGAACCAGACCTCACCTGTGACAAAATTTGTTCGGCCTCCGTACTATCAAAGCTGAGTGTAATGTTTGCAGTACTCATTTGGAAGCGGTGGTGCACGTACCAGAAAATTCAGATAATCAAGGAAACAGTGCTGACCTGTTTCCTTGATTAACTATACTTATAGTAAACCACACTGACTGGTGATCACTAGATCCCAAGCTTTCCCCTACAATAATATCAGGTACCAAATTACCATTTGTGAATACTAAATCTAAAATGACCTCCTTCCGGGTTGGCTCCCCCACTACTTGCTGTAGAGATAATCCCAGTAGGGAATTTAGAATATCTGTACTCCTGGCAGAACTAGCTATTTTAGTTTTCCAGTTTACATCAGGAAGATTAAAGTCTCCCATAATGATAACTTCCCCTTTCAATGTCATTTTAGCCATTTCCTCAACTAGTAGATCATCTAATTCTTTGACTTGGCTAGGTGGTCTATATATCACACCTACACGAGTTACCTTATGATTATCAAGCTGCAACGTAACCCAAAGTGACTCTAAATTGGTCTCGCTAACTTGTATTAAATTAGATTTTATGCTATCTTTCACATACAGCGCCTTCCTCTTTCTTGCCTTCTCTGTCTTTCGGCAGAGAACCCTGGTATTGTTATATCCCAGTCATTACTCCCATAGAACTATGTCTCAGTAACAGCCACTAAATCTATAAATAAAAAAATAATGGCTGCACACACATATAAGCAGTAAAGCTGAGAAATGGGGATCATTCTAAATTCAAGTGGTACTATACCTACTATTTGGATCAATGGAAGCTCTTAGCGCACATTTTGATCAAACTTGTGTCGGGCCCATCCACCAGGCGTCAAGGTGACTTCCGTGGATGGGTCCCTATCACTAATATACCGCCTCTCTTGGACATATCCAAGTCCACATTATCAGGGCATGGAAGGAACGCCTGGGGCTTCTGAGCAAAGTACAAATGTAGCTGGTTCCTTCACTGCCCTGATAATGTGGACTTGGATAAGAGGTATATTAGTGAAAGGGACCCGTCCGCGGAAGCCACCTTGACGCCTGGTGGATGGGCCCGACACAAGTTTGATCAAAATGTGCGCTAAGAGCTTCCATTGATCCAAATAGTAGGTATAGTACCACTTGAATTTAGAATGATCCCCATTTCTCAGCTTTACTGCTTATGCGTGTGCAGCCATTATTTTTTTATTTATTATGTTTGCCTTATGGATGTGCACCCATGACTATGACTATGAATAAGAATATGCCAGTCTAAATTTTCTTGTAATACTTATTTGAGGGTGGCGCCTCTTTTAGACTGAGCACACTCCCATCTGCCTGGGGCTTCTGAGCAAAGTACAAATGTAGCTGGTTCCCCTTCATTGGCCTGATAATGTGGACTTGGATAAGTCCAAGAGAGGCGGTATATTAGTGATAGGGACCAGTCCGACACTAACATTGACCTGTAAGGCTGTAAGGTTTACACTTGAGTTATTTGGTCAGTTTTGGCACTGTAACTGCCCAAATAAGTGAAGTGTGCAGTGATTCTAAGAGCAACGCCTATCATATGCATGTCATACTGACTCACAGTATTAATTCACTACCACAGCAGACTCCCTATGCGTGCTACTACAAGGCATAGTGTTCTACACCAGTATAAATGTTCTCTACAGCCAGGAAATAGCCATTTTTTAACGTGATTCACCGCGAACAAATTCAGATCGAACCAAATTTTTCCCAAGAATTCAGCAAACCAGCTGAATCAAATTTTTAAGAAATTCATCTCGAATACTAACCTTTTATGTCGTGCAGTGTCAAATGCTTTGGAGAAGTCCAGATATACGACATACATTGATTCGCCGCGGTCAAGTCTAAAACTTACCTCCTCATAGAAACTGATTAAATTAGTTTGACATGGGCGATCCCTAATGAAGCCATGCTAATATGGCGTTATTTGCTTATTTTCATTGAGGTACTCCAAGATAGCATCTCTTAGAAAACCTTCAGGTTACCCATAACAGATGTTAAACTTACCGGCCTATTGTTTCCGAGCTCTGTTTTTGGACCCTTTTTAACCTCTTTAGGACACAGGGCGTACAGGTACGCCCTGATGTCCTGGTACTTAAGGACACAAGGCGTATCTGTGCGCCCTGTGTATTTCCGATCACCGCCGCGCGGCGGGAGGTGATCGGAAGCCGCTGCCTGCTCAAATCATTGAGCAGGCACCTTGGCTAAATGCGCGGGGGGGTCCCATGACCCCCCCCCCCATGTCGGCGATCGCCGCAAACCGCAGGTCAATTCAGACCTGCGGTTTGCGGCTTTTTATGGTGCGGGCGGCGGCGGCGGCGGTGCCATCGGGTCCCCATGGGGCTGTAGGGGAGACCCGATGGCATGGAAGGCAGTGTGATGCCTTCCTGAGGCATCGCCGCTGCCTTCCTTTGACGTGCCTGTGAGATCCAGCCCCCTGGATCTCACAGACTGGAAGCTGTATGAGTAATACACACAGTGTAAAATGATATTATTGTGTAAAACTTACATAAACAGGAAGTTTAAGGTCACAGGATATGCTAATTTCTAGCCATCTGTGGTAAACAGCTTGTGTGTGGTGAGGCAGGCATTTCTGCAAGTTATTTTCATCCACCATGCCGCGATGGAATGTCGAAAAACTGATAACCCTGGTCCAGGAGAGGCCTTAGCTATGGGATACCCGTCAAAATTCCTATAGTGACCGATTAAAAAAGGATGCTTCGTGGGAGCAAGTGGCACGGAGCATGCGCAGAAGTGAATGGTCCAAAGCTGATAGCCGAGGCCGGGCACAATTAGGTAAGTGATAGCAATGTAGTTGTGCTGTCCTTGCCCCCTGTGTGGCCAAAAGATGTAGTTTTAAATTCCCTGAGGTGACAATAGTGTTTTTTTGGTGGTCCAGCCTCCTTTTGCATAAAGGCTTGGACATGGTTTTTTAAACAGACATATGTTTTTCCCCTTTATAATTTTTGGACCTCACAAATGTCTATTATGTCATTTCTAAACAGTAAAACAAACCAAAACCCGCTGGGCGAGTTGCCGGGAGCAATTCCGGCGGGAGATGACCAGCAAAGGCCGGAGTGGGGAGGGAACCTCCAAGAAACGTCTTACATTTATACGGCCCAGTTGCAGTTTCTGCGGCCAGTAATGGAATTGAGGCCGTAAGTATTTTTAATTTATTTTACAAAATGATAAAAAATTGCACACTTACGTTTGAATTTTGACTTGCTAAAGTGTCCAAGAAACTAATGGATACAGTTGTGTTCTTGTATTGAAGACCTATACTTTCGGTAGGGCAGCCATGTCATAACTGACTACATTCAGCTCTTTACCAACTGAAACTCCCAGCATGCCAGAATAGCTGAAAGCTACCCAGTCCTGCTTGGAGTTGTAGTTGGGCATCAGCTGGTGGGCAACAGTTTGTACATGCCTGGTGTTGGTTGTCTACATCAGTTTTGTGGTGGAGTCAAACCAGGGGCCACCGCTTATGAGCTGTGTATGATGAGACGACACGTGTAGTGTGCAGATGGCGCCTCCCCTCTCTGTTTTGTTTGTGTCAAAGCAATTTATTGACCCTCCTGGAACATAGATGTTTGCAATTGGAACAAGAAAAGAGAATGGAGATGACACTTGCGCACTGCACGCATTATTTCCTCATACAATAGATCATCGTGTTTTGCGGCTCCTAGTCACACACCAATATTTTAATAAGCTTTCATAAAGCCTCCCGTTTTAATGGGAGCCCTGACTAGTATTTTTTTGTAAAATATTTTTGGGCAACGTGAGATTTGTACCATAGAGACCTATTATCTAACTTTTGTATGTTTTAGAAATGGTTAACCTTGAGGTATTGCCATTGTCATTTACATAGCTTAAATGTTAGTGCACCAAACACAAGATGGATTCCTTACATTGCTCATATAAAATGACAATAACCTGATCCTATGAAAATGAATAATAATGATGTTCCAACTACGCTTGACCAGCAGGATTAAAACTACTACTCTCACCATGGTCAAGTGTGGCCTGGTACATGTTTTTTCTCTGTAAATGATGTTCTACTAGGTTAAAATTACATCTTGTATCTTTGGATGGTGGTAGCGGGGCACATACAGACAAGATGGCCTGAATATCAGCACTGGTTTTGATCCTTGAATGAGGAATCCTCTTCTGAGGCTGGACAGCTCCAAACAGCAAACACTGTTTTCCCATTACAGTAACATTCGGCCTTTACAAGACTTATCCCATCGATAGATTTTAAATGCAATCCAAATGGGATTTCACCTTTTCACATAGAAGCTGTTATTCTTTGTGTAAAAGCAAATCTCTGATGTATGCTGCCACTCTGTATAAATATATTATATACACACCGCTGTTTTCAAATAATATAATCGATGTACTTTTGGAATGTTGAAATCAAATTATCTAATGTTTTTTTTGTTTTTATTTCAAATACAGTACTGTGGACAGTCTGGATCCGTCACAAGATTCGGACACGTCGGGGAGTGAAACCCCTGCGGTTTTTTCACCCCAAGAAAGTCCTGCTCCAACGCCGGCTGAGGACCCGGAGGACTCCACACTGGCAGAGGCCCCCCTACCACTGGCCAGTCCACCCCGGATTGTCCAGCCCCAGCCCAGACGTCGCCGCCAAGTCCCTCCCTCTACCTCTGGGCATAAGAGTCGGGAAGTTATTAACGCCCGCGTCATCGATTTTCTTGCCCAGAGGAGGAGTGATGGTGTTGAGGAGAAAATGTTACGGGGCTTAGGGCCGCTAATGAAGCACGTCACTCCTTTGGAGTATCATGAGTGCCTTGCTTCATTAGCGGTCGTTATAAAAATGTTTGCTCTCCCCAACCATGGCGACATTCTGGCGAAGCTTAATGGCATTAAAGTAGACATTGAGAATGCTGGACAGCAGCAAAGGGCAGGAGCCTGTGAGTTTGCGCCCCAAACATTCCAAGGCCCTTCTTACCAACAGCTACCCCAGTATGGACTACCCCAGGGCCCAATGCAACAGGCGGATAAGCCCCTTTACCTGGGCAGTTTCACATCTGTGGCACCTCAACAGGCCCATGTAAGGCCACGGTCCTCGTTTACACCAGCTTCCTTCACTCAGGACCTTCTTAATTTGTAATTCTTTATTTGTTTAGAGCACTTTATCTGTTTTTTCATGAATGTTTGACACATTGGTTTCCATTGGATCACGTTGATCTAAATATTCAACATAAATGTTGTTTTGGCCATAAAGTAGTCGACTGTTTTTTATTTGGCACACTCCCCAAAACATTTCCATTTCAAATTTCTAGATTCAAAAAAAAAAAACACACACACTTTAACTCACAAAGCAACACTTTATTTTGATGTACAACATCTTTATTTTGGGATACTGTCATGATGAGGTATTAGAAATTTTTTTGGACCAGAAAATAAAAATATAAAGATGTTAAAGTCAATTAACATTTTGACCAAATCATCATTTATATTACTTTATATGCAGATTTTAATATTTGTTGTCCAAAAAATCTCAGCCCGCAAGCCCACATCAAGGGTCCTCATTATCTTGCGAGTCCCTA
The DNA here is from genome assembly GCF_905171765.1 of Bufo bufo. Classification (NCBI taxonomy): domain Eukaryota; kingdom Metazoa; phylum Chordata; class Amphibia; order Anura; family Bufonidae; genus Bufo; species Bufo bufo. The sequence goes on from NC_053393.1 coordinate 291,658,128, forward strand.
CACTCAACTACCACAATAAATTTTTAGTATTCTATCTCCAAAATAATAAAAAACTAAAGAGCCCAGAAGATTTCAAAAACTGCCACGAATAGCGTCCCTCTGCCATGGCACGGACCCCTCTGAGCTGTAAAAGTAGTCTGCATAGAGTTCCCGAACTGCAATGCCTGCAGTCCCAGGTCGTCTATGCAGGGTCCTTTCCAAACCCAAATCTGAAGACCTAGGAAGCTCTTCCATGTCAACAGAAGAGGAAGCCTCGTGAATCCTGGTGAAGTTGTGTAGAACAACACATGCTTTAATCACCAGGGTAGCATTCTCCGGAGCCATCTGTATGGATGACAAAAACACCCTCCACTTGCTAGAGAGTACCCCGAAAGCGCACTCAACATACCGACGGGCACGAGTCAACCGGTAGTTGAATATACGCCTCCTGACATCCAAACCACGCTTTGGAAAGGGCCGCATAACATGGGGAGTCAATGCAAATCCTTCATCCGCCACGATGACAAATGGAGCCGGCGGACCTGCATATCCGGGCAGTCTTCTGGACTCCGGCAGGGCAAGCTGGTTGGCACGAAGCCGCTCAACTATTCTAGAAGCACTAAAGATGCGAGCATCCGCAGTGCTTCCATAGGCCCCGATATCAACCATTATAAACCGGTAGTTACTGTCAGCAACTGCCATCAGCACTACCGAAAAATACTGTTTATAATTGAAGAAACGGCTCCCTGAGTGTGGCGGCTTCTTCACACGGATGTGCTTGCCATCCTGTCACGAGGGTGTCAAGAACCACGCCTGACTCCGTTATACCCGGGGCCAGAAAGTCGCAGCGGTTGGCTGCGCGCTCTATGTAAGATAGGGCTGTTTCCTTATGGTAGCTTTCTGGGTTTGCTTTGCAAACCCTTTTGGCTCACTCAGGGATCCGTAGCTCCTTCTCCTCAGCTGTTCCTTGTCCAGCACTCCCAACCTCCTTATATTCCCCTCTCACACTTCTCTGGTTGCCATATATAGAGCTTCCTGCCTGGACATCTATTCTGACCCTCTGGAGCTGTGTAGCTGCGTTCTCTGGTTGTTGGTCCAGAACGCTACCCTCAGGATCCCTGTTGGACCTTTGTGGTCTGCTGTGGTCGCCCACCTGGGTGTATGTGTTTGTCTGTATTGTCTGTCCTCTCCCTGGTGTTTCCCTCTTAGTGTCAGTGGTGCGGACTAGCGATCCCACCGGCCCGTTCACTATCTAGGGCTCATTTTAGGGAAAGCCAGGGTTTGGGCACGTGATCGCCGCACGGGTGAGGAACCCGTCTAGGGACGTCAGGGCAGTCAGGTGCCAGCCGCAAGGTGAGTCAGGGGTCACCACCTTTCCCTCTCCCTTGGGCAGGGCTTTCCCTTTTCCCTCCCTGTGCGTGACGCCGGTAATTACATTATATCTGGCCCTTATTTTGTGTAGGTAAAAAAAAAAATATATATATATTTTTGTATCTACTTAGAATCCAGTATGGATCAAATTGCTGCTCTGTGCAAACAATTTCATGGCCTGTCTTTGGAGGTGGCAGGATTGAAGGCGTCGGTCCTCCAGCAACAGCAGCAATTACAACTGACCGCAAGCCCAGCGGTTGCTACTGGTAACCAGGTTCTTGCGGAACCCAAGGTCCCTCTCCCTGACAGATTTTCTGGGGGAAGGGACAAGTTTTTGACATTCAGTGAGGCCTGTAAATTCAATTTTAAACTGCGCCCTTACTCCTCTGGTAATGAAGAACAGCGGGTGGGGGTTGTTATTTCCCTGATGCAGGGGGACCCGCAGTCCTGGGCGTTCTCTTTACCTACTGATTCCCAGGCTCTTCGGTCAGTGGATGAGTTTTTTTGGGGCCTTGGGTCTCATATATAACGACCCTGACCGAGGCGCACTGGCTGAATCAAGATTACGGAGACTCCTACAAGGAGAGCGGCCGGTAGAGGAGTATTGCTCTGACTTCCGTAGGTGGGCTACGGATACCCAATGGAACGACCCGGCTCTCAGGAGTCAGTTCTGCTCTGGGTTATCCGAAAGGGTTAAGGATGCGCTTGCATTATATGAGACCCCCTTTTCCCTTGATGCTGTTATGTCCCTTTTTATCCGAATAGATAGACGCCTTAGGGACAGGTTGAAAAAACCGGAGCCATTGGTAACCCCTCCCAAGCAGCAGTTAGTCTGTACGGACTTAGACGAGCCTATGCAGCTAGGAGGAACTACTCGTCAGGTCCGTCCTCCTGAGGCTTGCCGTAGGCGTGGGGTTAGTTTTTTTTGTGGGGAGAGGGGTCATTTCATTAATATCTGTCCTTCTTTCCTCAGAAACAAAAGACCGTCGGAAAACTACTAACCCCAGGCTGTGTGGAGGATGTCAGCCGGGGGGTATACGTTTCCTCCATACGTACATCGCAATTTGTGTTACCAGCGGTTATTGTTTTTGGTGATAAGACGGAGACTATTTCTTTCTTTCTAGACAGTGGAGCAGGAGTAAATTTGATAGATGCCCATTTTGCCCGCACTATGGGTTTGTCTCTCTGTACGCTACAGAGACCTATTCCCATATTCGCTGTTGATTCTGCTCCTCTGTCTCAGAGAAACCTCACCCACATTGTTCATAATTTACACCTTCGGGTAGGGGACCACCATAACGAGATGCTTTCATGTTATGTTCTGGAGGGGCTTCCCACTCCGGTAGTTCTGGGTCTTCCCTGGTTGGTAGCGCACAATCCAGTGGTGGATTGGCAGGCCAGGGAGATATTGGAGTGGAGTGAGCAGTGCAGAGAAAATTGCTTAAATAGCAATTGCTTAGTCGCCTCCATAACTACCCTACCTACATTTATTTCGGATTTTGAGGACGTTTTTTCTGAAAAGGGTTGTCAGAAGTTACCACCTGATCGTCCTTATGATTGCCCGGTTAACCTTATTCCCAGCGCAAAATTACCCAAGACCAGGTTATATAATCTTTCAGGTCCAGAGAGACAAGCCATGAAAGATTATATCTCCGAGAGCTTGGCTAAGGGACACATCAGACCCTCTTCTTCACCCGTGGCTGCAGGATTTTTCTTCGTTAAAAAGAAAGATGGGGGCCTGCGTCCTTGCCTAGATTTTCGCAAATTAAAACGGATAACCATCCGAGACCCATACCCTCTTCCTCTCATTCCTGACCTGTTTAACCAGATTGCGGGTGCTAGGTGGTTCTCCAAACTTGATCTTAGGGGGGCCTACAATCTGATTCGTATTAAGGAGGGGGATGAGTGGAAGACAGCTTTAACACCCCTGAGGGGCATTATGAAAATCTAGTCATGCCTTTCGGTCTGACCAATGCTCCTGCCGTCTTTCAACATTTCGTTAATGACATTTTTAGTCATCTAATCGGCAGGTTTGTGGTAATATACCTAGATGATATTTTAATTTATTCGTCTGATCTGAGAACACATGAGGTGCATGTCAGACAAGTACTGCAGGTCCTACGGACGAATAAATTATATGCTAAAATGGAAAAATGTGTCTTCGCCGTTCAGGAGATACAATTCCTAGGTTATTTTTTATCTGCTTCAGGTTTCCGTATGGATCCTAGGAAGGTCCAGGCAATTTTAGATTGGGATCTTCCTGAGAACCTCAAAGCACTGCAACGGTTCTTGGGCTTCGCAAATTTCTATAGGAAATTCATTAAAAATTATTCACTTATTGTAAAACCCTTTACTGACATGACTAAGAAGGGGACTGATTTTTCTAAATGGTCTGACGCCGCTAAAGTTGCTTTTTCCTCTCTAAAAGAGAGGTTTACCTCAGCACCTGTACTAGTCCAACCTGATGTCAATCAGCCTTTTATTGTTGAAGTCGATGCGTCAGAGGTGGGAGTGGGGGCGGTGCTGTCTCAGGGTCCGTCTCCTGGCAAATGGCGTCCTTGTGCTTTCTTTTCTAAAAAACTATCTGGAGCAGAAAAGAACTACGATATTGGCAATAGAGAACTATTAGCTATTAAACTAGCGTTTGAAGAATGGCGTCACTTTTTAGAGGGGGCAGTCCACCCCGTCACTGTGATTACGGACCACAAAAATCTTCTGTACCTCGAATCAGCTAAGCGTCTCACCCCTAGACAAGCTAGGTGGTCTCGCTATTTTTTACCAGGTTTAACTTTGTGATTACCTATCGTCCTGGGGCAAAGAATACCAAGGCTGATGCACTATCTCGTTATTTCCCTGGAGGGAGTAATGTGAGTGATCCGGTGCCCATTCTTCAAAGAGGAGTGGTTGTTTCTGCGGTACACTCTGTTCTGGAGGGGAAGGTGTTAGAGGCCCAGGGGGACGCCCCGGTCTCTTGCCCCTCAGAGAAATTGTTTGTACCGTTGAACCTGGGTTTCGAATTATTAAAGGAACATCATAATTCGGCACTTGCTGGGCACCCGGGTAGTAAAGCAACCTTGGAGCTATTGTCTCGTCGTTTTTGGTGGCCAAGGTTGCATCAGGATGTATTGGATTTTGTGTCTTCTTTTTCTACCTGTGCGCGCGCAAATGTTTCACATACACGTCCTGCAGGGTCTCTATTACCACTTGTCATTCCCAATAGACCATGGACACATCTGTCAATGGATTTTATTACTGACTTACCTTTGTCTGCGGGTAAAACAGTTATTTTGGTAGTAGTGGACAGGTTTAGCAAAATGGTACACTACATTGCGTTACCCGCACTACCTAATGCTAAGACTCTTGCTCAGGTATTCGTCAGTGAAATCGTGAAGCTTCACGGGGTACCCAGTTTATTTCTAAATTTTGGAAAGCTTTTTGTTCCCGTTTGGGGGTACACTTGTCCTTTTCCTCAGCTTTCCATCCTCAGTCGAATGGACAGACTGAGCGTACCAACCAAAACCTGGAGACATATCTAAGATGTTTTGTGTCTGAAAACCAAGAGTTGTGGTCATTATATTTACGGTTAGCTGAGTTTGCCATAAATAATCGTCGTCAGGAATCCACTGGCAAGTCACCATTTCTTGGTGCATATGGTTTTCATCCCCAATTCTGTACTTTCAAAGAGGGGGAGTCTTCTGGGGTTCCCGAAGAGGAACGGTTTTCGTCATCTCTTTCATCGGTATGGCAGAAGGTGCAAGCTAACTTGAAAAATATGGGAGGTAAATACAAATGCATGGCTGATAAGAGACGGTCGCCAGGTCCGGACCTAGGAGTGAATGACTATGTGTGGTTGTCTACTAGGAATATTAAATTGAAGGTTCCCTCTTGGAAACTGGGTCCTAGGTTTATTGGTCCTTACAAAATTGTAGCCATGGTCAACCCCGTGGCTTTTCGCCTGGAGTTACCTCAGACTTTTAAAATCCATAATGTCTTTCATAAGTCGTTACTCAAGAAATATGTTCCACCTCTAGAACCGTCACCGCTGCCACCCCCTCCTGTTGTTGTGGATGGTAATCTAGAATTTCAGATATCCAAAATTGTTAATTCTCGTCGGGTCCGCCGTTCTCTTCAATATCTGGTGCATTGGAGAGGTTACGGTCCCGAGGAAAGAATGTGGGTTCCTGCGTCTGAGGTAAACGCCGACAGGCTAGTTCGGGTTTTTCATGCCTCTCATCCTGAGAGACCTGGTCCCGAGTGTCCGGAGGCCCCTCGTAGAGAGGGGGGTACTGTCACGAGGGTGTCAAGAACCACGCCTGACTCCGTTATACCCGGGTTCAGGAAGTCGCAGCGGTTGGCTGCGCGCTCTATGTAAGATAGGGCTGTTTCCTTATGGTAGCTTTCTGGGTTTGCTTTGCAAACCCTTTTGGCTCACTCAGGGATCCGTAGCTCCTTCTCCTCAGCTGTTCCTTGTCCAGCACTCCCAACCTCCTTATATTCCCCTCTCACACTTCTCTTGTTGCCAGATATAGAGCTTCCTGCCTGGACATCTATTCTGACCCTCTGGAGCTGTGTAGCTGCGTTTTCTGGTTGTTGGTCCAGAACGCTACCCTCCGGATCCCTGTTGGACCTTTGTGGTCTGCTGTGGTCGCCCACCTGGGTGTATGTGTTTGTCTGTATTGTCTGTCCTCTCCCTGGTGTTTCCCTCTTAGTGTCAGTGGTGCGGACTAGCGATCCCACCGGCCCGTTCACTATCTAGGGCTCATTTTAGGGAAAGCCAGGGTTTAGGCACGTGATCGCCACACGGGTGAGGAACCCGTCTAGGGACGTCAGGGCAGTCAGGTGCCAGCCGCAAGGTGAGTCAGGGGTCACCACCTTTCCCTCTCCCTTGGGCAGGGCTTTCCCTTTTCCCTCCCTGTGCGTGACGCCGGTCATTACACATCCATTGCCCCGATGCAGTTTGGAAACTGCGCTGAATTTTGGAAGCCCTCAGCGATCCGAAACCAATCGTCCACCTTGGGCTGCGGCATCACCGTCTCTCGGAGTTGCTGCCAGACGACATGGCAAGTGTGTCGTACAATACTCGAGATCGTCGAGGTTCCTAAAAGAAACTCAAAATGCAGGGATGCAAAAGAGTTCCCAGTTGCAAGGAATCTGTTGAGAAAAAAACAAAAAAAAACTGTAAACTGCAAATCTAAGGGAAGAACAGATTCAAGATTCAAGTATAATGTTGTATACACTCCATGATTGTAAACACCCTATGTCTAGTAGTGGGGAACCTATGGGACGGGTGCCAGAGGCGGCACTCAAGGCCCACTCTGTGGGCACCCACACCCATTGAAAAGACTATGGTTTCCAAATATACACTCTTGAGTTTCCAAAGCATTCATCAGCACAGGGCACACTATGAAAACTACCGGCAGCACTGGATTTAAGTCTAAAAATAGAGCAAAATGCTAAAATGCAATTACGTTAAACTATATTGTAGTACAGTATTCATGCCAAATTGCTGTGTTGAATTTTAAAATAAATGCTACGGATCTGGCTACAACATTGCCAACTCAGTCTGATAACGTCTCGACAACACTGCCGTATGTCCTTGGTTGATTAAACTGAAAAAAAAAAAAAAGGTGTATCTGAGCTAAACACTAACAGCTATTGGGGTGTGGGCAGTACTACCACAACTAAGTTACATAAAGTGTGTTTAGCCCCTTTACAATGCTGAGAGTGTTGTGCACGTTCAAAATATTGTCAACATTAGGCATGATGACGACGTTTGATGGAAATCTCAGGGTTTGGCAGCAGCACAATCCTACGAAATAGGGTACAGACCGGTATATAGACTTCTAACAGGGTGGTGCACGCAGATAGAGATCCTGACAGAGTGACCAAATTCTTTCGGAAACAACAAAAATCCCCTCCACTCGCCAGGAATTCAAGAAAAATATTAAATAATTCACTCAGACAGGCAGGTTACAGCCTGCTGTAACATGTCTGACTGAATCAAACAACATTTTAAACAAACTACTGGCGAGTGCAGAGATTTCATGGATTGTCTGGAGGCCGTAAGCTGAACACAAGTTTGAAACTTGCAATAAAAGCAAACAAAAAATAACAATATTGGGATGTTAGGTGCCAGGGATTAAGGGGATAAAAAACAACCACAAACAAATGAAATAAAAACAAAAAAGGGGAAAGAAACGTTACTTCTGCAAACATTAGCACATGTCTAACAGCAGCCAGGGGCATCACAGGGGCTGGCTGGCTGCTGATTGGCTGGATGCATGGCATTGTGGGTGATCCCTTGTTCCCAGAGTTCTTTGCTCCATATCCTAACACATGCAGCAGCCATCTTAGCATGAGGAAATTCGGCTTCGGTGCGAATCGAACTTTTCCTGAAATTCTGATCGAATTCCACTTCGTCAAATTTGATTCGCTCATCTCTAATGGGCAACTAAGCCAGTTCTACTTTACACCAGTTTGATAAATGCCCCCTATGGTTTTTAAGGCTGAAAAAAATACATTTGTCCATCCATTTCAGCCTGTTACCCTGCAAGTTGATGGAAAGGAAGGCAAAAAAAAAAACTGTGAGGTACAAGAAAATTTTCTCATTTTAGGGGAAAAAAAATTCCTTCCCGACTCCGATCAGGCAATCAGAATACTCCCTGGATTAACCCTTCTCTAGAAATCTAATAACTATAACCTGTAATATTATTACACTCCAGAAATACATCCAGGCCCCTCTTGAACTTTTTTAGTGAGTTCACCATCACCACCTCCTCAGGCAGAGAATTCCATAGTCTCACTGCTCTTACAGTAAGAATCCTCTGCTTAGTTTGTGTAAAAACTTTCTTTCCTCTAGATGCAGAGGATGTCCCATTGTCACAGTCACAGTCCGGGGTATAAATAGATAATGGGAGAGATCTGTGTATCGACCCTTGATGTACAGTTGCAAGAAAAAGTATGTGAACCCTTTGGAATTATATGGATTTCTGCACAAATTGGTCATAAAATGTGATCTGATCTTCATCTAAGTCACAACAATAGACAGTCACAGTCTGCTTAAACTAATAACACACAAAGAATTAAATGTTACAATGTTTTTATTGAACACACCATGTAAACATTCACAATGCAGGTGGAAAAAGTATGTGAACCCTTGGATTTAATAACTGGCTGAACCTCCTTTGGCAGCAATAACTTCAACCAAACGTTTCCTGTAGTTGCAGATCAGATGTGCACAACAGTCAGGAGTAATTCTTGACCATTCCTCTTTACAGAACTGTTTGAGTTCAGCAATATTCTTGGGATGTCTGGTGTGAATTGCTTTCTTGAGGTCACGCCACAGCATCTCAATCTTGAGGTCAGGACTCTGACTGGGCCACTCCAGAAGGCATATTTTCTTCTGTTTAAGCCTTTCTGTTGTTGATTTACTTCTATGCTTTGAGTCGTTGTCCGGTTGCAACACCCATCTTCTGTTGAGCTTCAGCTGGTGGACAGATGGACTTAAGTTCTCCTGCAAAATATCTTGAAAAAACTTGGGAATTCATTTTTCCTTCGATGATAGCAATCCGTCCAGGCCCTGACTCAGCAAATCAGCCCCAAACCATGATGCCCCCACCACCATACTTCACAGTTGGGATGAGGTTTTGATGTTTGTGTGCTGTGCCTCTTTTTCTCCACACATAGTGTTGTGTGTTTCTTCCAAACAACTCAACTTTGGTTTCATCTGTCCACAGAATATTTTGCCATTACTGCTGTGGAACATTCAGGTGCTCTTGTGCAAACTGTAAACGTGCAGCAATGTTGTTTTTGTACAGCAGTGGCTTCCTCTGTGGTATCCTCCCATGAAATCAATTCTTGTTTAGTGTTTTACATATTGTAGATTCGCTAACAGGGATGTTAGGATATGCCAGAGACTTTTGTAAGTCTTTAGCTGACACTCTAGGATTCTTCTTCACCTCATTAGGCAGTCTGTGCTCTCCTCTTGCAGTCATCTTTACAGGACGGCCACTCCTAGGGAGAGTAGCAGCAGTGCTGAACTTTCTCCATTTATAGACAATTTGTCTTACCGTGGACTGATGAACAGCAAGGCTTTATGCAGGTCAACAATTCTTAATTGTAGGTCTTCTGAGAACTCTTTTGTGCGAGGCATCATTCACATCAGGCAATGCTTATTGTGAAAAGCAAACCCAGAACTGGTGTGTGTTTTTTATAGGGCAGGACAGCTGTAACCAACACCTCCAATCTCATCTCATTGATTGGACTCCAGTTGGCTGACACCTCACTCCAATTAGCTCTTGGCGATGTCATTAGTCTAGGGGTTCACATACTTTTTCCACCTGCACTGTGAATGTTTACATGGTGTGTTCAATAAAAACATTGTAACATTTAATTCTTTGTGTGTTATTAGTTTAAGCAGACTGTGATTGTCTATTGTTGTGACTTAGATGAAGATCAGATCACATTTTATGACCAATTTGTGCAGAAATCCATATCATTCCAAAGAGTTCACATACTTTTTCTTGCTATTAGATCTCCCCTCATTTGTCTCTTATCTAAAGTGAATAACCCTAATATTGATAATCTTTCAAGGTACTGTAGTCCAGCCATTCCAGTTATTGCTTTAGGTGCCCTCCTCTGAACCCTCCCCAGCCCTGCTTTTTCTGTCTTGTTCACAGGAGCCCAGAACTGTACACAGTACTCCATGTGCAGTCTGCCTAGTGATTTGTAAAGTAGCAGGGCTATGTTCTCATCAAATGGTTCTTATCTGCCAACACATTCTATGTTTCTATGTTTTTATGTTTCTATCACGTGCATCTATGTCCCTTTTGATGCAACCCATTATCTTATTGGCCTTGGCAGCAGCTAAAACAAGCAAGTGGAAGTAATGTATCAAAATATCATTTTATAATAAAATATAAAGTATGGGGAAAAGACAGGATGGTATACAGTATACAGAGAAGCAAAGGGCCTTGCGACACCAAATCATACACCTATCAACCTATGCATGATAAAACACAGGGTAGTATAGCCAGTAAACCGGGGCATTAGCTCCGGGACAACCGGTATTGCGTAACACAAAATAATCACCACAATGGGGCTATATGCAGTTAGTGCAAAAGATCATACCTGGTTGACCATGAGCTATCCCACACATCCCAAAAAACATAGGCAACAAAACTGACCAGTATAACAATGAACCCTCAAATAAAGTCAGTATCTGGATCTCAAAAAAGTGGCAAGAATAAACCTGAATTATCAGGGACCCACTATGGATGTATATAGAAGTGCCATATGGGGATGCCAGGCTGTACTAAACACAGGACGTACCTGAAGACATGGTGAATATGATGGATGCCAGACCCTAAGCGCGAGACCTCGACGCGCGTTTCACCTCAGCGGCTTCGTCAGGAGGTACTAAATGGTATGCAAGCAGGGTATATATAGGCTAAATGGGGGTGGGAGGATAGGGAGGTATTACCTGTATTCGAGCCACCTGCGGTCCACTCTAACGGGCGCGATCCATGGAGCCATCTCTTAGCGCGTCTGTGTCTGCGCACCGCGCATGCGCGGCGCTTACAGATGTCACAGAGCACGTCGAGATGGCGCCGTGCAGCGTATGCGTGATCCGCGGCCCAGTGGAACACAGGTGACCCGCAACTCCCGATGGATAAATCAAAGACTGGGGATAGATGCAGTCACGTGGATCATATGACCTATGTGTAAGGGAAGCACTCCATACATCCATATTGGGTCCCCGCAATATCCAAAAACCAGCGAAAAAAATGCCCACATATCCAAAAGGGGGAAAAAAGTGAATAAATGCAAATAGAAATAATAAAATGAAAATAAAAATAAATAGAAATAGAAAATATAAATATATATAAAAATGTATATGGAGAATATCCATCCATGTGAATATATAAGGATATAAAATCACGTAGCCAGCCCACGCGATGAAACATCAGGTGAGTGGAGAAGAATATACAAAGGAACCATAATAAATAGAACCAAAGTACCATATATAAGTGATAAAAAATATAAATATAATGAAAGAAAAATATTATAAAAGATACATATATAGTGAATATGTGATCAATATAGTGATATACATATAATCGATATAATCAATACATGATCGATATGAAAAAATAGATTGTATATTCATGATTAGAAGTGAACAATACAATGATATAAGTATAATCAGCAGCTGCCTGACAGTATAATCAGCAGCTGCCTGACAATGGTTTCTACAGTTTAGTTTGCTGTCCACTAAAATTCCCAAGTCCTTTTCCATGTCAGTGTTACCCAGTGTTTTACCATTTAGTATGTATGGGTAACTTGCATTACTCCTTCCCATGTGCATAACCTTACATTTCTCAGTGAAAAATGTAATCTGCCACTTCTTTGCCCAAGATTCCAATCTATCCAGATCCATCTGTAGCAGTATACTGCCCTCTTCTGTGTCAATTACTTTACACAGTTTAGTGTCATCTGCAAAAACTGATATTTTACACTGTGCAAGCCTTCTACAAGATCATTAATAAATATATTGAAGAGAATAGGACCCAATAGAATGTGGAGTAGAGATACATGGAGCTAAAAACAATAATAAATTACTAATAGGAGTTTACTATAAACCACCTAATATACCAGAGTCCACAGAAAATCTACTACTAAACGAGTTAAACAAGGCGGCAAATCATATTGAGGTGGTTATTATGGGGGACTTCAACTACCCAGATATAGACTGGGAAATTGAAACTTGTATATCTCATAAAGGAAACAGGTTCTTGGCAATAACCAAAGACAATTACCTCTCCCAACTGGTTCAGGATCTGACTAGAGGGACGGCCATACTGGACTTAGTATTAACCAATAGGCCTGACAGAACAACAGACGTGCAGGTTGGGGACACCTGGGAAATAGTGACCATAAAGTAATAACCTTCCAATTATCATTCAAAAGAGCGTTTCTACAGGGAGGAACACAAATACCAAACTTCAGGCCTAACTAACTGGGACAAAGTCCTCAAAAATAAAAATACAGCCATAAAATGGGATATCTTTAAAAGCATCCTAAAATCTCATTGTGAGAGGTACATACTGTATGGGACAAAAAGGTTACGGGACAAAAAGAAACCAATGTGGACAAATAGAACTGTAAAGAAAGCAATAAATGACAAAAAGAAAGCATATACAGTCAGGTCCATAAATATTGGGACATCGACACAATTCTAACATTTTTGACTCTATACACCACTACAATGGATTTGAAATGAAACAAACAAGATGTGCTTTAAATGCAGACTGTCAGCTTTAATTTGAGGGTATTTACATCCAAATCAGGTGAACGGTGTAGGAATTACAACAGTTTGCATATGCTCATCCCACTTGTTAAGGGACCAAAAGTAATGGGGCAATTGGCTTCTCAGCTGTTCCATAGCCAGGTGTGTGGTATTCCCTCATTATCCCAATTACAATGAGCAGATAAAAGGTCCAGAGTTCATTTGAAGTGTGCTATTTGCATTTGGAATCTGTTGCTGTCAATTATTAAGATCAGATCCAAAGAGCTGTCACTATCAGTGAAGCGAGCCATCATTAGGCTGAAAAAAACAAAACAAACCTATCAGAGAGATAGTAAAAACATTAGGCGTGGCCAAAACAACTTTTGGAACATTCTTAAAAAGAAGGAACGCACCGATGAGCTCAGCAACACCAAAGGACGCGGAAGACCACAGAAAAAAACTGTGGTGGATGACCGAATAATTCTTTCCCTGGTGAAGAAAACACCCTTCACAACAGTTGGCCAGATCAGGAACACTCTCCAGGAGGTAGGTGTATGTGTGTCAAAGTCAATAGTCAAGAGAAGACTTCACCAGAGTGAATACAGAGGGTTCACCACAAGATGTAAACCATTGGTGAGCCTCAAAAACAGGAGGGCCAGATTAGAGTTTGCCAAACGACATCTAAAAAAGCCTTCACAGTTCTGGAACAACATACTATGGACAGATAAGACCAAGATCAACTTGTACCACAGTGATGGGAAGAGAAGAGTATGAAAAAGGAAAGGAACTGCTCATGATTCTAACCATACCACCTCATCAGTGAAGCATGGTGGTGGTAGTGTCATGTCTTGGGCATGTATTGCTGCTAATGAAACTGGTTCTCTTGTATTTATGGATGATGTGACTGCTGACAAAAGCAGCAGGATGAATTCTGAAGTGTTTCGGGTAATATTATCTGCTCATATTCAGCCAAATGCTTCAGAACTTCAGTAAATCACCTGACCTGAATCCGATTGAGCATGCATTTCACTTGTTGAAGACAAAACTGAAGGAAAAATGCCCCAAGAACAAGCAGGAACAGAAGACAGTTGCAGTAGAGGCCTGGCAGAGCATCACCAGGGATGAAACCCAGCGTCTGGTGATGTCTATGTGTTCCAGACTTCAGGCTGTAATTGACTGCAAAAGATTTGCAACCAAGTATTAAAAAGTGAAAGTTTGATTTATGATTATTATTCTGTCCGATTACTTTTGGTCCCTTAACAAATGGGAGGCACATATGCAAACTGTTGTAATTCCTACACCGTTCACCTGATTTGGCTGTAAATACCCTCAAATTAAAACTGACAGTCTGCAGTTAAAGCACATCTTATTCGTTTCATTTCAAATCCATTGTAGTGGTGTATAGAGCCAAAAATGTTAGAATTGTGTCGATGTCCCAATATTTATGGACTTGACTGTAAATCACTAAAACAGGAGGGTTGCACGGAAGCACTAAATAACTATAAGGAAAAAAAATTGAACATGTAAAAAACAAATAAAAGCGGTCAAACTAGAGAACGAGAGATTAATTGCCAAAGAGAGTAAAACTAACCCTAAAATCTTCTTCAATTATATAAATGTTAAAAAGTATAAATCTGAAGGTGTCGGCCCTTTAAAGAGTAATGAGGGGGGAGTCGCAGAGAGCGACGAGGAGAAAGCAAAGCTGTTAAATATTTTTTTCTCCAATGTCTTCACTGAGGAAAATAAACTGTCAGATGAAATGCTGAATGTAAAAAGAAATTCACCATTAAAAGTGTCCTGTCTGACCCAGGAAGAAGTACAACAGCGACTTAAAAAGATTAAAATAGACAAATTGCCAGGACCGGATGGCATACACCCCCGTATCCTAAGGGAATAAGTAATGTCATAGCCAGACCCTTATTTCTGATATTTGCAGACTCTATACTGACAGGGAATGTCCCACAGGATTGGCACATAGCAAATGTGGTGCCAATATTCAAAAAGTGTCCAAAAACAGAGCCTGGAAACTATAGGCCGGTAAGTTTAACATCTGTTGTGGGTAAACTGTTTGAAAGTTTTCTAAGAGATGCTATCTTAGAGCATCTCAACGGAAATAAGCAAATAACACCATATCAGCATGGCTTCATGAGGGATCGGTCTTGCCAAACTAATTTATTCAGTTTCTATGAGGAGGTAAGTTCTAGACTTGACAGCGGCGAACCAATGGATGTCGTATATCTGGACTTCTCCAAAGCACTTGACACTGTACAACATAAAAGGTTAGTATATAAAATGAGAATGCTCGGACTGGGAGAAAATTTCTTTATGTGAATAAGTAACTGGCTGAGTGATAGAAAACAGAGGGTGGTTATTAACGGTACACACTCAGATTGGGTCACTGTCACTAGTGGGGTACCTCAGGGGTCAGTATTGGGCCCTATTCTTTTCAATATATATTTATTAATGATCTTGTAGAAGGCTTTCATAGTAAAATAGAAATTTTCGCAAATGACACTAAACTGTGTAAAGTAATTAGCACTGAAGAGGACAATATACTGCTACAGATGGATCTGGATAGATTAGAGGCTTGGGCAGATAAGTGGCAGATGAGGTTTAACACTGACAAACGTAAAGTTCTGCACATGGGAAGGAATAATGCAAGTCACCCGTACATGCTAAATGGTAAAACACTTGGTAACACTGACATGGAAAAGGATCTAGGAATTTTGGTTAAGCTGCAAAAACCAGTGTCAGGCAGCTGCTGCCAAGGCCAATAAGATAATGGGTTGCATCAAAAGGGGAATAGATGCCCGTGATATGAACATAGTCCTACCACTTTACAAATCGCTAGTCAGACCACACATGGAGTACTGTGTACAGTTCTGGGCTCCTGTGAACAAGGCAGATATAGCATAGCTGGAGAGGGTGCAGAGGAGGGCAACTAAAGTAATAACTGGAATGGAGAAAATACAGCACCCTGAAAGATTATCAAAATTAGGGTTATTCACTTTAGAAAAAAGATGACTGAGGGGAGATCTAATTACTATGTATAAATATGTCAGGGGTCAGTACAGAGATTTATCCCCAGGACTGTGACGAGGGGACATCCTCTGTGTCTGGAGGAAAGAAGGTTTGTACACAAACATAGAAGATGATTCTTTACAGTAAGAGCAGTGATATTTTGGAACTCTCTGCCTGAGGAGTTGGTGATGGTGAGTACAATAAAGGAATTCAAGAGGGGCCTGGATGTATTTCTGGAGTGTAATAATATTACAGGCTATAGCTACTAGAGAGGGTTCGTTTTTAGAGTTGAGCGAACACCTGGATGTTCGGGTTCGAGAAGTTCGGCCGAACTTCCCGGAAATGTTCGGGTTCGGGATCCGAACCCGACCCGAACTTCGTCCCGAACCCGAACCCCATTGAAGTCAAGGGGGACCCGAACTTTTCGGCACTAAAAAGGCTGTAAAACAGCCCAGGAAAGAGCTAGAGGGCTGCAAAAGGCAGCAACATGTAGGTAAATCCTCTGCAAACAAATGTGGATAGGGAAATGAATTAAAATAAAAATAA
This sequence comes from Bufo bufo, assembly GCF_905171765.1. Classification (NCBI taxonomy): domain Eukaryota; kingdom Metazoa; phylum Chordata; class Amphibia; order Anura; family Bufonidae; genus Bufo; species Bufo bufo. The sequence continues at coordinate 291,674,332 of NC_053393.1, forward strand.
AAAAAATAAAAATTAACCAATATCAATTGGACAGAGGTCCCATAGCAGAGAATCTGGCTTCATGTCATAGCAGAGAATCAGGCTTCACGTCACCCACCACTGGAACAGGCCACTGTCACGTATTTCGGCCCAGGCACCCAGGCAGAGGAGAGAGGTCCCGTAACAGAGAATCTGGCTTCATGTCAGCACAGAATCAGTCTTCATGTCATAGCAGAGAATCAGGGTTCACGTCACCCACCACTGGAAGAGGCCACTGTCACACATTTAGGCCCAGGCACCCAGGCAGAGGAGAGAGGTCCCGTAACAGAGATTCAGGCTTCATGTAAGCAGAGAATCAGTCTTCATGTCATAGCAGAGAATCAGGCTTCACGTCACCCACCACTGGAACAGGCCACTGTCACATATTTAGGCCCAGGCACCCAGGCAGAGGAGAGAGGTCCCATAACAGAGATTCAGGCTTCATGTCAGCAGAGAATCAGTCTTCATGTCATAGCAGAGAATCAGGCTTCACGTCACCCACCACTGGAACAGGCCACTGTCACACATTTAGGCCCAGGCACCCAGGCAGAGGAGAGAGGTCCCGTAACAGAGATTCAGGCTTCATGTCAGCAGAGAATCAGTCTTCATGTCATAGCAGAGAATCAGGCTTCACGTCACCCACCACTGGAACAGGCCACTGTCACATATTTAGGCCCCGGCACCCAGACAGAGGAGAGAGGTCCCATAACAGAGATTCAGTCTTCATGTCAGCAGAGAATCAGTCTTCATGTCATAGCAGAGAATCAGGCTTCACGTCACCCACCACTGGAACAGGCCACTGTCACATATTTAGGCCCAGGCACCCAGGCAGAGGAGAGAGGTCCCATAACAGAGATTCAGGCTTCATGTCAGCAGAGAATCAGTCTTCATGTCATAGCAGAGAATCAGGCTTCACGTCACCCACCACTGGAACAGGCCACTGTCACACATTTAGGCCCAGGCACCCAGGCAGAGGAGAGAGGTCCCGTAACAGAGATTCAGGCTTCATGTCAGCAGAGAATCAGTCTTCATGTCATAGCAGAGAATCAGGCTTCACGTCACCCACCACTGGAACAGGCCACTGTCACATATTTAGGCCCCGGCACCCAGACAGAGGAGAGAGGTCCCATAACAGAGATTCAGGCTTCATGTCAGCAGAGAATCAGTCTTCATGTCATAGCAGAGAATCAGGCTTCACGTCACCCACCACTGGAACAGGCCACTGTCACATATTTAGGCCCAGGCACCCAGGCAGAGGAGAGAGGTCCCGTAACAGAGAATCTGGCTTCATGTCAGCACAGAATCAGTCTTCATGTCATAGCAGAGAATCAGGGTTCACGTCACCCACCACTGGAAGAGGCCACTGTCACACATTTAGGCCCAGGCACCCAGGCAGAGGAGAGAGGTCCCGTAACAGAGATTCAGGCTTCATGTAAGCAGAGAATCAGTCTTCATGTCATAGCAGAGAATCAGGCTTCACGTCACCCACCACTGGAACAGGCCACTGTCACATATTTAGGCCCAGGCACCCAGGCAGAGGAGAGAGGTCCCATAACAGAGATTCAGGCTTCATGTCAGCAGAGAATCAGTCTTCATGTCATAGCAGAGAATCAGGCTTCACGTCACCCACCACTGGAACAGGCCACTGTCACACATTTAGGCCCAGGCACCCAGGCAGAGGAGAGAGGTCCCGTAACAGAGATTCAGGCTTCATGTCAGCAGAGAATCAGTCTTCATGTCATAGCAGAGAATAGGGCTTCACGTCACCCACCACTGGAACAGGCCACTGTCACATATTTAGGCCCCGGCACCCAGACAGAGGAGAGAGGTCCCATAACAGAGATTCAGGCTTCATGTCAGCAGAGAATCAGTCTTCATGTCATAGCAGAGAATCAGGCTTCACGTCACCCACCACTGGAACAGGCCACTGTCACATATTTAGGCCCAGGCACCCAGGCAGAGGAGAGAGGTCCCATAACAGAGATTCAGGCTTCATGTCAGCAGAGAATCAGTCTTCATGTCATAGCAGAGAATCAGGCTTCACGTCACCCACCACTGGAACAGGCCACTGTCACATATTTAGGCCCAGGCACCCAGGCAGAGGAGAGAGGTCCCGTAACAGAGATTCAGGCTTCATGTCAGCACAGAATCAGTCTTCATGTCATAGCAGAGAATCAGGCTTCACGTCACCCACCACTGGAACAGGCCACTGTCACACATTTAGGCCCCGGCACCCAGACAGAGGAGAGGTTCATTCATCTTTGGGTTGCCCCGCAATATAATGGTAAAATGAAAATAAAAATAGGATTGAATGAGGAAGTGCCCTGGAGTACAATAATATATTGTTAAGGGGAGGTAATTAATGTCTAATCTGCACAAGGGATGGACAGGTCCTGTGGGATCCATGCCTGGTTCATTTTTATGAACGTCAGCTTGTCCACATTGGCTGTAGACAGGCGGCTGCGTTTGTCTGTAATGACGCCCCCTGTTGTGCTGAATACACGTTCCGACAAAACGCTGGCCGCCGGGCAGGCCAGCACCTCCAAGGCATAAAAGGCTAGCTCTGGCCACGTGGACAATTTGGAGACCCAGAAATTGAATGGGGCCGAACCATCAGTCAGTACGTGGAGGGGTGTGCACAGGTACTGTTCCACCATGTTAGTGAAATGTTGCCTCCTGCTAACACGTTCCGTATCAGGTGGTGGTGCAGTTAGCTGTGGCGTTGTGACAAAACTTTTCCACATCTCTGCCATGCTAACCCTGCCCTCAGAGGAGCTGGCCGTGACACAGCTGCGTTGGCGACCTCTTGCTCCTCCTCTGCCTTCGCCTTGGGCTTCCACTGGTTCCCCTGTGACATTTGGGAATGCTCTCAGTAGCGCGTCTACCAACGTGCGCTTGTACTCGCGCATCTTCCTATCACGCTCCAGTGTAGGAAGTAAGGTGGGCACATTGTCTTTGTACCGGGGATCCAGCAGGGTGGCAACCCAGTAGTCCGCACACGTTAAAATGTGGGCAACTCTGCTGTCGTTGCGCAGGCACTGCAGCATGTAGTCGCTCATGTGTGCCAGGCTGCCCAGAGGTAAGGACAAGCTGTCCTCTGTGGGAGGCGTATCGTCATCGTCCTGTGTTTCCCCCCAGCCACGCACCAGTGATGGGCCCGAGCTGCTTTGGGTGCCACCCCGCTGTGAACATGCTTGATCCTCATCCTCCTCCACCTCCTCCTCATCCTCGTCCTCCTTGTCCTCCAGTAGTGGGCCCTATCTGGCCACATTTGTACCTGGCCTCTGGTGTTGCAAAAAACCTCCCTCTGAGTCACTTCGAAGAGACTGGCCTGAAAGTGCTAAAAATGACCCCTCTTCCTCCTCTTCCTCCTGGGCCACCTCCTCTTCCATCATCGCCCTAAGTGTTTTCTCAAGGAGACATAGAAGTGGTATTGTAATGCTGATAACAGCATCATCGCCACTGGCCATGTTGGTGGAGTACTCGAATCAGCGCAACAGGGCACACAGGTCTCGCATGGAGGCACAGTCATTGGTGGTGAAGTGGTGCTGTTCCGCAGTGCGACTGACCCGTGCGTGCAGCAGCTGAAACTCCACTATGGCCTGCTGCTGCTCGCACAGTCTGTCCAGCATGTGCAAGGTGGAGTTCCACCTGGTGGGCACATCGCATATGAGGCGGTGAGCGGGAAGGCCGAAGTTACACTGTAGCGCAGACAGGCGTGCAGCAGCAGGGTGTGAACGCCGGAAGCGCGAACAGACGGCCCGCACTTTATGCAGCAGCTCTAACATGTCGGGGTAGTTGCGAATGAACTTCTGCACCACCAAATTCAGCACATGAGCCAGGCAAGGGATGTGCGTCAAACCGGCTAGTCCCAGAGCTGCAACGAGATTTCGCCCATTTTCGCACACCACCAGGCCGGGCTTGAGGCTCACCGGCAGCAACCACTCGTCGGTCTGTTGTTCTATACCCCGCCACAACTCCTGTGCGGTGTGGGGCCTGTCCCCCAAACATATGAGTTTCAGAACGGCCTGCTGACGTTTACCCCGGGCTGTGCTGAAGTTGGTGGTGAAGGTGTGTGGCTGACTGGATGAGCAGATGGAAGAAGAGGAGGAGGAAGCTGAGTAGGAGGAGGAGGAGACAGGAGGCAAAGAATGTTGCCCTGCGATCCTTGGCGGCGGAAGGACGTGCGCCAAACAGCTCTCCGCCTGGGGCCCAGCCGCCACTACATTTACCCAGTGTGCAGTTAGGGAGATATAGCGTCCCTGGCCGTGCTTACTGGTCCACGTATCTGTGGTTAGGTGGACCTTGCCACAGATGGCGTTGCGCAGTGCACACTTGATTTTATCAGACACTTGGTTGTGCAGGGAAGGCACGGCTCTCTTGGAGAAGTAGTGGCGGCTGGGAACAACATACTGTGGGACAGCAAGCGACATGAGCTGTTTGAAGCTGTCTGTGTCCACCAGCCTAAATGACAGCATTTCATAGGCCAGTAGTTTAGAAATGCTGGCATTCAGGGCCAGGGATCGAGGGTGGCTAGGTGGGAATTTACGCTTTCTCTCAAATGTTTGTGAGATGAAGAGCTGAACGCTGCCGTGTGACATGGTTGAGATGCTTGGTGACGCAGGTGGTGGTGTTGGTGGTACATCCCATGTTTGCTGGGCGGCAGGTGCCAACGTTCCTCCAGAGGCGGAGGAAGAGGCCGAGTCGGCGGCAGCAGCAGAAGAGGCCGAGGCGGCAGCAGCAGAAGAGGTAGCAGGGGGAGCCTGAGTGACTTCTTTGTTTTTAAGGTGTTTACTCCACTGCAGTTCATGCTTTGCATGCAGGTGCCTGGTCATGCAGGTTGTGCTAAGGTTCAGAACGTTAATGCCTCGCTTCAGGCTCTGATGGCACAGTGTGCAAACCACTCGGGTCTTGTCATCAGCACACTGTTTAAAGAAGTGCCATGCCAGGGAACTCCTTGAAGCTGCCTTTGGGGTGCTCGGTCCCAGATGGCGGCGGTCAGTAGCAGGCGGAGTCTCTTGGCGGCGGGTGTTCTGATTTTGCCCACTGCTCCCTCTTTTGCTACGCTGTTGGCTCGGTCTCACCACTGCCTCTTCCTCCGAACTCTGAAAGTCAGTGGCACGACCTTCATTCCATGTGGGGTCTAGGACCTCATCGTCCCCTGCATCGTCTTCCACCCAGTCTTGATCCCTGACCTCCTGTTCAGTCTGCACACTGCAGAAAGACGCAACAGTTGGCACCTGTGTTTCGTCATCATCAGGAAGACGTTTCTGAGGTGGTATTCCCATGTCCTCATCATCAGGAAACATAAGTGGTTGTGCGTTAGTGCATTCTATCTCTTCCACCCCTGGGGAAGGGCTAGGTGGATGCCCTTGGGAAACCCTGGCAGCAGAGTCTTCAAACAGCATAAGAGACTGCTGCATAACTTGAGGCTCAGACAGTTTCCCTGATATGCATGGGGGTGATGTGACAGACTGATGGGCTTGGTTTTCATGCGCCATCTGTGCGCTTTCTGCAAAAGACTGGGTGGGAGATAATGTGAACGTGCTGGATGCACTGTCGGCCACCCAATTGACTAATGCCTGTACCTGCTCAGGCCTTACCATCCTTAGAACGGCATTGGGCCCCACCAAATATCGCTGTAAATTCTGCTGGCTACTGGGACCTGAGGTAGTTGGTTCACTAGGACGTGTGGCTGTGGCAGAACGGCCACGTCCTCTCCCAGCACCAGAGGGTCCACTAACACCACCACGACCATGTCCACGTCCGCGTCCCTTATTAGATGTTTTCCTCATTGTTCCCGTTCACCACAATTTTGAAAATGGCAAATTTGGGAATAGTTTTTCAACCCAGAACAAAAACTGTGCTTTTACGGTCACTACAAATAATTTGACCAGCTAAAACAGTACAGATTTGGTTAAATAGAAATGTGAGGCCTATTTTTTTTGCGCTGTGTGACAGGTATACGTTTAATCACAGAATTAGACTTGTATCTGCACGGTAGCGTGTGTGTTAAGTTTTTCTGAATGACACTATCAGCACCTTGAATCTAAGATATCCTTTTTGGGATAGATTTAAAGTAGGCCTGATATAGCATAAACTACTTATTTTGAGAATGGCAAATTTGGGAATAGTTTTTCAACCCAGAACAAAAACTGTGCTTTTACGGTCACTACAAATAATTTGACCAGCTAAAACAGTACAGATTTGGTTGAATAGAAATGTGAGGCCTATTTTTTAGGCGCTGTGTGACAGATATACCTTTAATCACAGAATTAGACTTATATCTGCACGGTAGCGTGTGTGTTAAGTTTTTCTGAATGACACTATCAGCACCTTGAATCTAAGATATCCTTTTTGGGATAGATTTATAGTAGGCCTGATATAGTAGAAACTACTTATTTTGAGAATGGCAAATTTGGTAATAGTTTTTCAACCCAGAACAAAAACTGTGCTTTTACGGTCACTACAAATAATTTGACCAGCTAAAACAGTACAGATTTGGTTGAATAGAAATGTGAGGCCTATTTTTTTTGCGCTGTGTGACAGGTATACCTTTAATCACAGAATTAGACTTATATCTGCACGGTAGCGTGTGTGTTAAGTTTTTCTGAATGACACTATCAGCACCTTGAATCTAAGATATCCTTTTTGGGATAGATTTAAAGTAGGCCTGTTATATCAGAAACTACTTATTTTGAGAATGGAAAATTTGGGAATAGTTTTTCAACCCAGAACAAAAACTGTGCTTTTACGGTCACTACAAATAACTTGAGCAGCTAAAACAGTACTGATTTGGAGGAATATAAATGTCAGGTCTATTTTTTAGGTGCTGGGTGACAGGCTCAACTTGCCCCTGATGTAGTATATGGCAAAAAATTAACCACACTGTTGATGGTTAAATGCACTTGGGTGACACAGGCTCAGCCTGCACCTGATGTAGTGTATGGCCAAAAAATAACCACACTGTTGATGGTTAAATGCACTTGGGTGACACAGGCTCAGCCTGCACCTGATGTAGTATATGGCCAAAAAATAACCACACTGTTGATGGTTAAATGCACTTCGGTGACACAGGCTCAGCCTGCAGCTGATGTAGGATATAGCAAAAAATAACCACACTATTGATGGTTAAAAGCACTTGGTGGTAGCTTGTGCTGGCGCACCACAAGCCACAAAATGGCCGCCGATCACCCCAGAAAAAAGTGATATAAAAACGCTCTGGGCAGCCTAAAAAAAGTGAGCAATTCGATATTAGCACTTCAATGATCCACAGCTGGAGATCGATCACAGAATGAAGTCTTTTGGAGGAGTTAATCTGCCTAATCTCGCCCTAACGTCGCAGCAGCAACCTCTCCCTATGCTTGAATCAGCAGAGTGACGTGCAGCGCTACGTGACCCAAGCTTATATAGAGGCTGGGTCACATGCTGCACTGGCCAATCACAGCCATGCCAATAGTAGGAAAGGCTGTGATGGCCTCTTGGGGCAAGTAGTATGACGCTTGTTGATTGGCTGCTTTGCAGCCTTTCAAAAAGCGCCAAGAAAGCGCCGAACTTCGAACCCGAACCCGGACTATACAGTTCGGGTTAGCTCATCCCTATTCGTTTTTTATTCCCCTAAAGTGGGGGAAATTGGCTTCTACCTCACAGGTTTTTTTTGCCTTCCTCTGGATCAACTTGCAGGATGACAGGCCGAACTGGATGGACAAATGTCTTTTTTCGGCCTTATGTACTATGTTACTATGTTACTAATACTGACCCCTGTTGTACCCCACTAGTGACAGTGATTCAATCTGAGTGTGTACCATTAATAACCACCCTCTGTTTTCTATTACTGAGCCAGTTACTTACCCACATACAGACATTTTCTCCCAGTCCAAGCATTCTCATTTTATATACTAACCTTTTATGTGGTACAGTGTCAAATGCTTTGGAGAAGTCCAGTTATACGACATCCATTGATTCGCCATGGTCAAGTCTAAAACTAACCTCCTCATAGAATCTGATTATGAAATTAGTTTGATATGACCGATCCCTCATGAAGCCATGCTGATACGTCATTATTTGTTAATTTTCATTGAGGTACTCCAGAATAGCATGTCTTAGAAAACCTTCTTACCCACGACAGACGTTAAACTTACTGGCCTATAGTTTCCAGACTCGGATTTTGACCCTTTTTTGAATATTGCTGCCACATTTGCTAAGTGCCAATCCTGTGGAACACTTTTTGTCAATACAGAGTCCTTAAATATCAGAAATAAGGGTTTGTCTATGACATTGCTTAATTTTCTTAGGAAGCAGGGGTGTATGCCATCTGATCCAGGTTATTTGTATATTTTAATCTTTTTAATATGCCACTGCACTTCTTCCTGGGTCAAACAGGCCACTTTTAGTGGGGAGTTTACTTTTATACTCTGCATTTCATCTGACAGTTTATTTTCCTCAGTAAATACAGTTTAGAGAAAAAAATATTTAATAGCTTTTCTTTCTCCTTATCGCTCTCTGAAACTCCCCCCCATCACTCTGTAAAGGGACAATATCTTCATATTTAGACTTTTTACCATTAAAATAATTGAAGAACATTTTAGGATTAGTTTTAATCTATTTGACAATGAATCTCCAGTTTGGCTGCTTTTATTCGTCTTTTACATATTCTATTATTTTCTAGCTACCCTCCTGTTTTAGTGATGTAAATGCTTTTTGGCATTTATTGCTTCCTTTACATTTCTATTTATCCACATTGATTTTTTTCTTGCTCCTTACCCATTTATTTCCATAAGGTACAGTATGTACAACTCACAATTAGAGTTTAGGATGGTTTTACAGTTGTGTTCAAAATTATTCAACCCCTAATGCTGTAAAGGGTTTTAGGGAATTTAGTGTACATTTGTAATTGTGTTCAGAATGAAATCTTACAAGGACTTTTTAAAGAACCAAATGCAACTAAAATGACATCAATTGTTTTTGTAATACAGTATTAAATGTTTGTTTTTTCAACCCCTTAAAGACTACCACTCTTAAGAACAGAGGTTCATTCAAGTGTTTTCGATCAGGTATTGAAAACACCTGTGGATGTCAAGGAGCAACAATCAAGCATAATAAGCGCCAATTAGGCAGATTTAAAAGGACTGTGATACTCAGCTCCTTCTAGACATTTACTGGTGTGTTTACAAACATGGTGAAGTCAAGAGAATGGTCCAGGAAGACAAGAGAAGAGGTGATTTCTCTTCACAGGAAGGGCAATGGCTATAAGAAGATTGCAAAGATGTTAAACATACCAAGAGACACCATTGGAAGCATCATTCGCAAATTCAAGGCAAAGGGCACTGTTGAAACGCTACCTGGTCGTGGCAGAAAGAAGATGCTGACTTCGACTGCTGTGCGCTACCTGAAGCGCAAAGTGGAGAAAAGTCCCCGTGTGACTGCTGAGGAACTGAAAAAATATTTGTCAGATGTGGGTACTGAAGTTTCAGCTCAGACAATAAGGTGCACACTGCGTAATGAAGGCCTCCATGCCAGAACTCCCAGGCGCACCCCTTGCTGTCTCCAAAGAATAAGAAGAGTCGACTGCAGTATGCCAAAAGTCATGTGGACAAACCACAAAAGTTTTGGGATAGTGTTCTGTGGACTGATGAAACAAAATTAGAACAGTTTGGGCCCATGGATCAACGCTATGTTTGGAGGAGGAAGAACAAGGCCTATGAAGAAAAGAACACCTTGCCTACTGTGAAGCATGGTGGGGGGTCAATCATGCTTTGGGGCTGTTTTGCTTCTACAGGTACAGGGAAGCTTCAGCGTGTGCAAGGTACCATAAATTCTCTTCAGTACCAGGAGATATTGGATGAAAATGTGATGCAGTCCGTCACAAACCTGAGGCTTGGGAGACGTTGGACCTTTCAACAGGACAATGATCCCAAGCATACCTCCAAGTCCACTAGAGCATGGTTGCAGATTAAAGTCTGGAACATTTTGAAGTGGCCATCGCAGTCACCAGACTTAAATCCGATTGAGAACCTCTGGTGTGACTTAAAGAAAGCAGTTGCAGCGCGCAAGCCTAAGAATGTGACTGAACTGGAGGCTTTTGCCCATGAAGAATGGGCGAAGATACCCGTAGATCGCTGCAAGACACTTCTGTCAAGCTATGCTTCATGTTTAAAAGCTGTTATAACTGGAAAAGGATGTTGTACTAAGTACTAAGATTGAATGTCACTTGGGGGTTGAATAAAACTGATAATGATGTGAGCACAGAAAAGACATTTGTGGTTATTTCATTATAAATGTTATGTTATATTTGTCTGACTTACAAGTGCCTCTTTGATTCAATTGTAAACAAGATGACTGAAATGATCAAAATCAATGTCAAACTGGCCAAAACACTCAATTTCAGTGGGGGTTGAATAATTTTGAACACAACTGTAAAAATATCCCATTTTGTGGCTGCATTTTTTATTTTTTGAACATTGTCCCAGTTAGTGAGGCTGATGGCTGGTCAGATTTTGCTTCTTTGAATTTTGGTATTTTTGTGCCTCCCTAAAGAAACACTCTTTTGAATGACAATTGGAAGGTTGTTATTTTATGGTAACTATTTCTCAGGTGTCAGCCAACCTGCACATCTGTCAGGTCTATTGGTTAATACTAAGTCCAGTATGGTTATCTCTCAAGTCAAAACCTGTACCATTTGGAAAGTTAATGCCCTTGGTTATTGCCAGTAACCTGTTTCCTTCATGAGATCTACAGGTTTCAGTTTCCCAGTCTATCTGGGTAGCTGAAGCCCCCCTCCCTCCTTAACAATGATTTTCCACCTCATCTATTTCTTTTAGGCCTCTTTCACACGGGCGTTGAGGGAAAATGTGCGGGTGCGTTTCGGGAACACCCGCGATTTTTCCGCGCGAGTGCAAAACATTGTAATGCGTTTTGCACTCGCGTGAGAAAAATCGCGCATGTTTGGTACCCAAACCCGAACTTCTTCACAGAAGTTCGGGCTTGGGATCGGTGTTCTGTAGATTGTATTATTTTCCCTTATAACATGGTTATAAGGGAAAATAATAGCATTTTGAATACAGAATGCTTAGTAAAACAGCGCTGGAGGGGTTAAAAAAATAAAATAATAATTTAACTCACCTTAGTCCACTTGATCAAGATGCCGGCATCTCTTTCTGTCACCTTTGCTGAACAGGACCTGTGGTGAGCGTCCATTACAGGTCAAGGACCTTTGATGACGTCACTCCGGTCATCACATGATCCATCACCATGGTAAAAGATCATGTGATGGATCATGTGATGACTAGAGTGACGTCATCAAAGGTCCTTTACCTGTAAAGAATGCTCACCACAGGTCCTGTTCAACAAAAGAGACAGAAGGAGATGCCGGGCCGCGATCAAGTGGACTAAGGTGAGTTAAATTTTTATTTATTTTTTTAACCCCTCCAGCGCTGTTTTACTATGCATTCTGTATTCAGAATGCTATTATTTTCCCTTATAACCATGTTATAAGAGAAAATAATAATGATCGGGTCTCCATCCCGATCATCTCCTAGCAACCGTGCGTGAAAATCGCACCGCATCCGCACTTGTTTGAGGATGCTTGCGATTTTCACGCAACCCCATTCACTTCTATGGGGCCTGTGTTGCGTGAAAAACACAGAATATAGAGCATGCTGCGATTTTCACACAACGCAAAAGTGATGCGTGAAAGTCACCGCTCATCTGAACAGCCTCATAGAAATGAATGGGTCGGTATTCAGTACGGATGCAATGCGTTCACCTCACGCATCGCATCCGCGCGGAATACTCGCCCGTGTGAAAGGGGCCTTAGTAGTCGATTTTCAGTTATATTAGATGGCTTATAATAAACTCCTATCAGTATTTTATCATTTGATTTTGCCTCCATTTATTTCTACCCACAGTGACTCCACATGTTCATTTCCCTCACTTCCCAGTGTGTTTGGTTTTGACAGGACTTTACATAAAGGCAAACCCCTCCCCATCTCAGTTTTTGACAATCCTTTCTGAACATGCTGTAACCCTGTAGTTAACTGCCAAGACATAGCTATCAACCTGTCATGTCACAACTATGTCATAGTCCTCCTCACACATAACTACTTCTAGTTTACCAGTTTGTTTTAGTCAGGCTTCTGGCATTAATATGCATACAATCAAGAGGTTTTTGTATATGTTTTAACCTACACTTTTCCTTGTGAACTGTTATAGTCCCTCCATGGAACAGTTAATATTTCAGAAAATACTACCTTTGAGGTCCTTGTCCTGAGTTTGGGACCCAAATCCCTATAATAATTTTTAAAGGATGCTCCACCGACCCTATAACTTTGTCATTGGTTCCAATGTGGACCATAACCACTGGATCTCCATCAGCCCCTTCCAGTAATCTATGAACCCGAGCCTCGATATGTCGAACTCGAGCCCCAGGAAGAGAACACATTGTTCGACGATCCCAGTCTTTCTGAAAGATCCGTCCTATCTGTACCCCAAATAAATGAGTGTCCCACTACCAGCACCTGTCTGTCCTGCCCTGCTCTCCTCGTCCCCTGGAGCTGGAATTCCCTTAAAATGGCAGGGGAAATGTCTTGCTGCCGAAGTGCTATCCCTGAACTGGCATCCCCCTCATCTGCCAACCTTGCTAACTTGTTGGGGGGGGGGGGATGCCAGATCAGGCCTAGCCTCCCTTGCACTCTTCCCTCTACCCCGCTTTCTAACTGTTACCCAGCTAGCTATCTCACTTCCCTGATCATTCATCTAACCAACCTCCCCCGCATCTAGCCGGTGCCAGGACTTTACTTCCCGGAGAGCAGCTCCCTCTAACTGGCATATTAAGATCTCCAGTTTTTGATCTGAAGTACCAGATACAGCTTACATGTAGCCAATTTTTTAGCACATAGGTCTATTAGTGTGTGGGGCACTCCAGCATAGTGTGGGAGCCAAGGGGCCCCAAAGTAGTATTACATGGTTAGAGGCATGATGTAGTTAGATGGACAACATCAGGTGACTAGATACATGGGACCTTTAAGAGTTGCAACGACAGCAAGATATAGTGAGGTATGGTGCTGCCCAATGCTGATTATGGCCCCAGACAGTCTCTAGCAAGGTTAGCATTCACAGCGGTACTCTCTCAGACATTTGGCATTGAATCTCAGGGTCCATTGAAGTTGGAACTGTATTGCGGCTACACACTGGCTTTCCCAAGATGGCCCTGACCTGTACTTAAGGCGGGGTACAGTTAGTTTTGCCGGAAACTCTGACCAAGCACTTTAGTTCCTCACATTGAAAGGATGGTTCCTCTGTCGAGACAGGCTGTTTAATTCCCGCACTTCTGATGGTAATTCTCTCTGATTTCCCTCTCTAGAGGGAAGGGTACTTCAATGTTTTGGCAGATGTGGCTTGGATTCATGATTAAAAGAAAAAAAACCAATATCAATGTATGGTTTCAAATAATTTATGCGGCTGGTCCATAAATGAGTCTCTCCAAATTCAGAAACAGGCACACCCTACTCCAGAATAACACGTTTGGAAAACTTTTAGAAACCAATAAGAAATGTCTCACCAGAAGGTTGAGATAAGTTCAGTTTATATTCTCCCAATGTGAATAGGCTCTTCAATGCTGAATCCAAACCATGGCTGAGGTCATTCACTTCCGTTTCACTTTATATACTGTCACACATACATGCGTCATAAACACCATTTCATACATATAAAAACAATCACAATCATTTTTAAAAAATGTCATAAATACTGTATTTTTTGCCCTATAAAGACACAGTTGCCTATAAGATACACTCACAGTTGCCAACTGTCCCGAATTTAGGCTGCCTCGCGGAAAACTCTGCCCATATGCACCCATTTTACAAACTAAAACATTGGTAAGTATGTGCGCCTAGGTTTTAGAGGAGGAAAATATGATCACAGATCAGACCCTCAATGTTAATCAGACCTTAGATCAGACCCCTAATCAGACTCCCCGTGTTTCCCAGACCTCATATCAGACCTCCAATCAGACCCCTAGTATTTCTCAGACCTCATATCAGACCCCCAATCAGACTCCCGGTGATTCTCAGACCTCAGATCAGACTCCTAATCAGACCACAGTGTGTTTCAGACCTCAGATCAGACCCCTAGTGTTCATGAGACCCTTAATCAGACCCCCAGTGATTCTCAGACCTTAGGTCAGACCCCCAGTGTGTCTCAGACCTCAGATCAAACCCCAGTGATTCTTAGATCTTATATCAGATAAAAATAAATAAATTAACTCACCTCCCTCCCCTGCACGACGTCAACACCCAGGAGCTCCTCTCTCTGCCACACTGTACCGTGACCTGACATGGCACAGTATGAGATCACAAAGCATGCCGAAGTCCTCACGATGTGCGTAGGTCACAGCACAGCATGCGGTGCTGGCAGAAGAAGACCTGGGACTGGTGAGAACAGAGCTAGTACAGAGAAAGCTGTATTAACTTGCATTGGATAAACCAGAATCAGATAACTACTTTAATGCACCGCTCAAGACCTTTAAATACCCATCCAATCCCTTCAGGAAATCCCTCTTATGTTTATGCCCAAAAAAAGGGGGTGATCTTACTTATTCATACTACTGCACTACTGCACTCTATTTAACTTTCCATCCAGTTACTGTGGAGATTAACTCTTATGTACCTAACTGAATATCCTAACTGGATATTCCTCATAGTGATGAGCGAAGTTCTAAAAAATTTGATTTGGCTGTGTCAAAGAAATTTGATTAGTTATGAATTACTTCATCACGAATCGCATCATTTGTAAGTAGTGGGTGCAATTACGGGGAACGGCGATCGTGCCACCCCCATCGCAGCATCTGATTTTAAAATGGAGGCCTTTCAGGGGTTAATTAGGGTTAAAAAAAAATACATACTCACTTAATCCATTTGCTCATGGATAGGCCGTCGAGGGGTTTCTTCAATCAAGAAGGCCGCAATGAATTTAGCATTTCTAGGCTTTTGTAGCAAACAGTGGTAAATGTGAAACACCCACATGGAGGGTTGTTAACACGATGTGACTATAGCTCCCAGTCTCTTAGTGTCCACACAGCAATTAGGGCAACCAGAGCCAGCCTTAGGATAAAAGGCAACCTGTGCAGAATTTCTATTGGTGCTCCCCCCTCACTATGATAAGAAAAAATAAATAAATAAATCGATATATAGACTACACTTACCCTATACACACACACTATGTAGTGTATATTTACCCTATACACACTCACTACGTAGACTATATTTACCCTACACACATACTATATAGATTATACTTACTCTATACACAGACTACATAGGCTACACTTACCCTATGCACATTATAGAGACTACACTTACCCTGAGTTGCAGCAACAGCACAGAGCCAGCACTACCTTCAGCATCCTACCATATATAGAGGACAAAAAATCATCACCACATACCTCTTACTGTAAATCCAGTGATGTTTCCTCTGATGTAGACAATTTCTTTCCTCATCATCTTCATTTGGATCAAACCGCTATAACAACTTCCTTCAGTGATGTCTCCTCTGTAGGTGTTCTTTATTCATCTTCTCCATTAATACCTGTATCCATCAAAAACTACCAGACCGCATGAAGTATAAATACATTTTATTAACAGAATTCATGGTTTACAATCCATACATAAAAACAAGCGCAGTGAAAATGTGACATCCACAAGAGGAGACACAAATGGTCTCAGTATATCTTCCACATATAGACAATAATAAAGTGCATGTGCATAATGCAAAAATACATCAAATACATGTAATACAGAGAATCAATTACCCATTATGTGTCTACTCCAGGATGGCGCCAACCCCGAAGTGCGTTTTCTAACAGTCATGATTACCTCTTTCAGCCCCATCTCATATCTGCAGAGTTTACCACACAGACGTCTTAGAGTCCACATGTTTCGATTATCTTTCCCACCCTGGTACCCCAACAGTATAATACTGCTGCCACTCTGAATACTGTGCCAGCTGTGCTCCCCAATATTCCCAAATATTATATTGTAGAAAAAGGTATTAATAATGACCCCAAAAGTAATTCCAATAATAGTAATGTCACTTATAGTGCAACAATTAACAATTATGCCCCTATAGTTCCCTCTATAATTCTCCCTGTAATAATAATGCCCCCTATTGTACCCCAGTAATAACCCCCATATAGTACACCTAGCAATAATATTTGCCCCAGTAATAATGCCCCTAATAGTCCCTCAAGCAATAAAAATGCCTCCATAGCACCCACAGTATCAATAATGCCACCAATAGTGCCCCCAGTAATAAAAATGACCTTACTGTTCCTCTAGTAATAATAATAAGTGATGGACCAACATCGTTCGGGACGATTCACAATCGCGCGAATACGATCAAATGTTCGCGAACCGCAAGTTTGCGGTGGCCCCCATTCACTTTAATGGCAGGCGAACCTGAAAAACCTTCAGATCATTATTTCAGCCACCAAATACTTACAAGAAGTGCACAAATCGTCCCACAACATGGACAGTGACATACCAAAGAGGGATCAATGGCAAAAATTCCCACAAAAAATATGTATTTTAATCAGGGGCCATTTTTATGCGTCTTAAAAGGAAAATGTCAAAAATGTGGCCTAGAAAAAATGTATTTTAGGCCACGGGAGTACAGGCCCCCAAAAATTAGGCATTTACCTGACAGAAAACATCAAGTGATTATGTGGCTGGAGGTATATTAGATGGTCATTGGATATCAATTTTACTGCAGGCCAGTAAAATAGATGTCAAATAAATATGTTTAAAAGAACAAAAAATATAAAATTGGATTGAAAACATGGCTAACGAAATCCCCCCTCTTGAAAAATCCGAAATGATCATAGTTTAAATTCGATAACACGTGGTCGTCACAGGTGTTGAATTCCTCCGAGGTCCCAAACATTAAGCATTCACAGGACAGAAAAGGCTTTTTATGCCGCTGTATTTACCTTTTATGCCGCTGTAAGAAAGGGACCATTATTTGTTTTGGGTGGTGGCGGATATGTGTTGGCTGTCATGAGGAAAATTAATTAAACAAAGTTGTCAAAGGTGTTGAATTCCTCCAAGATCCATGCTTAATTCATTTTTAGAAATGTGAGGTAGTCCACACTGTCGTGACCTAGGTGACATAGGCGAGTGCGCTTATCGGTCACGATCCCCCCTGCTGCGCTGAACGTCCTTTCGGACAGGACACTCGATCAGGGGCAAGCCAAGAGTTCCATGGAAAATTGTGCCTGCTCTGGCCACAGGTCAAGCCTGCACACCCAGTAGTCCATGGGTTTCTCGCTTCTCAGAGCGTCCACATCGGCCGTTAACCCGATGTAGTTGGACACCTGTCGGTCTAGGCGTTCACTGAGGCTGGATGCGCAGGGCAGCTGTCGATGGATTGGCTGCAAGAATGATCTCATATCCGAAGTTACCAACACATCTTCAAACCGCCCTCTTCTTGCATGCGCTGTAGGATTGGTACTCACAACTGTTTCTCTGTAAGTGGAAATTCCTCTGCCAGTGCCCGCAACAGCAGAATGCAGCATCTCTCGAAGCAAGGCGTGGAAATGCTGCATTCTGACAGCCCTCTGTGATGCTGGTAACATGTCCGCCATTTTGTGTTTGTACCGGGGGTCTAAGTACGTGGCCACCCAGTACTGGTCCTTGCCCTTTATGCTTTTTATAAGGGGGTCCCTCTTCAAACAATGGAGCATGAAGGCCCCCATTTGCACTAAATTGGAAGCAGTGAAGTGCCCTAGCTCCTGCTCATCGCCCAGGAGAATGTTTTCCTCGGTCTCCTCCCCCCATCCACGGACAACACCAGGGATCCCAGAAAAGTTTAAAGCCTGCTCTTCTTGCTCCTCCTCTTCCTCCTCCCCCCAGGCACCATCCTCCTCTAACTCTTCTTCAGACTCCTGCTGACTTGTCTCAGATGGGAAATCTTTCAGCTTTGCGACTTACTCATCTTCCTGCTCCTGCTTCTCGACAACTTGATCAATGACACAACGCAATGCATGCTCAAGAAAGAAGGATTAAGGTACGAGGTCACTGATGGCACCCTGGCTGCGACTGATCAGTTTGGTGATCTCATCAAATGGCCGCAGAAGTCTGAATGCGTCACTCATGAGCAGCCACTGGCGCGGTGAAAGAATCCAAGCTCCCCAGAACCAGTCCTGCCGCAGAGTTCATACAGGTAGTCGTTAATGGCATGTTTCTGCTGAGAAGTCTATCAAGCATATACAAGGTGTAGTTCCAGCGTGTCGGGAAGTCACAAATCAGATGTCTGACGGGCAAGTGGTGTCGCCGCTGAACGTCAGCAAGGCGAGCCATGGCCGTGTAAGATTTTCTAAAATGGCCAGAGAATTACCTGGCCTGCTGCAAGACATCCTGGACCCCGGGGTATATGGCAACGAATCGCTGCACGACTAAGTTCAGGACGTGTGCCATGCACGGCATGTGTGTCATTTTGCCCTGTTTCAGCATGCTCAGCAGATTGGCACCGTTGTCGCACACCACTTTACCAATTGTTAACTTGAGTGGGGTTAGCCACTAATCAGCCTGTGACCGCAGAGCTGAAAGCAGTGCAGGACCGGTGTGGCTCATGGCTTCCAGGCACAACAGCCACAGCACAGCATGGCAACGTCTCACCTGGCACGTCAAATAGGTTCTGGGGAGCTTGGGGGGTGCAGCGGAAGAGGCAGTAGCAGTGGAAAAGGAGGAGTCAGCTGAGGAGGAGAGAGGATGGAGTAGGAGGGGGATAAGAAGAGGCCAGACTGCATGCAATCCATGGCGGTAACACCAAATCCACACGGGTGCCACGGGTTACATGCTTGATGGCCGTCAGAAGGTTCACCCAGTGGGAATTAAAAGTTATGTAACTTCCCTGCCTGTGTTTGCTAGACCACGTGTCTGTGGTCAGATGTATCTTGGCACCGACACTGTGTGCCAGAGATATATTCATTTGCCACTGAACGTGGCCATATAGCTCTGGGATGCCCTTCTCGGAGAAATATTTCCTTCCAGGGACTTTCCATTGCGGTGTGCCAATGGCCACAAATTTTCTAAAGGCCTCTGAGTCCACCAGTTTATATGGCAGTGGTTGGCAGGCTAGCAGTTCCGACAAGCCAGCGGTCAGCCATTGGGAAAAAGTGTTATCCGGCGTCAACAACTTTTTACGCTCAAACATTTGGGCCATTGAAGCCTACCTTTTGCTAGATGACGTAGACGACGGCATGATGGAAGGTGGAGTAAAGGACAAATAGGAGGAGAGAAGAGAAGGAGAAGAGGCAGGACGTGGAGCGCCGGGAGTGTGGCTTTGTGGGTTCTGATGACGTTGCTCCCACTGGGCTCAGTGATGGGAGGCCAGGTGCCTTCTTAAGGCGATCATCCCTGGGTGAGTGTTGGGCTTACCGCGACTTATGCGTTGACAGCACAGATGGCAACACTATTGTCAGCAGCTGACAAGTTAAAAAAAGCCCACACTGCGGAGCCATGTGCTGGCGTCCTGGGAGCGCAAAATGTGACCGTGCATGGTGGATGGCTCGCTCCAGATACATTTGCATTCTGCTTTTTGCCTCCTGTGCACTGCAAATTTTGCCTGCTTCTCCTCCCTATCTGCTGCTCCGTCTCTCTCTCTGAACTCCCCTCTTCTTCTCTTGTGGGCGTCCACGTGATGTCCATCAACACGTCATCATCGTCACCTTCACCACCACTGAAATTAGAGATCTCGGAATAGGCAGCATCAGCAGGGACCACCCTCCTTGGGTGATCTGGGTACTCCTTGGGTGAGTGGGTACTCCTCTTCCTCATCCGATGCCAAGAATGGCTGCACATCGGTAAGGTTTGGGAATTGATGGGAAAATAATTTCCCGGACTCGAGTGGAGGGGCTATAGTGGTGGTGGTGTCTATAGTGGTGGTGGATCATAGTTTAAATTTGATAACACGTGGTCGTCACAGGTGTTGACGTGGTGTCGTCACTCTGGAGCGTCCTTTGATGTAATAGCATGCACCTTCTCCAACTTCAAACTTAGTCTCCGGCTTGGTGCTCCTGCCAGACCCCTACCACCCCTGCGGAATGACCTGCCTCTTCCTCTGCCTGTCATTTTCAAAATGACCCTGTAACAAAGTTCCTATAGAAGAGCAGTATTTGTGGAAGCAGGTATATAGAACACCTTAATCATTTATTTAGGGGGGCAACTGTTATATCGCACCAGTTGCAATTAGTTGTTCCAATGACGTTTGTCCCTCTGTATAGCTAAGGTATATCAGCAGAACCGCACACAAATGCTGCACAAAACAAATGCACTATATAGAAATTATATTATAGGTATATCGCACAGCTGCCTCAATAATAATTTTTGGGGGGCAACTGGTATTTCACACCAGTTGCAATTAGTTGTTGCAATGTCGTTTGCCCCTCTGTATAGCTGCAGTATCTCAGCAGAACCGCACACAAATGCTGCACTATACAAATGCACTATATAGAAATAATATTCTAGTTATATCACACCCCTGCCTCAATAATATTTTTTGGGGGACAACTGGTATATCACACCAGTTGCAATTAGTTGTTCCAAAGGCTTTGTATAGCTGCTGTATCTCAACAGATGTGGAAAAAAATGCTGCACGATACAAATGCACTATATAGAAATTATATTATAGGTATATCACACCCCTGCCTCAATCAGATCTTTTTTGGGTCAACTGTTATATCACAACAGTTGCAATTAGTTGTTCCAATGACTTTTGTCCCTCTATATAGCTACAGTGTCTCAGAAGAACCGCTCACAAATGATGCACAATACAAATGCACTATACTGAAATTATATTTTAGGAATATCGCACCCCCAGCCTCAATCTGATTTTTTGAGGGGTCAACTGGTATATAACACCAGTTGAAATTAGTCGTTCCAATGTTGTTTGTCCCTATGTATAGCTGCGGTATCTTAGCAGAGCCACACACAAATGCTGCACAATACAAATGCACTATATAGAAATTATATTCTAGGTATATCACACCCCTGCCTCAATCAGATTTTTTGAGGGGCAACTGGTATATCACACCAGTTGCAATTAATTGTTCCAATGTCTTTTGTCCCTCTGTATAGCTACGGTATCTCAGCAGAACTGCATTCAAATGCTGCACAATACAAATGCACTATATATAAATTATATTATAGGTATATTGTACCCCTGCCACAATCAGAATTTTTGGGGGGCAACTCGTATATCACACCAGTTGCAATTAGTTGTTCCAATGTCGTTTGTCCCTCTGTATAGTTATGGTATTTCAGCAGAACCGCACAGAAATGCTGAACAATAGAAATGCACTATATATCAATTATATTATAGGTATATCACACCCCTGCCTCAATCAGATTTTTGGGGGCAACTGGTATATCACACCAGTTACAATTAGTTGTTCCAATTACATTTGTCCCTTTGTATAGCTACGGTATCTCAGCAGAACCGCACACAAATGCTGCACAATATAAATGCACTATACATAAATTATATTCTAGGTATATCACTCCCCTGCCTCAATCAGATTTTTTGGGGGCAACTGGTATATCACACCAGTTACAATTAGTTGTTCCAATTACATTTGTCCCTTTGTATAAATACGGTATCTCAGCAGAACTGCACACAAAGGCTGCACAATACAAATGCAATATACAGAAATTATATTATAGATATATCACACCCCTGCCTCAATCAGATTTTTTTGGGGGCAACTGGTATATCACACCAGTTGCAATTAGTTGTTCCAATGTTGTTTGTCCATCTGTGTAGCTAAGGTATCTCAGCAGAACCGCACACAACTGCTGCACAATACAAATGCACTATATATAATGTAGGAGAGTCCCCGGAATAATAATGGACGGACGATACGTGCCACCAGAGGTCCTGGCCTCGGTGGAGTAAGAACCGGATCATTGCGGTTACAGCGGCGAATGCTGCTGGCGCAGCGTGTCCGGGCCGGTTTTTACTGGGAACAGGTAAAGAGCTGGGGGGGGTGCCTGTTCCCCACGGCCAGCCCAGGTTTTTGGTGGAGCTGGGCCTTTAAAGAACCCAGCCTGCTGATGATGGGGGTGGGGTGTGTCTTGCTGTGCTGGAGATTTCCACAGACAGAGTCAGTGCTGGAGAAGGAGAGTCTGGGCGCAGCACACATTGAAGGATAGTCCTGGGACCTGTGGTGCTACGAGCCGAAGTGGCTCTGGCCTGAGGGAGACAAAGGCAGGTAGCCTACAAGCCTGCAGAAACTGCTGTGGTCTGTCCAAAACAAGGTGACTCAAACCTGCTGTTTATTTTCTATGGAAGGACTTTTGTTTTATGCACTATGTGGATATGCACCTGTGTGGTCTGCACATTGCCTGTTATGCCTTTGGTGTAAATAAAGTCACGGTGAACCACAAAGACTGTCTGTGATTGCCTTAATACTGCTGCCGCTACCATAGCCTACCACGAGCACATCCCCACAATTGGTGGCTTGGAGCGGGCATTCCTGCAGTGAGGCAGGCCTGAGGCAAAAGTTGTGTTGGACTGCATGTCATATATCAGGCCTGCAAGTTTTATGGTTCCTGAAAAGATGGAGGAGGCCATTAAGCACCTGATTCAGAGTAATGTACAGCAGCAACAGGCATTGCAGGCTCAGAGGGAAAATAATGAGCTACAGCAAAAAAGACACGAGGAGGCTATGTGTGCACAGCAGCAAACAAACAATCTCCTAATGCAGCAGCTGGTAGCCATGCAAGAGTCGGTGCGAACATCCCTGCAAGGAGTTTCAACCGCAACAACCCCGACTGTGTCTACCGCCAGGGATAAAGTCCGATCCGCCCTGAGGAAAATGGGTCCGGAAGATGATATAGAGGCGTTCCTGACGGTGTTCGAAAGAACCGCGGAGCAAGAGAGGCTGCCATTGGAACAGTGGGCCGAGGTGGTGGCGCCTTTTCTGGTGGGGGACGCACAAAAGGCCTATTTTGACCTCAGCCGCGATGAGGCCAAGGACTATGAGAGGCTAAAAAGTGAGGTGTTGGCCAGGTTGGGGGTAAACACCTATGTGCGAGCGCACAGGGTGTATCAGTGGGTGTTTGCCGAGTCCCGACCCACCCGGTCACAAGCCTATGACTTACTTCACCTAGTAAAAAAAATGGCTTCAGCCTGAAATATTGAGCCCTTCTCAGATGGTTGAAAGGGTCGTGGTCGACAGGTTCATGCGTACCCTCCCGAGAGCCATACATCGCTGGGTGGGACAAGGCGATCCAGGCAACCTGGAACAACTGGTTAGCCTGGTGGAGAGGTATATGGCCACTCAGGATTTGGTGCGGGACTCAGCGGTACTGCCGAAGTCACGTCAGCCCCCGTTGCCGACCCGGGATCCTGAAAAAGGGATCCCACCTCATAAGGAGGGGAGTGGATCTCCAGTCCGTGGGAGGAATACCCTGGGGAGGAGGGAGGCTGCGAGGATCAGATGTTGGCATTGTCAGGATTGGGGACATGTGGCAGCCAACTGCCCTAGGGCATCCGAACCCATGGACTGCGGGTTCGCTCGCCGGTCCTCTTTTTATGCCCAACCGGTGTATATAGCTGACCCCCTGCTGGCTGCGGACACCCCTCCGTTGTGTGATGTTGTTGTCAATGGTCACTCCGTGCAGGCCCTGCTGGACTCTGGGAGCCTGGTAACTCTGGTCCATGAATCGCTGGTAACGGAAAAACTCCCAGATAGGCGAACCCTTACCATTGTCTGTATACATGGGGATCGCCGGGAGTATCCCACCACTAAGGTTACCCTGGCGGTGTGTGGGAAGGAGGTACCACATGTCGTCGGAGTGGGGAGACGGCTCCCTTATGCCGCAATATTGGGAAGGGACTTTCCCCTGTTCTGGACTTTGTGGAGGAACAGGTTGCCTACCTGTGGGGAAGAAAAATGTCCGGGTCCCGAGGACCCCGAGGCAGGGGCCCCAGCTGTAGGGGTCACCGTAGGGGAGGTAGAGTGTAACCCTGACCGGTTTCCCCTAGAAGTATTGGCGGGTGAGACAGTATAAAGTTCGTCTATCCTGGATCTGGGGGTACCCCGAGAAACCTTCGGGACCACACAGCTCCAGGATTTGACGTTATTGCGGGCTAGAGAAGGTGTGTCGGTGATTAATGGCGTTGCCCAGCGTCCCGGCGCCGATACCGTATTTCCTCACCTGGCGTATAACCAGGACCTGTTATATAGGGTAGACAAGGTGAGGCAGGAGGTGGTGGAACAACTGGTGGTGCCCCAGCCTTACCGGCGAATGGTCTTGGATTTAGCGCATGCGCATGTGTTGGGTGGTCATCTGGGGGTTAAGAAAACGCTGGAGCGAATTCTACAACGGTTCTATTGGCCTGGGATTTATGAGGAAGTCCGGAGGTTCTGTCAGTCCTGTCCAGTGTGTCAGGTGACTAGCCCCCACCCTCAGTATCGCAGTCCACTGGTACCTATGCCCATTATATAGGTGCCCTTCGAAAGGATCGCCATGGATCTGGTAGGCCCCATTATTAAGTCAGCCCGAGGTCACCAACACATACTGGCAGTGTTAGACTATGCCACTCGCTATCCGGAGGCGGTCCCATTGCGCCATACGTCGGCCAAGGTAATAGCTAAAGAGCTTATGAGTATGTTCGCCCGGGTGGGGATACCAAAGGAGATTCTGACGGACCAGGGGACACCCTTTATGTCCAAAATAACAAAGGAATTGTGTAAGCTATTAAATATTAAACACCTGCACACGTCCGTCTACCATCCCCAAACCGATCGGTTAGTAGAACGGTTTAATAAGACCCTGAAGTCCATGCTAAAAAGAGTCGTGGCTAAGGACGGGAGAGATTGGGACTTACTATTGCCCTATGTTTTGTTTGCGGTACGGGAAGTGCCCCAGGCGTCCACGGGGTTCTCGCCCTTTGAGTTGTTATATGGGCGACATCCCCGTGGACTACTGGACATCGCTAAGGAGGCATGGGAGCAACAGCCTACGCCTCATAAAAGTGTGATAGAACACATAGGAAAAATGCAGGACCGAATAGGGGTCGTGTTGCCGATCGTCCGGGAGCACATGGAAGCGGCACAACTGGCCCAGAGTCGGGTATATAACCGATCCGCCCGGGTAAGGACATTTCACCCGGGTGACCGAGTTCTTGTACTCGTGCCCACGGTCGAGAGTAAATTCCTGGCCTGGTGGCAAGGACCCTATGAAGTTAAGGAGAAAGTGGGCCCAGTTGATTACAGGATATACCAGCCAGGGCGGCGGAAGCCCGAACAGGTATATCATGTGAATCTACTAAAACCTTAGAGAGACAGAGAGAATTTGTTTGGAGACAGCCCGCCCTCTGTCTGGACGGCAGGGAGTGACCCGGGGTCACCAGGTGTTCCGGAGAACGCCGCTGGGGTGACGATAGGGGACGGACTGTCGACCAAACAGGCACAAGAGGTGAGAGAATTCGTTAGTCGGAATAGGGACGTATTCTCTGACCTTCCTGGACGTACCACCTTGATCGAGCATGACATTGTCACCGAGCCCCGGGTGAAAGTCCGCCTAAGACCATACCGAGTACCGGAGGCTCGGCGACAGGCCATTTCGCAGGAGGTAAGATCGATGCTACGTCTAGGGGTCATAGAAGAGTCAAAGAGCGAGTGGGCTAGCCCGATTGTCCTTATTCCCAAACCGGATGGTTCATTACGGTTCTGTAATGATTTTAGGAAATTAAATGAGGTATCAAAATTTGACGCCTATCCCATGCCTCGGGTGGACGAGTTGATAGAGCGGCTGGGAAAAACCCGGTATTTTTCGATCCTAGATCTCACGAAGGGCTACTGGCAGGTACCTCTGACGGAGGCGGCAAAGGAGAAGACGGCCTTTGTCACCCTGGAGGGGCTTTTTCAGTATAGGGTGTTGCCTTTTGGGTTGCATGGCGCTCTGGCTACGTTCCAGCGTCTGATGGATGTCGTCCTCAAGCCCCATCACCAGTATACCTCCGCGTATCCATAGCAGAGATTCAGGCTTCATGTCATAGCAGAGAATCAGGCTTCATGTCAGCCAAAACTGGAACAGTCCATTGTCAGATATTTAGGCCCCGGCACCCAGACAGAGGAGAGAGGTCCCATAGCAGAGATTCAGGCTTCATGTCAGCAGAGAATCAGTCTTCATGTCATAGCAGAGAATCAGGCTTCACGTCAGCCAAAACTGGAACAGTCCATTATCAGATATTTAGGCCCCGGCACCCAGACAGAGGAGAGAGGTCCCATAGCAGAGATTCAGGCTTCATGTCATAGCAGAGAATCATGCTTCACGTCACCCAACACTGGAACAGGCCACTGTCAGATATTTTTAGGCCCCGGCACCCAGACAGAGGAGAGGTTCATTCAACTTTGGGTTGCCCCGCAATATAATGGTAAAATGAAAATAAAAATAGGATTGAATGAGGAAGTGCCCTGGAGTACAATAATATATGGTTAAGGGGAGGTAGTTAATGTCTAATCTGCACATGGGATGGACAGGTCCTGTGGGATCCATGCCTGGTTCATTTTTATGAACGTCAGCTTGTCCACATTGGCTGTAGACAGGCGGCTGCGTTTGTCTGTAATGACGCCCCCTGCCGTGCTGAATACACGTTCAGACAAAACGCTGGCCGCTGGGCAGGCCAGCACCTCCAAGGCATAAAAGGCTAGCTCTGGCCACGTGGACAATTTGGAGACCCAGAAGTTGAATGGGGCCGAACCATCAGTCAGTACGTGGTGGGGTGTGCACACGTACTGTTCCACCATGTTAGTGAAATGTTGCCTCCTGCTAACACGTTCCGTATCAGGTGGTGGTGCAGTTAGCTGTGGCGTGGTGACAAAACTTTTCCACATCTCTGCCATGCTAACCCTGCCCTCAGAGGAGCTGGCCGTGACAGAGCTGCGTTGGCGACCTTTTGCTCCTCCTCTGCCTTCGCCTTGGGCTTCCACTTGTTCCCCTGTGACATTTGGGAATGCTCTCAGTAGCGCGTCTACCAATGTGCGCTTGTACTCGCGCATCTTCCTCTCACGGTCCAGTGTAGGAAGTAAGGTGGGCACATTGTCTTTGTACCGTGGATCCAGCAGGGTGGCAACCCAGTAGTCTGCACACGTTAATATGTGGGCAACTCTGCTGTCGTTGCGCAGGCACTGCAGCATGTAGTCGCTCATGTGTGCCAGGCTGCCCAGAGGTAAGGACAAGCTGTCCTCTGTGGGAGGCGTATCGTCATCGTCCTTGGTTTCCCCCCAGCCACGCACCAGTGATGGGCCCGGGCTGCGTTGGGTGCCACCCCGCTGTGAACATGCTTCATCCTCATCCTCCTCCACCTCCTCCTCATCCTCGTCCTCCTCGTCCTCCAGTAGTGGGCCCTGGCTGGCCACATTTGTACCTGGCCTCTGCTGTTGCAAAAAACCTCCCTCTGAGTCACTTCGAAGAGACTGGCCTGAAAGTGCTAAAAATGACCCCTCTTCCTCCTCCTCTTCCTCCTGGGCCACCTCTTCTTCCATCATCGCCCTAAGTGTTCTCTCAAGGAGACATAGAAGTGGTATTGTAACGCTGATAACGGCGTCATCGCCACTGGCCACAGGTCTCGCATGGAGGCCCAGTCATTGGTGGTGAAGTGGTGCTGTTCTGCAGTGCGACTGAGCCGTGCGTGCTGCAGCTGAAACTCCACTATGGCTTGCTGCTGCTCGCACAGTCTGTCCAGCATGTGCAAGGTGGAGTTCCAACTGGTGTGCACGTCGCATATGAGGCGGTGAGCGGGAAGGCCAAAGTTATGCTGTAGCGCAGACAGGCGAGCAGCGGCTGGATGTGAACGCCGGAAGCGCGCACAGACGGCCCACACTTTATGCAGCAGCTCTGACATGTCGGGGTAGTTGGGAATGAACTTCTGCACCACCAAATTCAGCACATGCGCCAGGCAAGGGATGTGCGTCAAGCCGGCTAGTCCCAGAGCTGCAACGAGATTTCGCCCATTATCGCACACCACCAGGCCGGGCTTGAGGCTCACCGGCAGCAACCACTCGTCGGTCTGTTGTTCTATACCCCGCCACAACTCCTGTGCGGTGTGGGGCCTGTCCCCCAAACATATGAGTTTCAGAATGGCCTGCTGACGTTTACCCCGGGCTGTGCTGAAGTTGGTGGTGAAGGTGTGTGGCTGACTGGATGAGCAGATGGAAGAAGAGGAGGAGGAAGCCGAGTAGGAGGAGGAGGCAACAGGAGGCAAAGAATGTTACCCTGCGATCCTTGGCGGCGGAAGGACGTGCGCCAAACAGCTCTTCGCCTGGGGCCCAGCCGCCACTACATTTACCCAGTGTGCAGTTAGGGAGATATAGCGTCCCTGGCCGTGCTTACTGGTCCACGTATCTGTGGTTAGGTGGACCTTGCCACAGATGGTGTTGCGCAGTGCACACTTGATTTTATCGGATACTTGGTTGTGCAGGGAAGGCACGGCTCTCTTGGAGAAGTAGTGGCGGCTGGGAACAACATACTATGGGACAGCAAGCGACATGAGCTGTTTGAAGCTGTCTGTGTCCACCAGTCTGAATGACAGCATTTCATAGGCCAGTACTTTAGAAATGCTGGCATTCAGGGCCAGTGATCGAGGGTGGCTAGGTGAGAATTTACGCTTTCTCTCAAATGTTTGTGAGATGGAGAGCTGAACGCTGCCGTGTGACATGGTTGAGATGCTTGGTGACGGAGGTGGTGGTGTTGGTGGTACATCCCCTGTTTGCTTGGCGGCCGGTGCCAACGTTCCTCAAGAGGCGGAGGTAGAGGCCGAGGCAGCAGAAGCAGAAGAGGTAGCACGGGGAGCCTGAGTGAGTTCCTTGTTTTTAAGGCGTTTACTCCACTGCAGTTCATGCTTTGCATGCAGGTGCCTGGTCATGCAGGTTGTGCTAAGGTTCAGAACGTTAATGACTCACTTCAGGCTCTGATGGGACAGCGTGCAAACCACTCGGGTCTTCTCGTCAGCACATTGTTTGAAGAAGTGCCATGCCAGGGAACTCCTTGAAGCTGCCTTTGGGGTGCTCGGTCCCAGATGGCGGCGGTCAGTAGCAGGCGGAGTCTCTTGGCGGCGGGTGTTCTGCTTTTGCCCACTGCTCCCTCTTTTGCTACGCTGTTGGCTCGGTCTCACCACTGCCTCTTCCTCCGAACTCTGAAAGTCAGTGGCACGACCTTCATTCTATGTGGGGTCTAGGACCTCATCGTCCCCTGCATCGTCTTCCACCCAGTCTTCCTCCCTGACCTCCTGTTCAGTCTGCACACTGCAGAAAGATGCAGCAGTTGGCACCTGTGTTTTATCATCATCAGAGACGTGCTGAGGTGGTATTCCCATGTCCTCATCATCAGGAAACATAAGTGGTTGTGCGTCAGTGCATTCTATGTCTTCCACCGCTGGGGAAGGGCTAGGTGGATGCCCTTGGGAAACCCTGCCAGCAGAGTCTTCAAACAGCATAAGAGACTGCTGCATAACTTGAGGCTCAGACAGTTTCCCTGATATGCATGGGGGTGATGTGACAGACTGATGGCCTTGGTTTTCAGGCGCCATCTGAGCGCTTTCTGCAGAAGACTGGGTGGGAGATAATGTGAACGTGCTGGATCCACTGTCGGCCACCCAATTGACTAATGCCTGTACCTGCTCAGGCCTTACCATCCTTAGAACGGCATTGGGCCCCACCAAATATCGCTGTAAATTCTGGCATCTACTGGGACCTGAGGTAGTTGGTACACTAGGATGTGTGGCTGTGGCAGAACGGCCACGTCCTCTCCCAGCACCAGAGGGTCCACTAACACCACTACGACCATGTCCGCGTCCGCGTCCCTTACTAGATGTTTTCCTCATTGTTACCGTTCACCACAATAAGAAAAAAATTATTTGGCCCAATGTATTTAGGTACCGTATTACACTAATACAGGCACAGCAGAAACCTCTGATTTAGGGAATTGCTAATTTGGGAATTGTATTTCAACCCAGAACAAAAACTGTGCTTTGACGGACACTAAATAACTTGACCAGCCACAGCAGTAACCTCGGATTTAGCTGAATATAAATTGTAGGCCTAGTATTTAGGCCCTGGATGGATGACAGGTATCCCTTTACGGACAGAATTACACTTGGAGATGTACGGTAACGTGTGAAGTTATTGAGAATGACCCTATCAGCACCTTCAATGTAATATACCTTTTTATGGATAGATTTAAACTTGGCCTGCTACAGCAGAAACCACTGATTTAGGGAATTGCTAATTTGGGAATTGTATTTCAACCCAGAAAAAAATATATCCTTTGCCAGACAGCAGACAGTATTACAATTGGCTTGCCACAGCTGAAACACCAGATTTAGGGTACTGCTATTTTGGCAATTGTATTTCACCCCTCAATAAAATAGCAAGCACAGCCAAGCCCCTGATGTAGGATATAGCAAAAAAAAAAACCACACTATTGATGGTTAAATGGACTTGGTGGCAGCTTGTGCTGGCGCACCATAAGACACAAAATGGCCGCCGATCACCCCAGAAAAAAGTGACAGAAAAACGCTCTGGGCAGCCTAAAAACAGTGAGCAATTAAAGGGTATCTGTCACCAGTTTTTTACCCCCCCATTTAAAAATATGGTTATGTTCATGGAGCACTAGCGATTCCTAATGTGGTCTTATAACCGAAATCAGTAGGCTCATTTTGTCTAAAAAACGTTATAACTAACCTGTCATTCATCTCATAAAGGTGCCCAAGGGGATGCTCATGTCTTCCAGCCCGCCCGCCCGCACCCGCCGCCGTTCGTGCCCAGCTCCTCCTTTGCTGTCATCAGCGCCGCCTCAGAATCCTTTGCTACGCCTCTGGCTCTCCCTCACTCCCCCCTCCTTCTTCTCTAACATCCCGCGCGTGCGCACAGGCCTGTGCCTGATGCGCACGTGCGGACTTCTCTGTTCGGCTTCATGGAGCGAAGTGCGCATGCGCCGGCACTTCGCTCAACCTCCCGATGACCTGAACACTGGCGCCAGCCTGTCAGAGGCCTGTGCGCACGCGGGATGTTAGAGAAGAAGGAGGGGGGAGTGAGGGAGAGCCGGAGGCGTAGCAAAGGATTCTGTGGCGGCGCTGATGACAGCAAAGGAGGAGCTGGGCACGAACGGCGGCGGGTGCGGGCGGCATCTGGAAGACATGAGCATCCCCTTGGGCACCTTTGTGAGATGAATGACAGGTTAGTTATAACGTTTTTTTGTCAAAATGAGCCTACAGATTTCGGTTATAAGACCACATTAGGAATCGCTAGTGCTCCATGAACATAACCATATTTTTAAATGGGGGGGTAAAAAA
Organism: Bufo bufo; assembly: GCF_905171765.1. Taxonomy (NCBI): domain Eukaryota; kingdom Metazoa; phylum Chordata; class Amphibia; order Anura; family Bufonidae; genus Bufo; species Bufo bufo. Next base: position 291,705,703 of record NC_053393.1, read on the forward strand.
CTGGTGACAGAATCCCTTTAACTAACAGAAGTTGAATGATACACAGCTGTAGATCGATCACTTCAGTAAGTGTTTTTGATGAGTAAATCCCTGCCTAATCTGGCACTAACAGCAGCAGCTGCATCCTATCCCTACGCTGATCAGAGCAGAGTGACGTGCGGCGCTACGTGACTCCAGCTTAAATAGAGGCTGGGTCACATGCTGCACTGGCCAATCACAGCCATGCCAATAGTAGGCATGGCTGTGATGGCCTCTTGGGGCAAGTACTATGACGCTTGTTGATTGGCTGCTTTGCAGCCTTTCAAAAAGCGCCAAGAAAGCGCCGAACACCAAACCCGAACCCAGACTTTTACGTAAATGTTCGGGTTCGGGTCCGTGTCACGAACACCCCAAAATTTGGTACGAACCCGAACTATACAGTTCGGGTTCGCTCATCCCTAGTAGGGAGCTATTCATATAATAATATATTTACCCTTTTGGAATCCCGGCTGTTGAGTAGTCAAGTCAAGTCAAGAGCGGGGTCATAGAGAGACTATAAAATTACTTTTGAAAGTGTGGGCCACTACTAGAACATGGCTAAAGGTAAAGAGTTCACTCACATTCACGCCTCTTTGGCACAACGTACACCTACAGATGTTAGATGGTATAGCAGCAGACACATTTTGGCAAAAGAATAGGATTTTCTACCTCTCACAAGTAGTTAAGGATAGAGAGATTAAGTCATTCACAGAGTTATCACATAATGTAGAAAACCTTTCATGGTTTAGGTATTTCCAGCTGCGTATTTCCTAGGGATAAGGGGAAAAAAAAGTTATTAACTATGTGGAGTGTCTGCTCAAATTTATTGTCTACTGTAATCGGTTTTGATATATTAATAAAGAGAATTAAAAAAAATAAAAAATAAAAATAAAAGGGGGCAATACGGGTGAGGCGGAAGCAGGGGAGTGCCAATTAGGATTTGCCAGCATCTCTGAGAGACTAAGGGTTCTACGGGCCTGTGAACGCGGTGGCTGCGATGGGGGAGTTACTGCACGTGCCACCGTACCAGCTTGAACTGCCCTTCTGGTGCTCGCCACTTCACCAGGGAATACGGCAGAGCTGGTAGAAGGTCCAGAATTTGCCGCGCTGCTGGTGTATGCCGCACCATAAACAAGATCAGCGCTAGCACCACTCTGCTGCAAATGAGGCTCATCATGCGGGGTATGCAGAACCCTGACATGGGATCGGGTACGCCTGACCGTAGCAGGGACCTCGTCCTCGTCATCTTCGCTAGCGGTTAGAGTGCCACTGCTGTCTACAGGTTCATATTCTGAACCACTGGATTCAGCGGGTGAGGCGTCCCCATCGCTTTCATCCATCACGGCCAGAATCCTGTAGGCCTCTTCAGCGGAATACCCCTTGTTTGACATTTTGGGCTCACTAAATTTAGGGGGTATTCCTTTGAGACTACAAAGGAAAAAGAGCAAACCTACCTAGTAAAAAGGAGTGCTTGCGAAGTAAAGCTGCGATCGCTAATAAAGATCCAAAAAGCTCAAAAGTGATCTTTATAGCGGCGCAGCGATTGTATGGTGTTTATGCAGTGATCAGAAAAAATGAAATTTCTGTCACTGCGGTGGGGTGGACTGAACGCAAGTGTGCGCACAAGATCAGGCCTGATCGGGCGAACACTGCATTTTTTGTAGAGCCTAAGGTGACCCTAATGTACTTATATAGATCTGATTGCGATCAGTCTTGATCACTTACAGATACTATATAGTACTAGTGCTGATTAGCGATGAGGCTAATCAGTGACTATTCAGTGACTGCGGTGCGGTGGGCTGGGCGTTAACTACCTAGCAAGTAGCTAACTACCTGGCGGTGATGAGGGACCCTTACAGGGGGGTGATCAATGACAGGGGGGTGATCAGGGTGATCAGGGAGTCTAATATGGGTGATCAGGTGCTAAATAAGGGGTTAATAAGTGACAGGGTAATGTGTAATGTGTATGTGTGGTGATTTGGTGCTACTTACTGAGCTGCCTGTGTCCTCTGGTGGTCGATCCAAGCAAAAGGGACCACCAGAGGAGCAGGTAGCAGGTATATCAGACGCTATTTTCAAAATAGCGTCTGACATACCCATTTCATTGGTCATTTCAAAAATCCACAGCCTGCCAGCCAATGATCGCGGCCAGCAGGCTGCAGATGAACTTCACAGGAAATCTCGCGCGTTCACAGGAAATCTCGGCTCTTGAGAGATGACGCCGAACGGCGTTAGTGTGACCTGGGAGAGCCGCCGCAATCACGCCTTTCGTTAGCGAGACGGGAGGTGGTTAAATAACATAAAATACATAAAAATAAAAAATAATAATCTTGATCTAGGAGGACCAGGTCCATATGGAGTAGGAGGTTGAGGAGGCGGTGGATGTGGCGGTGTAGGTGGAAGTGGTGGTGGAGGAGGAGGAGGTAGCCTACACTGCTTTTTGTTTTAAAATTTATTTTTATTTTTTTAAATTAGGGTACACCCCAAAACATTGGGAAATATAACCCTCCAGTCGTGCTAAACACACGTTCAGAAAATACACCGGCTGCAGGGCAGGCCAGCACCACTAAGGAGTAAAGGGCAAGCTCAGGCCATGTGCCCAATTTGGAGACCCAGAAGTGGCAGGGGCTGACCCCGACAGTTAGTTCGTGTAGGCGTGTACATACTTACGGCCCCACCATGTCGCACTTCCCCATGATGTTTAAGGGAGATGAATTTATTTAAAAAATTTGGGATCGAGAAGAAATGTGGGAAAAGCTATTGAGGCGCAAATGTGGGACAAATTACAGAAGCCCAAATGTGGGCCAAAAGAGTCAAGCGGAAATGTGGGACAAAGTATTGAAGTTTAAATGTGGTACAACTTGTTTAAGTTTAAGCATTGAATCAAAGGAGGTGGCGCGCATCAATTAAAGAAGCATTTCAGAAATTTTATTCCCAGTCACCTATGCAGAGCAGGGGTTTATTCAAGTCTAAAATTGTATAATGTCAACCCAAGAATGTAAAATTACAGAAATTTATTAACCTGTTAACCTGGTAGAGCAGGGGTCTATGACAGAAAACAATTGTTTATTGTCACCTGAAAATGTAAAATAAAAATTATTGAAATGTATTAAGCTGTCAACTACGGTAACTGACAAATGTTTTTTTTTTTTTTTTTACCGGTCTACTAGGTATAGCAGTGGTACAATACACCCAAAAATTGGTTAACTTCACCTGAAAATGTAACTGACAATTTTTTTTCTTTTTTTAACAGCCTACTAGGTATAGCAGTGGTACATCACACCCAAAAATTGTTGAATTTCACAATAAAATGTAACAGAGAAATTGTTTTATTGTTTAGCCTGTCTACTAGGTATAGCAGTGGTACTTCACACCCAAAAATGGTTGAATTTCAACTGAAAATGTAACTGACAAAAATTTTTTTTTGTTAACCAGCCTACTTAGGTATAGCAGTGGTACTATACACCCCAAAATTGGTTAATTTCACCAGAAAATGTTAATGAAATTTATTTTATTTTTTTAACCGGCCTACTAGGTATAGCAGTGGTACTATACACCCAAAAATTGGTGAATTTCACCCGAAAATGTTAACGACAATTATTATTATTTTTTTAAACGGCCTACTAGGTATAGCAGTGGTATTATACACCCAAAAAATGGTGAATTTCAACTGAAAATATTAATGACAATTTTTTTTTTTAAATGGCGTACTAGGTATAGCAGCGGTACTATACACCCCAAAATTGGTTAATTTCACCAGAAAATGTTAATGACAATTTTAATTTTTTTTTAACCGGCCTACTAGGTATAGCAGTGGTACTATACACCCCAAAATTGGTTAATTTCACCAGAAAATGTTAATGACAATTATTTTTTTTTTAACCGACATACTAGGTATAGCAGTGGTACTATACACCCAAAAATTTGTGAATTTCACCCAAAAATGATAATGACAATTATTACTATTTTTTTAAACGGCCTACTAGGTATAGCAGTGGTACTATACACCCAAAAATAGGTTAATTTCAACAGAAAATGTAAATGACAAAGTAGTGAAATGATATAAAATAAAACACATACAAAAAAAACTAATTTGATTTATAAGGTGGAGTTCCATATACAGTAGGAGTTTGAGGAGGCGGTGGATGTAGTGGAGTAGGTGGAAGTGGCGGTGGAGGAGGACGAGATAGCCAACACAGGTTTTTGGTTCTAATTTTATTTTTTAATACAAAATACAAACATGAGCAATTGCGCTGCAGTATAACAATGGCTGCTTAGTGCCGTTATACATGTCTATTCTGCACAAGGTACGGACAAGTCCTGAGGGATCCACGACTGGTTCATTTTAATGAACATGAGCTTGTCCACATTGGCTGTGGACAGGCGGCTGCGCTTGTCTGTGATGACGCCCCCTGCCGTGCTAAACACACGTTCAGATAATACACTGGCTGCAGGGCAGGCCAGCACCTCCAAGACGTAAAGGGCAAGCTCAGGCCATGTGCCCAATTTGGAGACCCAGAAGTTGAAGGGGGCAGACCCGTCATTCAGTACGTGTAGGCGTGTGCACACATACTGCTCCACCATGTTAGTGAAATGCTTCCTGCTGCTAAGACGTTCCATATGAGCTGGTGGTGCTGGTTGTTGTGGCGTGCTGACAAAGCTTTTCCACATTTCGGCCATGCTAACCCTGCCTTCTGAGTTGCTGGCGGTGCCCCAGCTGCATTGGCGACCTCTTCCTCATCCTTCGCCTTTTGCTTCCACTGTGCCACCGCTGTCAGGTGGGAATGCCACCATCAGCGCGTCTACCAGCGTGCGCTTGTACTCGCGCATCTTACGATCACGCTCCAGTGAGGGAATTAAGGACGGTACGTTGGCCTTGTAACGGGGATCCAGCAGCTTGGCCAACCAGTAATCAGCACTTAAGTTAGAATGTGGGCAACTCGTTCGTGCGGAGACACTGCAGCATGTAATCGCTCATGTGTGCCAGGCTGCCCAGAGGCAACGAAAAGCTGTCCTCTGTGGGAGGTGTATCATCTGTGTCCTCTGTATACCCCCATCCATGCACCAGTAATGGCCATGAGCTAGTCTGGGTGCCACCCTGCTGTGAACATGGATCCTCCTCCTCCATCTCCTCCTCCTCATCCTCGACCTCGTCATCCTCCAGAACTGTGCCCTGGCTGCACAATTGTGTACCTTGGGTTTGTGGGTGCAGGAACCCACCCTCAGAGCCACTTGGGAATGACTGGCCGGAAACCCTCCGAAATGATCCCTCTTCCTCCTCCTCCTCCTCCTGTGCCACATCCTCTTCCATCATCGCCAGGAGCGTTTTTTCAAGGAGGCATAGAAGTGGGATAGTAACGATGAGAACGGCGTTAGCGGCACTGGCCATGTTGGTGGAGTACTCGAAACAGCGCAACAAGGAACACAGGTCTCGCATGGAGGCCCAGTCATTGGTGGTGAAGTGGTGCTGTTCCGCAGAGCGACTCACGGGTGCGTGCTGGAGCTGAAACTCCACTATCGCCTGCTGCTGCTCGCACAGTCTGGCCAGCATGTGCAAGGTGGAGTTCCACCTTGTGGGCACGTCGCATATGAGGCGGTGAGCGGGAAGGCCGAAGTTACGCTGCAGCGCTGACAGGCGAGCAGCAGCAGGGTTAGAATGCCAAAAGCGCGCACAGACGGCCGCACTTTATGCAGCAGCTCTGACATATCGGAGTCATTTTTAAGGAAACTCTGCACCACAAAATTCAGCACATGCGCCAGGCAAGGGATGTGCGTCAAACCGGCTAGTCCCAGAGCTGCTACGAGCTTTCGCTCATTATCGCACACCACCAGGCCGGGCTTGAGGCTGAGTGGCACAAACCACTCATCGGTCTGTTGCTCAAGGCCCGTCCACAGCACCCAGTGTGCTGTTATGGAGATATAACGTCCCTGACCGTGCTTACTGGTCCACGTATCCGTAGTCAGGTGCACCTTGCCACAGATGGCTTTGCTCAGTGGACACCTGATTTTGTCCCCTACTTGGTTGTGCAGGGAAGGGATGGCTCGCCTTGAAAAGTAGTGGTGGCTGGGCACGACGTACTGTGGGACAGCCACTGCCATAAGGCCTTTAAAACTATCCGTCTCCACCAGACGGAATGACAGCATTT